>NC_092555.1:3457905-3757905 GCF_037038585.1 Patagioenas fasciata
GCGACCCATAGATAGGGGGCTGAGCCATAGATTGGGGTCTGACCCATAGATCGGGGGGTGACCCATAGATCGGGGGCTGAGCCATAGATTGGGGGATGAGCCATAGATTGGGGGGTGACCCATAGATTGGGGTCTGACCCATAGATCAGGGGGTGACCCATAGATCGGGGTCTGACCCATAGATTGGGGGCTGAGCCATAGATTGGGGGGTGACCCATAGATTGGGGTCTGACCCATAGATCAGGGGGTGACCCATAGATCGGGGTCTGACCCATGGATTGGGGTCTGAGCCAGAGATCGGGGGGTGACCCATAGATTGGGGGCTGAGCCATAGATCGGGGGGTGACCCAGAGATTGGGGGCTGAGCCAGAGATCGGGGTTTGAGCCAGAGATCGGGGGGTGACCCATAGATCGGGGTCTGACCCATAGATCGGGGGGTGACCCACAGATCGGGGTCTGACCCATAGATCAGGGTCTGAGCCATAGATTGGGGTCTGACCCATAGATCGGGGGGTGACCCAGAGATTGGGGGGTGACCCATGGATTGGGGTCTGACCCAGAGATCGGGGGGTGACCCACAGATCGGGGGTGACCCACAGATCGGGGGCTGACCCATAGATCGGGGGCTGACCCACAGACACCCAATCCCCATCCACAAATCCCAGCCCTGACCTACAAGTCCCTGCCCCATAGATGCCAACTCTGACCCATAGACCCCAACTCTGACCCATAGACCCCAACTCTACCCCATAGATCCCATGTCAGCCCCATAGATACCAACTCTGACCCATAGATCCCAGCCCTGACCCATAGATTCCAGCCCCATAGATCCCAAGTCAGCCCCATAGATTCCAGGCCTGCCCCATAGAACTCAGCACTACCCCCTATATCCAGTTCTGCCCCATAGATCCCAGCCCTGCCCCATAGATCCCTGCCCCATAGACCCCCCATTCAACCCCATTCAAACCCCCATTCAACCCCATTCAAAACGCCCCAAAACCCCCAAATTCACCCCAAAAAACGCCCCCAAAACCCCCAAAAACGCCCCAAAAACCCCAACCCCCCCCAAACCGAACCCCCCCGAATCCCCTAAAACGCCCAAAACGCCCCAAACCCGCCCAAAAAGCCCCAAAAACGCCCAAATTCACCCCAAAATGCCCCATTCAACCCCATTCAAACCCCCATTCAACCCCATTCAAAACGCCCCCAAACCCCCCAAATTCACCCCAAAAAACGCCCCCAAAACGCCCAAAAACGCCCCAAAAACCCCAACCCCCCCCAAACCGAACCCCCCCGAATCCCCTAAAACGCCCAAAACGCCCCAAACCCCCCCAAAAAGCCCCAAAAACGCCCAAATTCACCCCAAAACGCCCCATTCAACCCCATTCAAACCCCCATTCAACCCCATTCAAAACGCCCCAAAACCCCTCAAATTCACCCCAAAAAACGCCCCAAAAACGCCCAAAAATGCCCCAAAAACCCCAACCCCCCCCAAACCGAACCCCCCCGAATCCCCTAAAACGCCCAAAACGCCCCAAACCCCCCCAAAAAGCCCCAAAAACGCCCAAATTCACCCCAAAACGCCCCATTCAGCCCCATTCAAACCCTCATTGAAACCCCATTCAAAACGCCCCAAAACCCCCCAAATTCACCCCAAAAAACGCCCCCAAAACCCCCAAAAACGCCCCAAAAACCCCAACCTCCCCCAAACCGAACCCCCCGAATCCCCTAAAACGCCCAAAACGCCCCAAACCCCCCCAAAAAGCCCCCAAAACGCCCAAATTCACCCCAAAACGCCCCATTCAACCCCATTCAAACCCCCATTCAACCCCATTCAAAACGCCCCAAAACCCCCAAATTCACCCCAAAAAACGCCCCCAAAACGCCCAAAAACGCCCAAAAAACCCCAACCCCCCCCAAACCGAACCCCCCCGAATCCCCTAAAACGCCCAAAACGCCCCAAACCCCCCCAAAAAGCCCCAAAAACGCCCAAATTCCCCCCAAAACGCCCCATTCAACCCCATTCAAACCCCCATTCAACCCCATTCAAAACGCCCCAAAACCCCCAAATTCACCCCAAAAAACGCCCCCAAAACCCCCAAAAACGCCCCAAAAACCCCAACCCCCCCCAAACCGAACCCCCCCGAATCCCCTAAAACGCCCAAAACGCCCCAAACCCGCCCAAAAAGCCCCAAAAACGCCCAAATTCACCCCAAAATGCCCCATTCAACCCCATTCAAACCCCCATTCAACCCCATTCAAAACGCCCCCAAACCCCCCAAATTCACCCCAAAAAACGCCCCCAAAACGCCCAAAAACGCCCCAAAAACCCCAACCCCCCCCAAACCGAACCCCCCCGAATCCCCTAAAACGCCCAAAACGCCCCAAACCCCCCCAAAAAGCCCCAAAAACGCCCAAATTCACCCCAAAACGCCCCATTCAACCCCATTCAAACCCCCATTCAACCCCATTCAAAACGCCCCAAAACCCCTCAAATTCACCCCAAAAAACGCCCCAAAAACGCCCAAAAATGCCCCAAAAACCCCAACCCCCCCCAAACCGAACCCCCCCGAATCCCCTAAAACGCCCAAAACGCCCCAAACCCCCCCAAAATGCCCCAAAAACGCCCAAATTCACCCCAAAACGCCCCATTCAACCCCATTCAAACCCCCATTCAACCCCATTCAAAACGCCCCCAAACCCCCCAAATTCACCCCAAAAAACGCCCCCAAAACGCCCAAAAACGCCCCAAAAACCCCAACCCCCCCCAAACCGAACCCCCCCGAATCCCCTAAAACGCCCAAAACGCCCCAAACCCCCCAAAAAGCCCCAAAAACGCCCAAATTCACCCCAAAACGCCCCATTCAACCCCATTCAAACCCATTCAAAACGCCCCAAAACCCCCCAAATTCACCCCAAAAAACGCCCCCAAAACGCCCAAAAACGCCCCAAAAACCCCAACCCCCCCCAAACCGAACCCCCCCGAATCCCCTAAAACGCCCAAAACGCCCCAAACCCCCCCAAAAAGCCCCAAAAACGCCCAAATTCACCCCAAAACGCCCCATTCAACCCCATTCAAACCCCCATTCAACCCCATTCAAAACGCCCCCAAAACCCCCCAAATTCACCCTAAAAAACGGCCCCAAAACCCCCAAAAACACCCAAAAAACCCCAACCCCCCCCAAACCAAACCCCCCCGAATCCCCTAAAACGCCCAAAACGCCCCAAACCCGCCCAAAAAGCCCCAAAAAGCGGCGTTTTCGGTCACTTGGTGGCGGGGTCGTCGAACGAAGCCACGAGCACCAGGGTCCCCTCGTGCAGCGGCCGCAGGAAGCGCAGCAGCTCCTCCGCCTCTTAATTAGTTAATTAGCGCTAATTAACGCCCGCGAGGGTCAATTTGGACCCCAAAATCGAGTTTTTCGACCCAAAATTGGGGTTTTCGGAGCCGTTTTTGGCCAAAAACGGGGTTTTTGGGCCCAAAATCGCTCACCTCCCGCCCACATGTCGAAGGCCTGGGCCGCAATCAACTCCCCTGTAACGCCTGTAATTAATTAATTAGGGGTTAATTAGCTAATTAGGGGGGGTTGGGGTCTTAATTAAGGGGTTGGGGGGGTGATTAATTAGTTTGGGGGGGATTAATTAATTTGGGGGGGTTAATTAATTGATCTTGGGCTTCATTGGTTTGGGGGTTGATGAATTGATTGGGGGTTCATTAATTAATTGGGGGTTAATTGATTAATTAAGGGTTCATTAAGTAATTGGGGGTTCGTTAAATGATTCGGGGGGATTAATTACCAATTACCCCTAATTAACCCCTTAATTAACCCATTAATTAGCCCCTTAATTAACCTCTTAATTAACCCCCTAATTACCCCTAATTAACCCCACCCCACCACCCCCTTAATTACCCCATCCCCACCACTAATGACCCCTTAATTACCCAACCAATTACCCCTAATTAACCCCTTATTTAACCCCTTAATTACCCCTAATTAACCCCACCCACCCTTTAATTACCCCATCCCCATCACTAATTACCCCCAATTACCCCATTAATGACCCCACCCCCCTAATTACCCCCCAACCACCCTCTAATTACCCCTAATTAGCCTAATTAGCGCTAATTACCGTTAACGAGCGCGATGTTGAGCCCCCGCCCCACGTTGTTGAGGGCGCTGCTCATCAGCCTGTTCATTAAAGCCTTAATTAGCGCCTAATTAGCACTAATGAGGGGTAATCGGGGTTAATGGGGGTGAAAGGGGGCGGGGCCATGACGCACATCCGGCCCTCGAGGCAGATCCGGGGGCCGATGACGTTGGCGGCGCCGCTGACCAATCGGAACGCGAGGCTGGAGGGCGGGCAGGGGCGGGGCAGCCCGCACCGGAAACGAGGCCGGAAGGGGCGGGGCCCTGCGGGGAAGGCGCCCGTGGAGGCCCCGGGCCACGCCCACCGAGCAGTAACCACGCCCACAAAGCCATGGGAGGGCGGGAAATGCCCCCCCCACCCAATAAACCCCGCCCACCAATAAACCCCGCCCACCAACACCAAATCCCGTCCATCAACAACGAACCCCGCCCACCGACCTCAGACCACGCCCCTTCCGGGCCCCGCCCACCGGGAAACCCCGCCCAGCAACCCCAAACTCCACCCACCAACTCAAAGCCCCGCCCACCGACCCCAACCCCACCCACCAACCCGAGACCCCGCCCACCAACCCCTGCCCATTAACAAACCCCGCCCACCCACCCCTGACCCCACCCACCCCTGACCCCACCCACCAGTCCCAGACCCCGCCCACCAACCCCTGCCCATTAACAAACCCTGCCCACCACTTTAAATCCCGCCCGCCAGCTCAAAGCCCCGCCCACCGACCCCAAACCCCACCCACCGACCCCAAACCCCTCCCACCGACTCCAAACCCCACCCACCAGCCCCAAACCCCTCCCACCGACCCCAAACCCCTCCCACCGACCCCAAACCCCGCCCAACAACCCCAAGCCCCTCCCACCAACCCCAAACCCCTCCCACCAGCCCCAACCCCCGCCCACCCACCCCAAACCCCGCCCACCCACCCCAAACCCCGCCCACCAACCCCAAACCCCGCCCACCATCCCCACACCCCGCCCACCATCCCCACACCCCGCCCACCAACCCCACACCCCGCCCACCAACCCCACACCCCGCCCACCGACCCCAAACCCCGCCCACCATCCCCACACCCCGCCCACCGACCCCAAACCCCTCCCACCGTCCCCAAACCCCTCCCACCGACCCCAAACCCCGCCCACCGTCCCCAAACCCCGCCCACCGTCCCCAAACCCCGCCCACCGACCCCAAACCCCTCCCACCGTCCCCAAACCCCTCCCACTGACCCCAAACCCCGCCCACCGTCCCCAAACCCCTCCCACCGTCCCCAAACCCCTCCCACCGACCCCAAACCCCTCCCACCGTCCCCAAACCCCTCCCACTGACCCCAAACCCCGCCCACCGTCCCCAAACCCCTCCCACCGTCCCCAAACCCCGCCCACCAACCCCAAACCCCGCCCACCACCCCAAACCCCTCCCACCGACACCAAACCCCGCCCACCGACCCCAAACCCCTCCCACCAACCCCACACCCCGCCCACCATCCCCAAACCCCGCCCATCAACCCAATCCCCTCCCACCAGCCCCAAACCCCGCCCACCAACCCCAAACCCCGCCCATCAACCCAATCCCCTCCCACCAGCCCCAAACCCCGCCCACCAACCCCAAACCCCGCCCCTCAAGCCAAACCCCGCCCACCAGCCCCAAACCCCGCCCCCTGGTGGCCCCGCCCACCCCCGGCCCCGCCCCCTCACCTGTGGAGGGCGGCTCAGCACCTGGGGGGAGGGGACAGTGAGACCACGCCCAGCAAGGGGGCGGGGTTTGGGGGGTAATTTGGGGGGGGTGGGGCCGTTTGGGGGGGTTTAGGGGTTGAATTTTGGGGGAGTTTGGGGGGATTTTGGGGGTGTTTGGGGGGATTTTTTGGGGTGTTAGGGGGGTGATATTTGGGGTGATTTGGGGTGAATTCAGGGGTGTAATTTCGGGTGATTTTGGGGTATTTTGGGGTACTTTGGGGGGTATTTTTGGGATTTTTTTGGGGTATTTTGGGGGTGATCTCCGGGGTATTTTTTGGGGTGGTTCAGGGTGGTTTGGGGGTGATTTTGGGGGTGATTTTAGGGGGTTAATTTAGGGTGATTTTGGGGTGGTTTTGGGTGTTTTCTGGGTGCTTTGGGGGTGTTTTTTGGGGTGACTTTTGGGTGATTTGGGGTGATTTTTGGGGTGTTTTAGGGGAATCTTGGGGTGGTTTTGGGGTATTTTGGGGTGATTTTGGGGGTGATCTTTGGATGACTTGGGGTGATTTTGGGGTGATTTTTGGGGTAATTTTTGGGGTGATTTGGGGTAATTTTGGGGGTGATTTGGGATAATTTTGGCTGTATTTGGGATAATTTTGGCTGTATTTGGGGTGTTTTTTGGTGATTTTGGGGTGGTTTTGGGTGATTTTTGGGTAATTTGAGGTGTTTTTTGGGGCATTTGGGGGTGATTTGGGGTGGATTTTGGGGAGATTTTGGGTGTTTTGGGGTGTTTTTGGGTGATTTGGGGTGGTTTTGGGGTGTTTTTGGCTGTTTTTGGGGTGTTTTTGGGTGTTTTTGGGTGTTTTTGGCTGTTTTGGGGGTGTTTTTGGGGTGTTTTTGGCTGTTTTTGGGCTGTTTTGGGGGTGATTTTGGGTGTTTTGGGGGTGTTTTTGCGGTGTTTTTTGGGGTGTTTTTGGCTGGTTTTGGGGTGGTTTTGGGTGTTTTTGGGGTGTTTTGGGGTGATTTTGGGGGGTGTTTTTGGGTGATTTTGGCTGTTTTTGGGGTGTTTTTGGCTGTTTTGGGGGTTTTTTTGGCTGTTTTTGGGTGATTTTGGCTGTTTTTGGGGTGTTTTTGGCTGTTTTTGGGTGATTTTGGCTGTTTTTGGGGTGTTTTTGGGTGTTCTGGGTACTCACGCCCCAGCAGCCTGTCCAGCGGCTTTGTCCGTGTGTCCGTCCCCGTCAGCAGCGCCAGCAGCACCCAGGGCAGCGCGGCCGCCGCCGCCACCAGCAGCACCCGCAGGGGGGCTGCCCCATAGAGACCCATAGGGACCCATAGAGTGACCCATAGCGACCCATAGAGACCCATGGAGTGACCCATAGCGACCCATAGAGTGACCCATAGGGACCCATAGAGACCCATGGAGTGACCCATAGGGACCCATAGGGACCCATGGGCTGACCCACCAGCAGCATCCGCAGGGGGGCTGCCCCATAGAGACCCATAGGGACCCATGGAGTGACCCATAGCGACCCATAGAGACCCATGGAGTGACCCATAGGGACCCATAGAGTGACCCATAGGGACCCATGGGCTGACCCACCAGCAGCACCCGCAGGGGGGCTGCCCCATAGGGACCCATAGAGTGACCCATAGCGACCCATAGAGACCCATGGAGTGACCCATAGGGACCCATAGAGTGACCCATAGGGACCCATGGGCTGACCCACCAGCAGCACCCGCAGGGGGGCTGCCCCATAGAGACCCATAGGGACCCATAGAGTGACCCATAGGGACCCATGGAGTGACCCATAGGGACCCATAGAGTGACCCATAGGGACCCATGGGCTGACCCACCAGCAGCACCCGCAGGGGGGCTGCCCCATAGAGACCCATAGGGACCCATAGAGTGACCCATAGCGACCCATAGAGACCCATGGAGGGACCCATGGGCTGACCCACCAGCAGCACCCGCAGTGGGGCTGCCCCATAGAGACCCATGGAGCGACCCATAGGGACCCATAGAGACCCATGGAGCGACCCATAGGGACCCATAGAGACCCATGGAGTGACCCATAGGGACCCATGGGCTGACCCACCAGCAGCACCCGCAGTGGGGCTGCCCCATAGAGACCCATAGGGACCCATAGAGTGACCCATAGCGACCCATAGAGACCCATGGAGCGACCCATAGGGACCCAAAGAGACCCATGGAGTGACCCATAGGGACCCATAGAGACCCATGGAGTGACCCATAGGGACCCATGGACTGACCCACCAGCAGCACCCGCAGTGGGGCTGCCCCATAGAGACCCATAGGGACCCATAGAGTGACCCATAGCGACCCATAGAGACCCATGGAGCGACCCATAGGGACCCAAAGAGACCCATAGGGACCCATAGAGACCCATGGAGTGACCCATAGAGACCCATAGAGACCCATGGAGTGACCCATAGGGACCCATGGGCTGACCCACCAGCAGCACCCGCAGGGGGGCTGCCCCATAGAGACCCATGGAGTGACCCATAGGGACCCATAGAGTGACCCATAGGGACCCACGGAGTGACCCATAGGGACCCATAGGGACCCATGGAGTGACCCATAGGGACCCATAGAGACCCATAGGGACCCATAGGGACCCATGGACTGACCCACCAGCAGCACCCGCAGTGGGGCTGCCCCACAGCGACCCATAGAGTGACCCATAGGGACCCATAGGGACCCATAGGGACCCATGGAGTGACCCATAGAGTGAGTGACCCATAGAGTGAGTGACCCATAGGGACCCATGCACTGACCCACCAGCAGCACCCGCAGTGGGGCTGCCCCATAGCGACCCACAGCGACCCATAGAGCCCCATAGGGACCCCTAGAGACCCCATATGGACCCACAGAGCCCCATGGGGACCCATAGAGTGACCCATAGGGACCCATAGGCTGACCCACACAGACCCATAGAGCCCCACAGAGCCCCATAGCGACCCATAGAGCCCCATAGAACCCCACACGGACCCATAGAGCCCCATAGGGACCCATAGAGTGACCCATAGAGCCCCATAGGGATCCATAGGGACCCATAGAGACCCATAGGGACCCATAGGGACCCCAAGCCCCCCATCCCCCCCCGCCATCCACCCAGCCCCGCCCCCCCCCCCCCAGCCCCCCTTACCCGCCAGGCGCATCGGGGGCGGCTCCGTGGGGCTGGAGCGGGCGCGGGGGGCTCGGAGCCCCACAGGGACCCCCCGGGCCCCCCAGTTCGACCCCAAATGCCCCAAAATCCCCCAACTTGGCCCCAAAAATCCCCCCGAGCGGCTCCGCGGGCCGCGCCTCCCCGCCACTTCCGGTCGCCCGCCCCGCCACTTCCGGTCCCCCGCCCCGCCACTTCCGGTCCCCCCCCGCCGGCCAATCAGAGAGCGGGGGCGGAGCCGCCTGTCAATCATCGGGGTGGGGGCGTGGCCAGGGACACAAAGTGACCCCCAGTGACCCCCCCAGTTCATCCCAGTTCATCCCAGTGACCCCAAAGTGACCCCCAGTGACCCCCAGGGACCCTCCCAGTTCATCCCAGTGACCCCCCCAGTTCCCTGCCAGTTCCCCCCAGTGCTCCCAGTCCCTTCCAGTTCCCCCCAGTCCCCCCAGTTCAATCCCAGTTCCCCCCACTTCATCCCAGTGACCCCCCCAGTCCCCCCAGTCCCCCCAGTTCAATCCCAGTCCCCCCAGTTCAATCCCAGTCCCCCCAGTTCCCCATGAACCAGCGCATCCTTTCTCCACTAAAATCCCTTTTACTGGATCGGGGGGGCGCGGCCAACCCCGGGGGGCGTGGCCAGACCCGGGGGGGCGTGGCCAAACCCGGGTGGGGGCGTTGGGAGCCCCCTGGAGGGGGCGTGTCCGCCGCTCTAAGGGGCGTGACCCGCGCCGCAGGGGGCGGGGCCGGGCTCGGCGGAGCTGGGGGCGTGGTCGGGGGCGGGGCCGGGGGCGGAGGGGGCGGGGCCTCCCAGCAGCACGCGCGCCCCCAGCCGCTCCACGTCATCCAGGCTGAGCGCGCGCAGCCCCAGCGCGTAGTCCTGGGGGGGGGAGGGGGGGGGGGACGTTGGGGACCCCGAAATGGGCCCGAAACGGCCCGAAATGGGCGAGAAATGCGCCGGGAACCCCCCAAATAGCCCGGGAACGACCCGAAATGCTCCAAAAATGCCCCAAAATAGCCCAAAATCCACCCGAAATAGCCCAAAATCCACCCGAAATGCAGCAAAAGACCCCGAAATAGCCCCAAAATCCACCCCAAATGCACCAAAAATGCCCCGAAATAGCCCAAAATGCACCCAAAATGCATTGAATGACCCCAAAATAGCCCCAAAATCCACCCCAAATGCACCAAAAATGCCCCAAAATAGCCCCAAGATCCACCCGAAATAGCCCAAAATCCACCCGAAATGCAGCAAAAGACCCCAAAATAGCCCCAAAATCCACCCCAAATGCACCAAAATAGCCCCAAAATAGCCCAAAATCCACCCAAAATGCATTGAATGACCCCAAAATAGCCCCAAAATCCACCAAAAGACCCCAAAATAGCCCCAAAATCCACCCCAAATGCACCAAAATAGCCCCAAAATAGCCCCAAGATCCACCCAAAGTAGCCCAAAATCCACCCGAAATGCAGCAAAAGACCCCGAAATAGCCCCAAAATCCACCCCAAATGCACCAAAATAGCCCCAAAATAGCCCAAAATCCACCCAAAATAGCCCCAAATCCACTCGAAATGCACCAAAAATGCCCCAAAATAGCCCAAAATCCGCCAAAATAGCCCCAAATCCCATCCCCCCAGTGCCCCCATCCCCCCCACCACACCCCCCCATTCCCATCCCCCTCCTCACCCCCATCCCCCCAGTGCCCCCCACCCCCCCCATTCCCATCCCCCCAGTGCCCCCCTCCCCCCAATTCCCCCCCATTCCCATCCCCCCTCACCCCCCATCCCCCCCATGACCCCCCAGGGACCCCACCCCCCCAACCCCCCTCGCCCCCCATCCCCCCAGTGCCCCCCATCCCCCCCCATTCCCCCCATTCCCATCCCCCCCTCACCCCCCATCACCCCCATTCCCATCCCCCCCATCCCCCAACAGCTCCCATCCCCCCCCACCCCCATCCCCCCTCACCCCCCATTCCCATCCCCCCCATCCCCCCATCCCCCCTCTTCCCCCCCAGTGCCCCCATCCCCCCCTCCCCCCATCCCCCTCCTTCCCCCATCCCCCCTCACCCCCCATTCCCATCCCCCCCATCCCCCATCCCCCCTCTTCCCCCCACAGTGCCCCCCATCCCCCCCCATCCCCCATCCCCCATCCCCCCCATTCCCATCCCCCCCATCCCCCCCTTTCCCCCATCCCCCCTCACCCCCCATTCCCATCCCCCCATTCCCATCCCCCCCATCCCCCCCAGTGACCCCACCCCCCCGTGACCCCGTGACCCCGTGACCCCGTGACCCCGCCCCTCCCCCTCACCCTGCAGAGCTGCCCCATCAGCGCCTGCGCCTCCTGGGCCCCCAGGTGGCGCCCGAGGACCCTCCCCAGGGCCCCCCCGAAGCCCGGGGGGGCGGGGTCCCCGAGCGGGGGGGCGGGGTCCCCGAGGGGGGGGGCGGGGTCCCCGAGGGGGGGGGGCGGGGTCCCCGAGGGGGGGGGGCGGGGGGGGCGGGGTCCCCCGGGGGGGGTTTCAGCACCAAATTGATGCGGGAGGAGGGGCCGATGCTGTAATCGCTCAGACGGCGCTCGTCTGGGGGAGGGGCGGGGGGCGGGGCAGGGGGGGAGGGGCATGGGGGGAGGGGCATGGGGGGGCGGGGGGGCGGGGCATGGGGGGTGGGGCATGGGGGGGATGGGGGGGAGGGGCATGGGGGGGATGGGGGGTGGGGCATGGGGGGGATGGGGGGGAGGGGCATGGGGGGGATGGGGGGAGGGGCATGGGGGGACATAGGGGGAGGGGACATTGGGGGGAGGGGGGTATGGGGGGAGGGGCATGGGGGGAGGGGCATGGGGGAATATGGGGGGATGGGGGGAGGGGGATAATGGAGGGGAGGGGCATGAGGGGGACATGGGGGGGAGGGGCATGGGGGGACATGGGGGACATGGGGGGAGGGGCATGGGGGGAGGGGCATGGGGGACATGGGGGGAGGGGTATGGGGGAATATGGGGGGATGAGGGGAGGGGGCATGGGGGGAGGGGCATGGGGGGGAGGGGGCATGGGGGAGGGGCATGGGGGACATGGGGGAGGGGCATGGGGGAATATGGGGGGATGAGGGGAGGGGACATGGGGGGAGGGGCATGGGGGAGGGGCATGGGGGGGAGGGGGCATGGGGGGAGGGGCATGGGGGAATATGGGGGAGATGGGGGAGGGGACATGGGGGGAGGGGCATGGGGGGAGGGGCATGGGGGGGACATGGGGGGGAGGGGCATGGGGGTGAGGGGCATGGGGGAATACGGGGGGATGGGGGGAGGGGATAATGGCGGGGAGGGGCATGGGGGGGAGGGGCATGGGGGGACATGGGGGGAGGGGACATGGGGGGGAGGGGCATGGGGGGGAGGGGCATGGGGGGAGGGGCATGGGGGACATGGGGGGAGGGGCATGGGGGGACATGGGGGGTTGGGGGAGGGGATATGGGGGGAATATGGGGGGATATGGGGGGAGGGGATATGGGGGGTGGGGGAGGGGATTTGGAGGGGATATGGGGGGATGGGGGGGACATGGGGTGGTGGGGGAGGGGACATGGGGGGATATGGGGGGGGTTGGGGGAGGGGACATGGGGGGAATATGGGAGGATGGGGGGTGGGGGAGGGGACATGAAGGGTGGGGGAGGGGATATGGGGGGATATGGGGGGGATGGGAGGATATGGGGGGGGATATGGGGGGTGGGGGAGGGGATTTGGAGGGGATATGGGGGGATGGGCAGGGCATGGAGGTGGGGGAGGGGACATGGGGGGATATGGGGGGTGGGGGGGAGGGGACCCCCCAAAAACCCCGAGAGACACAAAACGTCAAAGAACGGGAAACTTCGCCCCAATTTCATGCAAACCCAAAACCGCCCCCAAATTCCCCCCAAATCCCCCAAACCCGCCCCCAAATCCCCCAAATTTCATGCAAATCCCCCAAATCCCCCAAATTCCCCCCAAATCCACTCCAATTTCACCCAAATTTCCCCCAACCCCCCCAAACCCCCCCAACCCCTCCCCCCATCCCCCACCCCCCCAACCCCTTAGACCCCCAACCCCCCCACCCCCCATCCCCCCCAAATCCCCCAACCACTCCTCCCCATCCCCCACCCCCCACCCCCCATCTCCCCCCAACCCCCCACTCCCACTTCGACCCCCATCCCCCACCCCCCAAACCTCTCCAACCCCCCACCCCCCCTTAGACCCCCAACCCCTTCCCCCCACCCCCCACCCCCCCCAGACCCCAACCCCTCCCCCCCATCCCCCACCCCCCATCTCCCCCCAACCCCCCACCCCCACTTCGACCCCCATCCCCCACCCCCCACCCTCCCTTAGACCCCCAACCCCTCCCCCCATCCCCCACCCTCCCTTAGACCCCCAACCCCTCCCCCCATCCCCCACCCCCCACTCCCCCCAACCCCTTAGACCCCCAACCCCCACCTCCCCAACGCCCCCATCCCCCCACCTCCCCCCAACCCCCCCTTAGACCCCCAACCCCTCCCCCCATTCCCCACTCCCCACTCCCCCCAACCCCTTCGACCCCCAACCCCTCCCCCCCATCCCCCACCCCCATCTCCCCCCCACCCCCCACTCCCACTTCGACCCCCATCCCCCACCCCCCACCCCCCCTTAGACCCCCAACCCCCACCTCCCCCACCCCCCCTTCGACCCCCAACCCCCCCATCCCCCCCACTCCCCAACTCCCCCCAACCCCTCCCCCCCACCCCCCCCCCCCCCCCCCTCCCCCCTCCCCCCCTCACCGGCCAGCGCCCTCCCCCTGTACAGGAGCCGCTGCTGCTCCACGGGCACCTGCAGCCGCTCGGCCACCAGCAGCTTCAGCGCCCCCACGCGCTCCTGGGGGGACACCTGGGGGGGGACACAGGGACCCCCAAATTCCCCACCCCCCCCCCTACCCAACGGTGCCCGACACCCCCCAAAAACCCCCACATTTCACCCCAAAAACGCCTCCAAACACCACCCCCCCCCCCATAGTGACGCTCGGCGGCTTCGTCTCTATGATCCACCCCCCCCCCCCCCCCACCCCGTGCCCCCCCAAATTCCAACCCCACCCCCCCCCCCCTTCCCCCCCCCGCCCCTCCCCCACCTGGACGCTGCACTCCCGCCCTTGCAGCGCTTTCACCGTCAGCAACATGGCGGAAACGGCGCTTGGAGGACCCGGGGGGATAGAGCGGCACCCCCGCCCCACCAACGAGACTGGGCGAGACAGAGCGGCCCCGCACTCACGGGACCGGGAGGACCGGGAGGATCGAGAGTTGAGTTGGGGGGGGAAACAACCACCGAGACTGGGCGAGACAGAGCGGCGCCCCCTCAAGGGACGTGGAGGACCGAGCGCCTAGAGAGTCCCCCCCACCCCGCATCACCACAGAGAGTGAGCGAGACAGAGCGGCCCCGCACTCACGGAACCGTGGAGGACCTGGGGGATAGAGCGGCGCCGCCATCACGCGACCTGGAGGACCGAGAGTTGAAGGGGGGGGGGGGGAACAACCATCGAGACCGAGCGAGCAAGAGCGCCCCCGCTCTCACGGAACCGTGGAGGACCGGGAGGATCGAGAGCTGGGGGGGGGGGTGGTGGAGGAACAACCACCGAGACTGGGCGAGCAAGAGCGCCGCGCTCTCAGGGGACCTGGAGCACCGAGGCGGGTAGAGAGTCGGGGGCCGGGGAGGTGCAAAACAACCACCGAGAGTGGGCGAGCAAGAGCGCCCCCGTTCAGGGGACCTGGAGGACCGAGCGGGCAGAGCGTCGCTGGTATTTACCACCGAGCGCACGCAGAGCGGCGCCGCTCTCACGGGACCTGGAGGACCGGGGCGGGTAGAGAGTCGTGGTGGGGCGGGCAACCACCGAGACTGGGCGAGCAAGAGCGCCGCGCTCTCACGGGTCCTGGAGGACCGGGGCGGGCAGAGCGTCGAGGCGGGGGGGGGGGCGGATTTACCACCGAGCGCGCGTAGAGCGCCGCCCCCACCGGAAGCGCGGGGCAGCAATGGCGGCCGGGGCGGGAAACCTGGAGCTGTATCCTTCCGCGGGGGGGGGTTGGGTCATTTCGGGGCGGTTTTGGGTCATTTCGGGGCGGTTTTGGGTCATTTCGGGGCGGTTTTGGGTCATTTTGGGCGGTTCGGTCCTTGACTCGGGCGGGCGGCTCCGGCTGCCGTTGCCCTCGGCCCCGGTGGCCGCGGTGGCCGCGGGGGCGCTGCGCCCGGACCTGGGGGCGCGGGCCGGGGCGCGGATGGAGGCGGAGGGAGCGGAGCTGCGGGTGTGAGTGCGGGGGGGGGGAACTGGGAGGGACTGGGAGGGACTGGGAGGGACTGGGGGGGAATTGGGGGGGAACTGGGAGGGAATGGGGGACACTGGGATTGAATTGGGGGGAACTGGGAGGGACTGGGGGGAACTGGGGGGAACTGAGAAGGAACTGGGGGGAACTGGGAGGGACTGGGAGGGAATTGGGGGGGGGGAACTGGGGGTCACTGGGATTGAATTGGGGGAACTGGGAGGGAATGGGGGGAACTGGGAGGGACTGGGGGGGAATTGGGGGGGAACTGGGAGGGAATGGGGGGATTGGGAGGGACTGGGGGGGAATTGGGGGGGGGAACTGGGGGACACTGGGATTGAATTGGGAGGCACTGGGGGGTCACTGGGATTGAATTGGGGGGAACTGGGGGCGAATTGGGGGAAACTGGGAGGGAATTGGGGGGACTGGGGGGATCTGTGATGAACTGGGGGACACTGGGAGGGACTGGGGGGAATTGGGGGGACTGGGTGGGACTGAGAGGTCACTGGGTTGAACTGGGAGGAACTGGGGGGAAATTGGGGGGGAGAACTGGGGGACACTGGGATTGAATTGGGGGGAACTGGGAGGGAATGGGGGGAACTGGGATGAACTGGGGGGGAATTGGGGGGGAACTGGGAGGGAATGGGGGACACTGGGATTGAATTGGGGGGAACTGGGAGGGACTGGGGGTCACTGGGATTGAATTGGGGGGGGAATTGGGGGAACTGGGGGTCACTGGGATTGAATTGGGGGGCACTGGGATGAACTGGGGGGCACTGGGCTGACCTGAGGTGACCCGGGGTGACCCCGATGACGTCACCGTGTCCCCCCCAGCTCGTGGGTGTCCCCGTGTCCCCGCGTCCTTCAGGGGGCGCTGATGGGGGGTGGGGCACTGGGGTGAACTGGGGGGCACTGGGATGAACTGGGGGGCACTGGGATGAACTGGGGGGCACTGGGGTGAACTGGGATGACCCGGGGTGACCCGGGGTGACCCCGATGACGTCACCGTGTCCCCCCCAGCTCGTGGGTGTCCCCGTGTCCCCGCGCCCTGCGGGGGGCGCTGACGTCGTTCCTGGAGCTGCTGGGGCTGGTGCTGGAGACCATGGAGCGCTGGGGGGGAGGGGCGCCCGGGCTCCGCCCCCCTCCCCCCGCCCCTCCCCCCGCCAGCCCCCCCCGCCCCTCCCCCCCCAATAAACGCCCCCAGTTGGGCTGAGACCGGGCTTTGGTTTATTGGGGGGGGGAGGGGAGGGGGGGGTGGGGGAGGGGAGGGGGGGCACAGCCCCTCCCCCCACCGTGGGGTCTCCTGGGTTCATCGGATCTGGGGGGGGAGGGGACGTGTGAGGGGGGGGCACCAAAAGCCCCCAGTGTCCCCCCCAAAGTCCCCCCAGTGTCCCCAAAACCCCCCCCATGACCCTAAACCCCCCCCAGTGTCCCCCCCAAAGTCCCCCCAGAACCCCCCAAGTGACCCCAGAACCCCCCCAGTGTCCCCCCCAAAGTCCCCCCAGTGTCCCCAGAACCCCCCAGTGACCCCAACCCCCCCCCAGTGTCCCCAGTTCCCCGGTGTCCCCCCATTGTCCCCCATCCAATGTCCCCAATGTCTGCCCAGTGCCCCCCAATGTCCCCATTGCCCCCAACATCCCCATCACCCCCAGTGTCCCCCAATGTCCCCAAATGTCCCCATCACCCCCCATGTCCCCATCACCCCCCATGTCCCCAATGCCCCCATCACCCCCATTGCCCCCCATTGCCCCCAATGTCCCCATTGCCCCCAATGTCCCCCATTGTCCCCATAGCCCCCATCACCCCAATGTCCCCATCACCCCCAATGTCCCCATCACCCCCATTGCCCCCATCACCCCCATTGTCCCCAATGTCCCCATCACCCCCATCGCCCCCATCACCCCCATGTCCCCCCTGTCCCCCTGTCCCCGCACCGTGTACTTGTCCCACTTCTTCTCGGGGTCGTAGGGCTCCCACCTGCTGGCCGGGAAGATGTGCTTGTTCTTCTCGAACCAGCTGCGCAGCACCACCTTCCCCGCGTGGGACTGCGTCGGCAGCAGTGATGTCATCGTGACGTCATCAGTGACATCATCAGTGACATCATAGTGACGTCATCAGTGACATCAACGTGACATCAGCAGCAACGTCATCATGACGTCAGCAGTGACGTCATTATGACATCGCCAGTGACATCAGCAGTGACGTCAGCCGTGACGTCATCAGTAACAACAACAACGTGATGTCATCAGTGACGTCAGCCGCGACGTCATCATCACATCAGCGGTGACATCAGCAGTGACGTCATCGTGATGTCAGCAGTGACATCAGCAGTGACATCAGCAGGGACGTCATCATGACATCAGCGTGACGTCATCAATGACGTTATCAATTATGGTGTTGTGACATCAGCAGTGACATCAGCAGTGACGTCATTATGACATCAGCAGTGACATCAGCATGATATCATCAGTGACGCCATCAGTGACGACATCGTGACATCAACAGTGACATAGGCAGTGACATCATCAGTGACATCAGCGTGACGTCAGCAGTGACATCGGCAGTGACGCCATCGTGCCATTGGCAGTGACGTCAGCCATGACGTCAGCAGTGACGTCATCAGTGACGGCACGGGGCGGCGCACAAAGCCCCCGCACTGCCACAAAGAGCCCCTGAAAATGGGGGTTCTATGGGGGTCTATGGGGGATATGGGGTCTATGGGGAGGTCTATGGGGGTCTATGAGGGATTTGGGGGTCTATGGGGGTCTATGGGGGATATGGGGTCTATGGGGAGGTCTGTGGGGGTCTATGGGGGTTCTATGGGGTTATGGTGTCTATGGGGGATCTGTGGGGCACGGGGGGGTCTGGGGGTCCCTATGGGGCCCGGGGGGCTCTGGGGTCCCCACCTCGTCCTTCTCCACGGTGGCGTCGCTGAGCAGCCGCACGTCCTCGTGCACATCGAAGTTGAACAGGGGCCCTGCGCCGGAAGTGACGTCACCGCTGACGTCATCGGGGGGGGGGGGCACTGATGACGTCAGGGGGGGGGGCACTGATGACGTCACTCACCGCTCTTCCCGCGCGCCTTGGTGACGATGAAGTCGTAGAAGCTGTGGTGCTGTGGGGGCGGGGCCACGTCAGGGGGCGGGGCCAACAAGGGGGTGGAGTCCCCATGGAAAGGGGGTGGGGCCCCCGAGGGGAGGAGCTTTGTAGGAAAAGGGAGGAGCCCCAGAAGGGGGTGGAGCATCAGAAGGGGGTGGAGCCTCATGGGATGGTAGGAGCCTCATAGAAGGGGGTGGAGCCTCATAGGAAGGGGAGGAGCCTAACGAGGGGGTGGAGCCCTCAGGGGAAGGGGTGGGGCTTCACAGGAAAGGGGAGGAGCATCAAGAAAGGGGTGGGGCCTCATAGGAATGGGAGGGGCCTAAATGTGGGGGAGGGGCCTAAATGTGGAGGTGGAGCCCCAAGGGAAGGGGGAGGAGCCCCCGGGGGGAAGGGGGAGGAGCCCCCCAGGAAGGGGGCGGAGCCCCATGGCCCCGCCCACACTCACATGCGGGATGATCAAATCCTCCTTGATGTACATGAGCTGCTCCACCCCCGCGGAGCTGGGGGAAACGGGGGGGTCAGGGACCCCCAAACACCACCCCCAGGGACCCCCAAACCCCCATGGGACCCCCAGACCCCCCCACTGACCCCCAAACCCCCCCAGGACCCCCTGGGACCCCAAAACCCCCAAACCCCCCAGGCCCCCCCCGACCCCCAAAGCCCCCCATGGACCTGAAAGCCAGGGACCCCCAAACCCCCCCAAGACCCCCTGGGACCCCCAAACCCCCAAACCCCCCAGACCCCCCAGGACCCCCAAACCCCCCCAGGACCCCCTGGGACCCCCAAACCCCCCGGACCCCCAAACCCCCCCAGGACTCCCTGGGACCCCCAAACCCCCCGGACCCCCAAACCCTCCCAGGACCCCCTGGGACTCCCAAACCCCCCCAGGACCCCCTGGGACCCCCAAACCCCCCAAACCCCCCGGACCCCCAAACCCCCCCAGGACCCCCTGGGACCCCCAAACCCCCCCAGGACCCCCTGGGACCCCCAAACCCCCCAGACCCCCCAGGACCCCCAAACCCCCCAGGACCCCCAAACCCTCCCAGGAACCCCTGGGACCCCCAAACCCCCCCAGGACCCCCAAACCCTCCCAGGACCCCCTGGGACCCCCAAACCCTCCCAGGGCCCCCTGGGACCCCCAAACTCCCCAAACCCCCCAGGACCCCCTGGGACCCCCAAACCCCCCAGGACCCCCTGGGACCCCCAAACCCCCCAAACCCCCCAGGACCCCCTGGGACCCCCAAACCCCCAGACCCCCAAACCCCCCAGGCCCCCCCGGACCCCCAAAGCCCCCCATGGACCTCAAAGCCAGGGACCCCCAAACCCCCCAGACCCCCCGGACCCTCAAACCCCCCCAGGACCCCCTGGGACCCCCAAACCCCCCCAGGACCCCCAAACCCTCCCAGGACCCCCTGGGACCCCCAAACCCCCCGGACCCCCAAACCCTCCCAGGACCCCCTGGGACCCCCAAACCCCCCCAGGACCCCCTGGGACCCCCAAACCCTCCAGGACCCCCAAACCCTCCCAGGACCTCCTGGGACTCCCAAACCCCCCAGGACCCCCTGGGACCCCCAAACCCCCCAGACCCCCCAAACCCCCCCAGGACCCCCTGGGACCCCCAAACCCCCAGGACCCCCAAACCCCCCAGGACCCCTGGGACCCCCAAACCCCCCCGGACCCCCCAAGCCCCCAGCCCCACCGGAGCTCGCTGAAGTCCCTGCGCAGGATCTCCAGCGCCTTCTGCAGGAACTGCTGCACCGTGTTCCCCTTCTTCATCTGCGCATCGGGGGTCAGGGGCCCCGAAACACAGGGACCCCCCCAGGAGCCCCCCAAGCCCGGGGACCCCGGGGCTCCCTTCCCGGACGCCTGGGTCCCCTCTCCCGGACGCCTGGGTCCCCTCTCCCGGACGCCTGGGTCCCCTTTAGGACACCCACAGACTCTTCCCGGACGCCTGGGTCCCTCTCCCGGACACCTGGGTCCCCTCTCCCGGACGCCTGGGTTCCTTCCCTGGACGCCTGGGTCCCCTTTAGAACACCCACAGACTCCACCCGGACACCTGGGTCCCCTCTCCCGGACACCTGGGTCCCCTCTCCCGGACGCCTGGGTCCCCTCTCCCGGACACCTGGGTCCCCTTTAGAACACCCACAGACTCTTCCCGGACGCCTGGGTCCCCTCTCCCGGACACCTGGGTCCCCTTTAGAACACCCACAGACTCTTCCCGGATGCCTGGGTCCCTCTCCCGGACGCCTGGGTCCCCTCTCCTGGACACCCCCATTGGGACCCCAAACCCCCCGGACGCCTGGGTCCCCCCCGGACGCCTGGGTCCCCTCTCCTGGACACCCCCCCTGGGACCCCAAACCCCCCGGACGCCTGGGTCCCCCCCGGACGCCTGGGTCCCCTCTCCCGGACACCTGGGTCCCCTCTCCTGGACACCCCCCCTGGGACCCCAAACCCCCCGGACGCCTGGGTCCCCCCCGGACGCCTGGGTCCCCTCTCCTGGACACCCCCATTGGGACCCCAAACCCCCCGGACGCCTGGGTCCCTCCCGGACGCCTGGGTCCCCAACGGCCACCTTGACCGTGCGCCGGTGCCCGGATCCATCCCAGTAACTGAAGGTGATTTCAATCTCCTCATCTGGGGGGGGGGGGAAGAGACATTTGGGGGGGTCAGGACACCCCAAAACCGCCCCCCCCACGCCCCCCAAACCCCAAAAGCCCCAAACCCCCCAAACCAGCCCCAAAACCCCGTCCCCCTCACTTTTGATCTTCTCCTGCTTGGCCTCCCACTCCTGGCGCAGCTCCTCCCGCAGCCGGTTCTCCTCCTCCTGCAACGCCCGCACGCCTGGGTCCCCCGAACGCCTGGGTCCCTCCCGAACGCCTGGGTCCCTCCCGAACGCCTGGGTCCCTCCCCCGGACGCCTGGGTCCCTCCCCCGGACGCCTGGGTCCCTTCCCAGACGCCTGGGTCCCTCCCCAGACACCTGGGTCCCCCGAACGCCTGGGTCCCCCCCGCACGCCTGGGTCCCCCCCGCACGCCTGGGTCGCCCCCGAACGCCTGGGTCCCTCCCGCACGCCTGGGTCCCTCCCGGACGCCTGGGTCCCTCCCGCATGCCTGGGTCCCTCCCGAACGCCTGGATCCCCTGAACACCTGGGTCCCCCCCGAACGCCTGGGTCCCCCCCGGACGCCTGGGTCCCCCGAACGCCTGGGTCCCCCCGAACACCTGGGTCCCTCCCCTGGGTCCCTCTCCTGGGTCCCCCAAACGCCTGGCTCCCCCCGAACGCCTGGGTCCCCCCAAACGCCTGGGTCCCTCCCCTGGGTCCCTCTCCCGAACGCCTGGGTCCCCCAGCTGCCTGGGTCCCTCCCCTGGGTCCCCCCGAACTCCTGGGTACCCCGGACGCCTGGGTCCCTCCCCTGGTTCCCCCCCGGACGCCTGGGTCCCCTGGACGCCTGGGTCCCCCCCGGACGCCTGGGTCCCTCCCGAACGCCTGGGTCCCCCGGACGCCTGGGTCCCTCCCGAACGCCTGGGTCCCCTGAACGCCTGGGTCCCTCCCGAACGCCTGGGTCCCCTGGACGCCTGGGTCCCCCCCGGCCGCCTGGGTCCCTTCCGGCGCCCACCTCCCTGTCGCGGTCGGGCAGGAAGCTGGTGTCCACGCACGGGTCCTTCCCCAGCTTGCGCCTCTTGGGGGGCTCCTCGGGGGCTGGGGGGCAGGGGGTGAGACCCCAAAATACCCCAGGGACCCCAAAATACCCCCCGGGGACCCCAAAATACCCCCCCGGGACCCCAAAACGCCCCCCAGGGACCCCAAAAACCCCACCCAGGGACCCCAAAATACCCCCCTGGGACCCCAAAACGCCCCCAGGGACCCCAAAAACCCCACCCAGGGACCCCAAAATACCCCCCAGGGACCCCAAACCCCCCCCAAAGCCCCCCCAGGGACCCCCGAGCCCCCCCCAGGGACCCCCCCAAATCTCCCCCAGGGACCACCCAGGGCCCCCCAACCCCCCCCCCCAGGGCCCCCCAAAGCCCCCCCAGGGATCCCCAGGACCCCCCAAACACCACGGGACCCCAACCCCCCCCAGGGACCCCAAACCCCCCCCAGGGACCCCCCCAAATCTCCCCCAGGGACCACCCAGGGACCCCCAAAGGCCCCCCAGGGACCCCCCCAATCTCCCCCAGGAGTCCCCCAAATCCCCCCCCAGGGACCCCAAACCCCTCCCAAAGCCCCCCCAGGGACCCCCAAATCTCCCCCAGGAGCCCCCAAATCTGCCCCAGGGACCCCCCAGGACCCCCAAATCTCCCCCAGGACCCCCCAAACCCCCCTCAGAGACCCCCCAGGGACCCCCAAATCTCCCCCAGGACCCCCCAAACCCCCCCAGGGACCCCAAAGCCCCCTCAGAGACCCCCCAGGACCCCCCAAATCTCCCCCAGGACCCCCCAAACCCCCCCCAGGGACCCCAAAGCCCCCTCAGAGACCCCCCCAGGGACCCCCAAATCTCCCCCAGGACCCCCCAATCTCACCCAGGAGCCCCCAAAGCCCCCCCCAGGGACCCCAAACCCCCCCCAGGGACCCCCCCAAATCTCCCCCAGGGATCCCCAGGACCCCCCAAAACACCATGAGACCCCAAACCCCCCCAGGAGCCCCCAAACACCCCCAAGGGACCCCAAAGCCCCCTCAGAGACCCCCCAGGGACCCCCAAATCTCCCCCAGGGCCCCCCAAAGCCCCCCCAGGGATCCCCAGGACCCCCCCAAAGACCACGGGACCCCAAACCCCCCGGAGCCCCGAGCCCCCCCACCCTCCTCCTCCTCGGGCTCCTCCTCCTCGGGCTCCTCGAGGCTGAAGCTCAGGCTGCAGATCTTGCGCTTGGCCTCCTGCTTGCGCTGCCGCTCGCGCTGCCGCTCCAGCTTCCTGGGGTGGATTAATGGACTGGAATGGACTGGGGGGGACTGGGAGGGACTGGGAGGGGATTGGGAGGGACTGGGATGGACTGGAGTGGACTGGGAAGGGATTTGGCCTCCTGCTTGTGCTGCCGCTCCAGCTTCCTGGGGTGGATCAGAGGCACTGGAACGGACTGGGGGCACTGGGAGGGGGACTGGGAGGGACTGCGGGGGGATTGGGATGGACTGGAATGGACTCGGATGGACTGGAATGGATTGGGAGGGACTGGGAGGGACTGGAGTGGACTGGGAAGGGATTTGGCCTCCTGCTTGCGCTGCCGCTCGCGCTGCCGCTCCAGCTTCCTGGGGTGGATCAGAGGCACTGGAACGGACTGGGGGCACTGGGGGGGGCACTGGGAGGGACTGGGGGGGGATTGGGAGGGACTGGGATGGACTGGAATGGATTGGGAGGGACTGGAGTGGACTGGGAAGGGATTTGGCTTCCTGCTTGCGCTGCTGCTCGCGCTGCCGCTCCAGCTTCCTGGGGTGGATTAACGGACTGGAATGGACTGGGGGCACTGGGGGGACTGGGAGGGGCACTGGGAGAGACTGGGAGGGGATTGGGAGGGACTGGGAGGGGATTGGGAGGGACTGGGATGGACTGGGAAGGGATTTGGCTTCTTGTGTGCGCTGCCGCTCCAGCTTCCTGGGGTGGATCAACGGACTGGGATGGACTGGGGGGCACTGGGAGGGGGACTGGGATGGACTAGAGAGAACTGGGATGGACTCGGAGGGAACTGGAATGGACTGGGAGTGAACTGGAATGGACTGGAATGGACTAGGATGGACCAGGGGGCCTGGGAGTGAACCGGAATGGACTTCAGGACTGGAACGGACTGGGGGGCATTTGGGGTCATTCTGGGTTATTTAAGTGTATTTTGAGCCATTTTGGGGTGCTCTGGGGGTATTTTGGGACGTTTTTGGGGTATTTTGGGGTGTTTTCGGGGTATTTTGGGGTGTTAGAAGTGATTTTTGGGGTGTTTTGGGTGATTTTGGGGTGATTTTGGGGTGATTTGGGCTCCCACCGCTGCAGCTCGCGGCTCTGCTCCCTCTTGGCCAGCTGCTTCTCCCGCTCCTTGACCAGCGCCTCCTGCTTGGCCTTCATGTCGTTGAGCGTCACCAACCCTAAGGGGGGGGGGGGGGGGGGTTATTTGGGGCCCCCCCCGCGTTATTTGGGGCCCCCCCCGCGTTATTTGGGGACCCCCCCGCGTTATTTGGGGACCCCCCCGCGTTATTTGGGCCCCCCCCCGCGTTATTTGGGGCCCCCCCCGCGTTATTTGGGGACCCCCCGCGTTATTTGGGGCCCCCCCCGCGTTATTTGGGGCCCCCCCCGCGTTATTTGGGGCCCCCCCCGCGTTATTTGGGGCGCACCCACGGTGCTGGATTTCAGCTCGGCCTCCACCGCGTCGTAATGCGCCGAGAACTTCTTGTCGATGTTGGACTTCATGATGTTCTCCTGGCGTTGGTTTTTGGGGGGGGGGGACATAAAAGGGGGGGTCACAGGGAACCCCGAGACAACCAGGACAGCCCCAGACCCCCCCAGGCCCCCCATTCGGACCCCAGGAACCCCCCCAGGACCCCTCAAACCACCCCCAGGCCCCCCAAGACACCCCCAGGCCCCCCCAACCCCCCCATTTGGACCCCAGGAACCCCCCCAGGCCCCCCCAAACCCCCCATTAGGACCCCAGGAACCCCCCAGGCCCCCCCAGGCCCCCCATTCAGACCCCAGGAACCCCCCCAGGCCCCCCCAAACCCCCAGGAATCCCCCCAGGACCCCCCAAGACCCCCCCAGGCCCCCCATTCGGACCCCAGGAACCCCCCAGGACCCCCCCAGGCCCCCCATTAGGACCCCAGGAACCCCCCCGGCCCCCCAAACCCCCCATTCGGACCCCAGGAACCCCCCAGGCCCCCCATTCAGACCCCAGGAACCCCCCCAGGACCCCTCAAACCCCTCATTCGGCCCCGCCAAACCCCCCATTAGGCCCCCAAGACCCCCCCAGGCCCCCCATTCGGTCCCCCTGAACCCCCCAGGCCCCCCCAAACCCCCCATTAGGCCCCCAGGACCCCCCCAGGCCCCCCATTCGGTCCCCTTGAACCCCCCCGGCCCCCCAAACCCCCCATTAGGCCCCCAGGACCCCCCCAGGCCCCCATTCGGTCCCCCTGAAACCCCCCAGGCCCCCCCAAACCCCCCATTAGGCCCCCAGGACCCCCCCAGGCCCCCCATTCGGTCCCCTTGAACCCCCCCAGGCCCCCCCAAACGCCCCATTAGGCCCCCAGGAACCCCCCAGGACCCCCAAGACCCCCCCATTAGCACCCCAGGAACCCCCCCAGGCCCCCCATTAGGACCCCCGGACCCCCCCAGGACCCCCATTAGGACCCCAGGAACCCCCCATTAGGCCCCCAGGACCCCCCCAAACCCCCCATTAGGCCCCCAGGACCCCCCCAGGACCCCCCCAGGCCCCCCATTCGGTCCCCTTGAACCCCCCCAGGCCCCCCATTCGGACCCCAGGAACCCCCCCAGGACCCCCCAAACCCCCCATTAGGCCCCCAGGACCCCCCCAGGCCCCCCATTCGGTCCCCTTGAAGCCCCCCAGGACCCCCCCAGGACCCCCATTAGGCCCCCAGGACCCCCCCAGGACCCCCATTAGGACCCCAGGACCCCCCCAGGACCCCCCCAGGACCCCCATTAGGCCCCCAGGACCCCCCCAGGCCCCCCATTAGGCCCCCCGGACCCCCCCAGGACCCCCCAAACCCCCCATTCGGACCCCAGGAACCCCCCCAGGACCCCTCAAACCCCTCATTCGGCCCCCTCAAACCCCTCATTCGGCCCCCCCAAACCCCCCATTAGGCCCCCAGGACCCCCCCAGGCCCCCCATTCGGTCCCCCTGAACCCCCCCAGGCCCCCCCAAACCCCCCATTAGGCCCCCAGGACCCCCCCAGGCCCCCCATTCGGTCCCCCTGAACCCCCCCAGGCCCCCCCAAACGCCCCATTAGGCCCCCAGGAACCCCCCAGGACCCCCAAGACCCCCCCATTAACACCCCAGGAACCCCCCCAGGCCCCCCATTAGGACCCCCGGACCCCCCCAGGACCCCCATTAGGACCCCAGGAACCCCCCATTAGGCCCCCAGGACCCCCCCAAACCCCCCATTAGGCCCCCAGGAACCCCCCCAGGACCCCCCAAACCCCCCATTCGGATCCCAGGAACCCCCCCAGGACCCCCCAAACCCCCCATTAGGCCCCCAGGACCCCCCCAGGACCCCCATTAGGCCCCCAGGACCCCCCCAAGACCCCCATTAGGCCCCCAGGACCCCCCCAGGACCCCCATTAGGCACCCAGGACCCCCCCAGGCCCCCCATTCGGTCCCCTTGAAGCCCCCCAGGACCCCCCCAGGACCCCCATTAGGCCCCCAGGACCCCCCCAAGACCCCCATTAGGCCCCCAGGACCCCCCCAAGACCCCCATTAGGCCCCCAGGACCCCCCCAGGACCCCCATTAGGCCCCCAGGACCCCCCCAGGCCCCCCATTAGGCCCCCAGGAACCCCCCAGGACCCCCATTAGGCCCCCAGGACCCCCCCAGGCCCCCCCCAAGCCCCCGTCAGGCCCCCACCTCGGCGATGCGCTGCCTCAGCTGCTCCATGTGCTCCCGCTGCCGCTCCCTCTTCTTCATCAGCTGCAGCGCCCGCCCGGCCTCGCTGGCCGCCCCCTTGTACTGCGCCATGGCGGGGGCTCCGGGGGGCGCTTCGGGGGCTCGGGGGTCCCGGGGGGCCGGAGGGGCCTCTGGGGGTCCTGGGGGGTCGGTTCGGGGGGCGCCGGGGGGTGGCTTTGGGGATCCCGGGGGGTCGGTTCGGGGGGCTCCGGGGGCGCTTCGGGGGTCCCGGGGGGCCGGAGGGGGCTCTGGGGGTCCTGGGGGGTCGGTTCGGGGGGCGCCGGGGGTGGCTTCGGGGGGCTCGGGGGGCCCGGGGGTCGCTTCGGGGGGCGCTTCGGGGGGCCCGGGGGTCCCGGGGGGTCGGTTCGGGGGGCTCGGGGGTCCCGGGGGGTCGGTTCGGGGGGCTCCGGGGGCGCTTCGGGGATCCCGGGGGGCCGGAGGGGGCTCTGGGGGTCCTGGGGGGTCGGTTCGGGGGGCGCCGGGGGTCGCTTCGGGGGGCTCGGGGGGCCCGGGGGTCGCTTCGGGGGGCCCGGGGGTCCCGGGGGGTCGGTTCGGGGGGCTCGGGGGTCCCGGGGGGTCGGTTCGGGAGGCTCCGGGGGGCGCTTCGGGGGCCCGGAGGGGGCTCTGGGGGTCCTGGGGGGTCGCTTGGGGGGCTCCGGGGGGCGCTTCGGGGGGCTCGGGGGGCCGGAGGGGGCTCTGGGGGTCCTGGGGGGTCGGTTCGGGGGGCCCGAGAGTCGGTTTGGGGGGCCCAGGGGTCCGGAGAGGGCTCTGGGGGGCGGCTCAAGGCTCTTGGGGGTCCCCGGGGGTGGGTTTGAGGGTCCCTGGGCTGCGGCTCAGGGGTCCGGGGGAAACAGTTTGAGGGTCCCAAGGGTCCGGGGGCTCAGCTCGGGGGTCCGGGAGTCGGTTTGAAGGTCCCGGGGTGGGTTCGGGGTCCCCGGCGGTGGGTTCGGGGGTCTCGGGGGTGGGTTCGGGAGTCCCGGGGGTCCCAGGGAGGGGTCTGGGGGTCCGGGGGGGGCGGTTCGGGGTCCCCGGGGGTGGGTTCGGGGGTCTCGGGGGTGGGTTCGGGGGTCTCGGGGGTGGGTTCGGGGTCCCCCGCTGGATTCCCGGCCTGGAGCGGAGGAGCGGAGCGAGCGGCCGGTTGCGCCGGAGGAGCGGCCGGAACTGCAGCGACGTCGGGACGCACGGCCCCGCCCCCGAGCGTGGCTCCGCCCACCTCGGGGGTTTGAGGGATGCGATTGGATGCGCGGAGAGCACTCAACCAGCGCTCTGAGATCTGGTTGGCTGCGCCTCCCCAGCGCTCCGCCCCTCGCCGCTAGCTCCCCCCCCCCACCTTCAGCGCGCTCTGGTTGGCTGCGCCTCCCGCTCGCTCCGCCCCTCGCCCCTCGCTCCGCCCCCGCGGGGCGCTCTGCGCTCTGGTTGGCTGCGCGTCTCCCCGGCTCCGCCCCCGAGGCGCCCTCCGCGCTCTGGTTGGCTGCGCCTCCTACTCGCTCCACCCCTCGGCCCCGCTCCGCCCCCACGGCACGCTCTGCGCTCTGGTTGGCTGCGAGTCTCGTCCGCTCCGCCCCGCTGGGCGCTGGTTGGCTGCGCCTCCCCTTTGCTCCACCCCCCCGCTCGCTCCGCCCCTCGGAGCGCTCTGCGCTCTGGTTGGCTGCGCCTCCCGCTCCCTCCGCCCCTCGCCGCTGGGCGCTGTGATTGGCTGCGCGTCCCGCTGGCTCCGTCCCTCGCTCCGCCCCCGCGGGGCGCTCCGCGCTCTGATTGGCTGCTGCTTTCCGCTGGCTCCGCCCCTGACTCCGCCCCCCAGCCCTTACTGGTCCGTACTGGGATCGACACCGTTTATTGTCCAGCAACACACACGAGGCAATAAATAAGGGGGGGGGGGGGGGGGGGAGGGGAGGGAGCCCCAAAACCCCCAAAGTGACCCCAAATCCTGAGACTTTTGGGGGGCAAAATCCCGATGTTTTTAGGGTGAAATCCCAAGATTTTGGGTCAAAATCCCACGATATTTTTAGGCCAAAACTCCAAGATTTTTGGGTGGAAACCCCAAGATTTTTGGAGTTGAAATCCCGAGATTTTTGGGGCAAAATCCTGGAATTTTTAGGGTGAAATCCTAAGATTTTGGGGCCAAAATCCCACGACATTTTGGGGCCAAAACCCCAAGATTTTTGGGTCAAAACCCCAAGATTTTTGGAGCTGAAATCCCACGACATTTTGGGGGCAAAACCCTGAAATCTTTAGGGTAAAATCCTAAGATTTTGGGGGCAAAATCCCAAGATATTTTGGGGGCAAAATCCTGAAACTTTTAGGGTGAAATCCCAAGATTTTGGGGGCAAAATCCCACGACATTCTGGGGTCGAAACCCCAAGATTTTTGGCTCGAAATCCCAAGATTTTGGGGGCAAAATCCCACGACATTCTGGGGTCGAAACCCCAAGATTTTTGGGTCGAAACTCCAAGATTTTTGGGTCAAAATCCCCAGATTTTTGGAGCTGAAATCCCGCGATTTTTGGGGCAAAACCCTGAAATCTTTAGGGTAAAATCCTAAGATTTTGGGGGCAAAACCCCAAGATTTTTGGGTCAAAACTTCAAGATTTTTGGAGCTGGAATCCCGAGATTTTTGGGTCGAAACCCCAAGATTTTTGGAGCTGAAATCCCACGATTTTTGGGGCAAAACCCTGAAATCTTTAGTGTAAAATCCTAAGATTTTGGGGCCAAAATCCCACGACATTTTGGGGCCAAACCCCCAAGATTTTTGAGGCCAAACCCCCAAGATTTTTGGGTCGAACCCCCAAGATTTCGGGGCTGAAACCCCAGGACAATTTTGGGGTGAAACCCGGGGAATTTGGGGTCTCCCAGTGGGATTGGGGCTGGGAATTGGGGCTCCCCCATTGGCCGGGATTTCGGGGTCTCTCATTGGCCGGGACGCGGGGCTCAGCCATTGGCCGGCCTTGCGAGCTCACTCATTGGCCGGCACGGGCAGGGGCGGCCCCCGGGGGTCGTCCAATCGGTCCATGGGGCGGAGCCCCAGCAGCAGCCCCGCCCCCAGCAGCAGCGCCCCCAGGAGGAGCCCCCCGCTCAGCACCCCCATCCACGCCCCCCCCGAGAAGAAGGCGGCGCAGTCCGAGGCCCCCCCGAAAAACGGCCCCGACACGTTGAACGGCTGCACCTGCACAGGGACAAGGAGCCCAAAATCGGGTTAAATGACCCCAAAATCGGGTTAAATGACCCCAAAATCGGGTTAAACGGACCCAAAATGGGGGGGAATGGACCCAAAATGGGGGGGAATGGACCCAAAAGGGACCCAAAATGGACCCAAAATGGGGGGGAATGGACCTAAAATGGAGGGGAATGGACCCAAAATGGACTCAAAATGGACCCAAAATGGACCCAAAATGGGGGGAAAGGGACCCAAAAGGGACCCAAAACGGACCCAAAATGGACCCAAAATGGGGGGGAATGGACCCAAAATGGACCCAAAGTGGAGGGGAAATGGACCTAAAATGGGGGGAAATGGACCCAAAATGGACCCAAAATGCGGCGGAATGGACCCAAAAGGGACCCAAAAGGGACCCAAAAGGGACCCAAAACGGACCCAAAATGGGGGGAAATGGACCCAAAAGGGACCCAAAATGGACCCAAAATGGGGGGAAATGGACCCAAAATGGACCCAAAACGGATCCAAAATTGGGGGAAATGGACCCAAAATGGACCCAAAATGGAGGGGAATGGACCCAAAGTCAAAGGGAATGGACCTAAAATGGGGGGAAATGGACCCAAAATGGACCCAAAATGGACCCAAAATGGACCCAAAATGGACCCCCATTGTCCCCCCCTTCCCCCCCATTATCGGGGTCCCCCCATTGTCCCCATCCCCCCCATTCCCCCCATATTTGGAGTCCCCACATTGTCCCCCATCCCCCCCCATTGTCCCCCATCCCCCCCATTATCGGGGCCCCCCCCCCCATATTTGGGGTCCCCCCATTCCCCCCCATCCCCCCCATTATTGGGGTCCCCCCATTGTCCCCCATCCCCCCCCATTGTCCCCCATCCCCCCCCATTGTCCCCCATCCCCCCCATTATTGGGGTCCCCCCATTGTCCCCAACCCCCCCCATTGACCCCCATCCCCCCCCCCAATTCGGGGTCCCCCCATTGTCCCCCATCCCCCCCATTATCGGGGTCCCCCCCATTGTCCCCCATTCACCCCCAATATTGGGGTCCCCCCATTGTCCCCATCCCCCCCCCATTCCCCCCCATCCCCCCCATATTTGGGGTCCCCCCATTGTCCCCCATCCCCCCCATATTTGGGGTCTGCCCGTTGTCCCCATCCCCCCCATTCCCCCCCATTCCCCCCATATTTGGGGTCCCCCCATTGTCCCCCATCCCCCCCATTATTGGGGTCCCCCCATTGACCCCATCCCCCCCATTCCCCCCCATCCCCCCCATATTTGGGGTCCCCCCATTGTCCCCATCCCCCCCATTGTCCCCCGGTCCCCCCATTGTCCCCATCCCCCCCCATTGTCCCCACCCCCCCCCCCATTTGGGGTCCCCCTCACCTGCAGGTCCCTGAACGCCACCCCCAGCGCCGGGGGGGGGTCCGGGGGGGTCAGGAGGGGCCCGGGGGCCCCGAATTCCCCGCAGCGCCAGCCCAGGGGGGAGGGGGCGCCCATCCCCCCCTCCCCCCCCCGGAACTCGGCGCCCGGGGCCCCTCCCCCGCCCCCCAGGGCGACCCCCAGGGCCCGGAGCCACCACCAGGGCCTCCCCGACACCGCGAACCAGGCGCGGCGGAAACGGAGCCTGGAACGGACCCAAAACGGCCAAAAATCACCCCAAACGGCCCAAAAACGGGGAGAACGCGCCCAAAATGCCCCAAAACGGCCCAAAAATGACCAAAAACGGCCCAAAAATGGCCAAAAACGCCCCAAAACGGCCCAAAGCCACCACCAGGGCCTCCCCGACACCGCGAACCAGGCGCGGCGGAAACGGAGCCTGGAATGACCCAAAACGGCCAAAAATCACCTTAAACTGCCCAAAAATGGGGAGAACGCGCCCGAAATGCCCCAAAACGGCCCAAAAATGGCCAAAAACGGCCCAAAAATGACCAAAAACGGCCCCAAAATGACCAAAAACGGCCCCGTAGAAGGGTCTAAAAAAGGGCCCAAAATGGGCCCAAAATTGGGATGAAATGGCCCAAAAATGCCCAAAAAAAATGGGAAGAAATGGCCCCAAAAATGGGACAAAAATGGCCCCAAAATTGGGACGAAATGGGCCCAAAAATGGGATAAAAATGGCCCCAAAAATGGGACAAAATGACCCAAAAAATGGGACAAAAAGGTCCCAAAAATGGGACAAAAATGGCCCCAAAAATGGGACAAAATGGACCCAAAAATGGGACAAAATGGACCCAAAAATGGGACAAAAATGAGCCAAAAAAACGACCCAAAATGGCCCCAAAATATCCCCAAAATGGCCCAAAACCACCCAAAAATGACCCCCAAAATGCCCCAAAAACCCACTCTGGAAATGACCCAAAAATGCCCCCAAAAACCACAGAAAACCCCCCAAAAATGCCCCCAAAAACGCCCCAAAATGCCCCAAAACGCCCCAAAGCCACCACCAGGGCCTCCCCGACACCGCGAACCAGGCGCAGCGGAAACGGAGCCTGGAACGACCCAAAACGGCCAAAAATCACCCCAAACGGCCCAAAAACGGGGAGAACGCGCCCAAAATGCCCCAAAACGGCCCAAAAATGACCAAAAACGGCCCAAAAATGGCCAAAAACGGCCAAAAACGGCCCAAAAATGGCCAAAAACGGCCAAAAAGGCCCAAAACGGCCCAAAGCCACCACCAGGGCCTCCCCGACACCGCGAACCAGGCGCGGCGGAAACGGAGCCTGGAACAGACCCAAAACGGCCAAAAATCACCTTAAACTGCCCAAAAACGGGGAGAACGCGCCCAAAATGCCCCAAAACGGCCCAAAAATGACCAAAAACGGCCAAAAAACAGCCAAAAACGGCCCAAAACGGCCCAAAACGGCCCAAAACGGCCCAAAGCCACCACCAGGGCCTCCCCGACACCGCGAACCAGGCGCGGCGGAAACGGAGCCTGGAACGACCCAAAACGGCCAAAAATCACCCCAAAGGGCCCAAAAACGGGGAGAACGCGCCCAAAATGCCCCAAAACGGCCCAAAAATGGTCAAGAACGGCCCAAAAACGGCCAAAAACGGCCCAAAAATGACCAAAAACGGCCCAAAAATGGCCCTGTAAAAGGGTCTAAAAAAGGGCCCAAAATGAGCCCAAAATTGGGATGAAATGGCCCAAAAATGCCCCAAAAATGCCCCAAAAAATGGGAAGAAATGGCCCCAAAAATGGCCCAAAAATGCCCCAAAAAGGGCCTAAAACTGGGCCCAAAAATGGGCCCAAAAATGGGCCCAAAAAATGGGACAAAATGCCCCAAAAAATGGGAGAAAAATGGCCCCAAAAATGGGAGAAAAGTGACCCAAAAAAACGACCCAAAATGTCCCCAAAATATCCCCAAAATGGCCCAAAACCACCCAAAAATGCCCCCAAAAATGCCCAAAACTCAACCCCCAAATGGGCCCAAAATTCCCCCTCAAAATAGGCCCCAAATTGACCTAAAATCCCCCAAACGGACCCAAAAATCCCCCCAAAACGGACCCAAAATTCCACCCCAAAAAGGCCCAAAATCCCCCCAAAAAAAGCCCAAAATTCCACCCACATAAAGGCCCAAAATTGACCCAAAATCCCCCAAAAATCGACCCAAATCCCCCCAAAAATTGACCCAAAATTCCACCCCAAAAAGGCCCCAAATTCCACCCCAAAAAGGCCCCAAAATCCCCTAAAAAAGCCCCAAAATCCCCCCAAATCGCCCCAAAAACGGAACCAAAATTCCACCCCAAAAAAGGCCCCAAATCCACTCAAATTTCCCCCAAAATGGCCCCAAATTCCCCCAAAATGGCCCCAAAACTCACGTGATCCTCAGAGTCTCCCCAAAAACGTCGTCGTATTTCAGCTCCAGCCTGGGGGGCACAAAATGGCCCAAAATTACCCCAAAATCGACCAAAATCACCCAAAATCACCCCAAAATGGCCCCCAAATTGACCAAAATCGCCCCAAATTGAGCAAAATCCACCCAAAAGGCCCCAAATTCAACTCAAAAAAGGCCCCAAATCCACCCCAAAATTGATCCAAAATGTCCCAAAATTGACCCAAATCACCCCCAAAATGGCCCCAAAATCCCCCCAAAATGCCCCAAAATGGACCAAAATCCACCCAAAACGGACCAAAATAGCCCCAAAATGCCCCAAAATTGACCCAAATCCCCCCAAAAAAGGCCCCAAGTCCCCCAAAATGACCCAAAATAGCCCCCCAAATTGACCAAAACGCCTCAAAACTGCCCAAAATTGACCAAAATCGCCCCAAATCCACCCCCAAAATGGACCCAAATCCCCCCAAAATTGACCAAAATACCCCAAAATTGACCCAAATCCCCCCCAAAATTGACCCAAATCCCCTCCAAAATTGACCCAAAATCCCCCCCCAACAAAAGGTCCAAAATCCCCCCCAAAAACACCCAAAACCACCCAAAATCTCCCCAAAAACCACCCCGATCCCCCCCATCTCTGAATGGTCCAGCCCGGGCGCCACCAACTCCCCAAACCCCCCCAAAACCCCCAAAAAACCCCAAATCTCCCCCAAAAAACCCCAAAACCCCCCCAAAATAAAACCCCCAGACCCCCCCAAAGACCCCCCTAGACCCCCAAAACCCCTTAAAACCCCCAAAAAACCCTTAAAACCCCCCAAAACCCCCCCAAATCCCCCCCTCCTAAAGCTCCGAATGGTCCAGCCCGGGCGCCACCAACTCCCCAAACCCCCCCAAAACCCCCAAAAAACCCCAAATCTCCCCCAAAAAACCCCCCCAGCCCCCCCCCCCAAATACCCCGGAGCCCCCAAACCCCCCCGTTTTGCCCCAAATCCTCACGTGGCGTCCTGGGGGTCCCATTGTCCCCCCAAGGTGACGTCGGCCGCCCCCCCGAAGGTTCGGGTGGTGAGGTCCAGGCGCTGCCCCCCCCGCTCCAATGAGAGGTTCCGGGCCCATAGAAGAACTTGGGGGGCAGCCGGGGGGCGGGGCCAGGCCAGGGGGGGGTGGGGGAGCGGGGGGGAGGAGGCGGAGTCATCGCGACCCATAAGTGAGCGGCCCCGCCCCATAGCGGGGGAGGGGGGCTTGGGGGGTGGGACCTGTGGGGGGATAAAGGGGGTTATGGGGGGAGGGGGGAGGGTGGTTATGGGGCACTGTGGGTCAGTTATGGGGCGCTATGGGTCACTTATGGGGCGCTATGGGTCAGTTATGGGTTTCTATGGGTCACTTATGGGGCGCTATGGGTCAGTTATGGGGTGCTATGGGGCACTATGGGTTACTTATGGGGCACTATGGGTCACTTATGGGGCACTATGGGGCATCCATGGGTCACTTATGGGTTTCTATGGGTCAGTTATGGGGCGCTATGGGTCAGTTATGGGGTGCTATGGGTCAGTTATGGGTTACTTATGGGGCACTATGGGTCACTTATGGGGCACTATGGGGCATCCATGGGTCACTTATGGGTCGCTATGGGTTGGTCAAGGGTCTCTATGGGGCATCCGTGGGTCACTATGGGTCAGTTATGGGTTTCTATGGGTCAGTTATGGGGCGCTATGGGTCAGTTATGGGGCGCTATGGGTCAGTACGGGTTCTCTATGGGGCACTATGGGTTACTTATGGGGCACTACAGGTCACTTGTGGGTCTCTATGGGGCATCCATGGGTCACTTATGGGTCGCTATGGGTTGGTCAAGGGTCTCTATGGGGCATCCGTGGGGCGCTATGGGTCAGTTATGGGTTTCTATGGGTCAGTTATGGGGCGCTATGGGTCAGTTATGGGGTGCCCGTGGGTCACTATGGGTTCTCTATGGGGCACTATGGGACACTTATGGGTCTCTATGGGGCATCCGTGGGTCTCTATGGGTCACTCTGTGGGTCGCTGTGGGTCACTATGGTTCACTCTATGGGTCACTACGGGTCACTCTATGGGTCACTATGGGTCACCCTGTGGGTCACTCTATGGGTCACTATGGGTCGATGTGGGTCGCTATGGGTCGCTCTGTGGGTCACTATGGGTCACTCTATGGGTCGCTGTGGGTTGCTCTATGGGTCACTATGGGTCACGCTGTGGGTCACTCTGTGGGTCAATATGGGTCACTATGGGTCACTCCGTGGGTCGCTATGGGTCGCTGTGGGTCACTCTATGGGTCACTATGGGTCGATGTGGGTCACTATGGGTCGCTCTATGGGTCACTATGGGTCACTCTCTGGGTCACTCCGTGGGTCGCTGTGGGTCGCTCTATGGGTCACTATGGGTCGCTGTGGGTCACTCCATGGGTCGCTGTGGGTCACTCCATGGGTCACTCTATGGGTCGCTGTGGGTTGCTCTATGGGTCACTATGGGTCACTCTATGGGTCACTATGGGTCGCTCTATGGGTCGCTCTGTGGGTCAATATGGGTCACTATGGGTCAATATGGGTCGCTGTGGGTCACTCTGTGGGTCGCTATGGGTCACTCTATGGGTCGCTGTGGGTCACTCCATGGGTCACTATGGGTCGCTGTGGGTCACTCTATGGGTCACTATGGGTCGATGTGGGTCACTATGGGTCGCTCTCTGGGTCACTCCGTGGGTCGCTGTGGGTCGCTCTATGGGTCAATATGGGTCGCTGTGGGTCACTCTGTGGGTCGCTATGGGTCACTATGGGTCGCTGTGGGTCACTCCATGGGTCGCTGTGGGTCACTCCATGGGTCACTCTATGGGTCGCTGTGGGTTGCTCTATGGGTCACTATGGGTCACTCTATGGGTCATGCTGTGGGTCACTCTGTGGGTCAATATGGGTCACTATGGGTCACTCCGTGGGTCGCTATGGGTCGCTGTGGGTCACGCTATGGGTCACTATGGGTCGATGTGGGTCACTATGGGTCACTCTCTGGGTCACTCCGTGGGTCGCTGTGGGTCGCTCTATGGGTCAATATGGGTCGCTGTGGGTCACTCCGGGTCGCTGTGGGTCACTCCGTGGGTCACTATGGGTCACTCCGTGGGTCACTATGGGTCACTCTATGGGTCACTGTGGGTCGCTCTATGGGTCACTGTGGGTCGCTCCATGGGTCACTATGGGTCACTCCGTGGGTCGCTGTGGGTCGCTGTGGGTCGGTACTCACGCGGGACGGGCGCAGGGCAGTGAGCAGCGCGCTGTGGGGCAGCCCCTGTTCCCTCAGGGCCCCCAGCACCTCCCCCAGCACCGCATCTGTGGGGCAGAGGGGCGGGATGTGGGGCGGGATGTGGGGCGGGATGTGGGGCAGCCCCCCATATCCCCCCACTCACCATTTCTGGCCAGCGCCTCCCGGGGGGTCAACAGGCTGGAGCTGCAGAGAGAGGGTGTGGGGCAGCTATGGGGCAGCTATGGGGCAGGGGGGGCTATGGGGGGGCTATGGGGCAAGGGGGACGTGGGGGGCTATGGGGCAGGGGGAACATGGAGGGCTATGGGGCAGCTATGGGGCAGGGAGGACATGGGGGGCTATGGGGCAGCTATGGGGCAGGGAGGACATGGAGGGCTATGGGGCAGCTATGGGGCAGGGAGGACATGGGGGGCTATGGGGCAGCTATGGGGCAGGGGGGACATGGGGGGCTATGGGGCAGCTATGGGGCAGGGAGGACATGGAGGGCTATGGGGCAGCTATGGGGCAGGGAGGACATGGGGGGCTATGCGGCTGCTATGGGGCAAGGGGGACATGGGGGGCTATGCGGCTGCTATGGGGCAAGGGGGACATGGGAGGCTATGGGGCAGCTATGGGGTGGGGAGGGCTATGGGGCGGGGGAGATATGGGGGGGCTATGGGGCAGCTCCAGATTGCTATGGGTCACTATGGGGCAGCCATAGGTGGTTATGGGGCAGCCACAGGTCGCTATGGGGCACTATGGGGCAGCCATAGGTCGCTGTGGGGCAGCCACAGTTGGCTATGGGGCAGCCACAGGTCGCTATGGGTCACTATGGGGCAGCCATGGGTCACTATGGGGCAGCCACGGGTCACTATGGGTCACTTACCCCGCGCTATGGGGCAGGCGCAGCACCAGCAGCCCGGGCTGGGAGCCGTTGAGGCCCCGCAGTGGGTCAGGGTCCCCTTGCCGTGGGTCAGGGTCCCCTCGCCGTGGGTCGGGGTCCCCTCGCCGTGGGGCGGCCCCCAGGGCCCGGGGCAGCGTGTGGGGCAGAGCCCCGGCCGCCCCGCCCCCCACGGCCCCCAGAACCAGCGACGACCCCGCCCCCGCCAGCGCCCCCTGCGGGGGGGGCAGCGCCACCCACAAGTGAGCGCGACCCACAAGTGAGCGCGACCCATAGAAACCGCCCCTGGACCCACAAGTAACCCAGGACCCATAGAAACCACCTGGACCCATAGAAACACCCCTGGACCCACAGTGGCCCCAGACCCATAGAAACCGCCCCTGGACCCACAAGTGGCTCCAGACCCATAGAAACCGCCCCTGGACCCACAAGTGGCTCCAGACCCATAGAAACCCACCCAGACCCATAGAAACAACCCGGGACCCACAAGTGGCTCCAGACCCATAGAAACAGCCCCTGGACCCACAAGTGGCCCCGGACCCATAGAAACCGCCCCAGACCCACAAGTGACCCAGGACCCATAGAAACCACCCTGGACCCATAAAAACCACCCCAGACCCATAGAAACAGCCCAGACCCATAGAAACAGCCCCTGGAGCCACAAGTGGCCCCAGACCCATAGAAACCACCCCAGACCCACAAGTGACTCAGGACCCATAGAAACCACCCCGGACCCATAAAAACCACCCAGACCCATAGAAACAGCCCCTGGACCCACAAGTGCCTCCAGACCCATAGAAACCCCCCCAGACCCACAGAAACCACCCCAGACCCACAAGTGACCCAGGACCCATAGAAACAGCCCTGGACCCACAGAAACCACCCTGGACCCACAAGTGGCTCCAGACCCATAGAAACCCCCCCAGACCCACAAGTGGTCCCAGACCCACAAAAACCACCCAGACCCATAGAAACAGCCCCTGGACCCACAAGTGGCCCCGGACCCATAGAAACCCCCCCAGACCCACAGAAACCCCCCCAGACCCACAAGTGACCCAGGACCCATAGCAACCACCTGCACCCATAGAAACAGCCCTGGACCCACAGAAACCACCCTGGACCCACAAGTGACCCCGGACCCATAGAAACAGCCCCAGACCCATAGAAACCACCCCTGGACCCATAGAAACAGTCCCAGACCCATAGAACCCCCCCCTGAGCTCCCACTGCCCCACAGAGCCCCCCAAGCTCTCCCCACCCCATAGAAACCCCCCCAGCCCCATAGAACCCCCCCGAGCCCCATAGAAACCCCGCAGGTTCCCCCTCCCCCGTTCCCCGCCGGCCGAGGCCCCGCCCCCCAAACCCCGCCCCCTCCCGAGGCCCCGCCCCCACCTGCAGGTTGGGGAGGGCGCTCCCGTAGAGCGTGAAATCATCCATGCTCAGCTGGGGGCGGGGCCAGCGGGCGGACCAATCAGGAGGCGGCGTCAGCCGAGGGGGCGGAGCCACGGGGGAGAGAGAGCAAATCGGGGAGCGGGAGAGGCAGCGTCAGCCAGGGGGCGGAGCCACGGGAGGGACCAATCAGGGGGGAGCAGCGGGCAGGGGGCGGGGCCGCCAGCCCATTTGGGGGTGGGAAAGTCCATTTTGGGGGGGGGGGGGGGGGGAGAGCCCATTTTGGGGGGGAATTAAAGCCCATTTGGGGGGTCAGGGCTCATTTTGGGGGGGTTTCAGGTCATTTTGGGGGGGTTTTTGGGGGTCTCACCTGGTCCATGATGAAGAGGAGCAGGGTGGGGGGTCAGGGCTCATTTTGGGGGGGTTTCAGGTCATTTTGGGGGGGTTTGGGGGTCTCACCTGGTCCATGATGAAGAGGAGCAGGGTGGGGGGTCAGGGCTCATTTTGGGGGGGTTTCAGGTCATTTTGGGGGGGTTTTTGGGGGGCTCACCTGGTCCATGATGAAGAGGAGCAGGGTGGGGGGGTCAGGGCTCATTTTGGGGGGGTTTCAGGTCATTTTGGGGGGGTTTTTGGGGGGCTCACCTGGTCCATGATGAAGAGGAGCAGGGTGGGGGGTCAGGGCTCATTTTGGGGGGGTTTCAGGTCATTTTGGGGGGTTTTTGGGGGGCTCACCTGGTCCATGATGAAGAGGAGCCGGGTGGGGGGTCCCCTCCGCAGGGGGGGGCTGAGCAGCTCCAGCAGCCGCCCCTCCCCCACCCACCCCCCCGCTGCGGGGGCCGAGCCCGGGGGGGGGAACACGGAGCTGGGGGGGATGGGGGTCAGGGAGCCCAAAAGACCCCCAGGGACCCCCAACTCAACCCCAGGCCCTCCCAGTCCATCCCAGGGACCCCCCAGTTCCTCCCAGTTCCCCCCAGTCCATCCCAGGGACCCCCCCAGTACTCCCAGTTCCCCACAATTCAATCCCAGTGACCCCCAGTTCAATCCCATTGACCCCAAGTGCCCCCCAGTCCCTCCCAGTTCCCCCCAATTCAATCCCAGTGACCCCCAAGTGCCCCCCAGTCCCTCCCAGTTTCCCCCAATTCAATCCCATTGACCCCCAGTTCAATCCCAGTGACCCCCAAGTGCCCCCAGTTCCTCCCAGTTCCCCCCAATTCAACCCCATTGACCCCCAATTCAATCCCAGTGACCCCCAAGTGCCCCCCAGTTCCTCCCAGTTCCCCCCAATTCATTTCCAGTGACCCCCAGTGCCTCCCAATTCAATCCCATTGACCCCCAGTGCCCCCCAGATCCTCCCAGTTCCCCCCAGTTCCATCCCATTGGCCCCCAGTTCCATCCCAATTCAATCCCATTGACCCCCAGTTCAATCCCAGGGACCCCCAACTCAATCCCAGTGACCACCAAGTGCCCCCCAGACCCTCCCAGTCCATCCCAGTGACCCCTAAGTGTTCCCAGTCCCCCCCAGTCCAATCCCAGCGCCCCCACCTGTCCGTGGACCACCCGATGAGCGGGACGTGCTCCGAAGGCCCCTCCGCCGCGGCCCCGCGCGCCCCCAGCGCCAGCAGCAGCGCTAGGACGGGGACCCCGAGCCCGGACCAGGCCCCGGGGCCCAGGCCGCGGCTCCCGAGCCCCAAACCGGAGCTCCCAGGCCCGCTCGAGGCCCCGGGCCCGCCCCGGAGCGCCCGGAGCCGCCGCGCCGCCATCTTTGCCGCAGTCTCCTCAGCCGCGCCAGGCCACGCCCCCTCCCCACCCGCCAATAAGAACGGGGGAAACCGGCGGGGCGGCGGCGGCGCGGAGCCAATGGGAGAGGAGGGGTGGAGTCCTTTCAAGCCCCTCACGGCGAGGCCACGCCCATTGCGGCTTGGCCACGCCCCCGATGCGCTGGTGATGCGCGTTGCGACTTGGCCACGCCCACGCCGCCTTGGCCACGCCCCCGATGCGCTGGTAATACGCGTTGCGACTTGGCCACGCCCACGCCGCCTTGGCCACGCCCCCGATGCGCTGGTAATGCGCGTTGCGGCTTGGCCACGCCCACGCCGCCTTGGCCACGCCCCCGATGCGCTGGTAATGCGCGTTGCGGCTTGGCCACGCCCACGCCGCCTTGGCCACGCCCCCGATGCGCTGGTAATGCGCGTTGCGGCTTGGCCACGCCCACGCCGCCTTGGCCACGCGCCCGATGCGCTGGTGACGCGCGTTGCGGTTTGGCCACGCCCACACCGCCTTGGCCACGCCCCCAATGCCTTCTAAATGCCCCTTGCGGCTTCGCCACGCCCCCAGAGTCTTGGTCACGCCCCCAACGCCTTGACCACGCCCCGTATTGCCCGTTGCGGTTTGGTCACGCCCACCGCGTATTGACCACGCCTCCAACGCCTTGGCCACGCCCCTGACGCGCTGGTAATGCCCATTGCGGCTTGGCCACGCCCTCAGTGTCTTGGCCACGCCCCCAGAGCCTTGGCCACGCCCCCTGCCCATTAAGCCCAACTCGCGCTGTTCCCAACGCGGTTTTATTGGGGGGGGAGGGGGGGGGGAATATTTGGGGACCCCGCGTTGGGTTTGGGGGACGCGTCAATATGGGGGGGCCCCGGGGGTCACTGGGGGGGTCAATGGGTGGTTTGGGGGGGTCAATGGGGTATCAATGGGTGACTGGGGGGGGTCAATGGGAGGACATGGGGGGGTCAATGGGTGATTTGGGGGGTCCCTGGCGGTATCAATGGGTGATTGGGGGGGTCAATGGGGGCACCAATGGATGATTTGGGGGTCCCTGGGTGATTGGGGGGGTCAATGGGTGATGGGGGGGGTCCCTGGGAGATCAATGGGTGACTGGGGGGTGTCAAAGGGTGATTGGGGGGGTCAATGGGGGCACCAATGGATGATTTGGGGGGTCCCTGGGTGATTGGGGGGGTCAATGGGTGATGGGGGGGGTCCCTGGGGTATCAATGGGTAATTAGGGTGGGTCCCGGGGGGGTCAATGGGTGAATTGGGGGGGTCCCTGGGAGGTCAATGGGTGACTGGGGGGGTCAATGGGAGGACATGGGGGGTCAATGGGTGACTGGGGGGGTCCCTGGGGGGATCAATGGGTGATTGGGGGGGGTCAATGTGTGATGGGGGGGGTCAATGTGTGACTGGGGGGGTCACTGTGTGACTGGGGGAGGGGTCAATGGGTGATTGGGGGGAGTCAATGGGTGATTGGGGGGGTCAATGGGTGATTGGGGTGGTCAATGGGGTATCAATGGGTAATTAGGGGGGGGTCCCTGGGGGGTCAATGGGTGACTGGGGGGGGTCACTGTGTGACTGGGGGGGGGGTCAATGGGTGATTGGGGGGTCAATGTGGGGGTCCCTGGGGGGTCAATGTGTGACTGGGGGGGGTCAATGTGTGACTGGGGGGGGTCAATGGGGTATGGATGAGCAATGTGGGGGTCAATGTGTGATGGGGGGGAGTCAATGGGTGATTGGGGGGGGGGGTCACTGTGTGACCGGGGGGTCACTGCGCCCCCCCGTGGAGGGGGGGGGTCACTTCCGGGGCGCCCCCCGCCCCCCGCAGGCCGCGCAGCAGCAGCCCCAGCAGCCCCAGCAGCCCCAGCAGCCCCAGCAGCAGCAGCTGCGGCCCCAGCGGCACCCGGCGCGGGGGGGGGCACTTCCGGCGGGGGGGGGCGCTCCCGGGGGGCGGGGCGCTGCCGGGGGGCGGGGCGCTGCCGGGGGGCGGGGCCCTGCCGGGGCGGGGTCCGGGGGGGCTCGGGGGGGGGTCCGGGGGGGCTCGGGGGGGGCGCAGGGGCTCCCGGGGCCGCGGGAAATCGGGGGAACCCCCCGGGAGCGCCTGGCGGGAAACGGGGGTTGGGGGGGCAGGGGCACCCCCGGGGCACCCAGAGCCCCCCAGGACCCCATAGAGCCCCATAGACCCCATAGAGCCCCATAGACCCCCCCTGAACCCCATAGAGCCCCATAGACCCCATAGACCCCCCCTGAACCCATAGAGCCCCATAGACCCCATAGAGCCCCATAGACCCCCCCTGAACCCCATGGCCCCCCATAGACCCCATAGAGTCCCATAGACCCCCCCTGAACCCATAGAGCCCCATAGACCCCCCCTGAACCCATAGACCCCCATAGACCCCATAGACCCCCCTGAACCCCATAGACCCCATAGAGCCCCATAGACCCCCCCTGAACCCCATAGACCCCCATAGACCCCCCAAACCCCCAGACCCCCCCTCACCTGCTCCCTGCAGTCCGGGGGGGGTCGCTCATGGTCGGGGTCACCTGGGGGGGGATGGGGGGGATGAGGGGGACATGGGGACCCCCAATAACCCCCAGTGACCCCCAGACCCCCCCAGATCCCCTGGGACCCCCCAGGACCCCCCAAGTGACCCCCAGGGACCCCCAGACCCCCCCAACCCCTCTGGGACCCCCAGTGACCCCAGGACCCCCCAGACCCCCCCAGTGACCCCCAAATACCCCCAGGACCCCCCAGACCCCCCCAGTGACCCCCAACCCCCCCCAGGGACCCCCAGACCCCCCCAGGACCCCCAGTGACCCCGAGACCCCCCCAGACCCCCCAAACCTCCCCAAGGACCCCAGACCCCCAGGGACCCCAGACCCCCTGTGACCCCCGTGACCCCGTGTCCCCCATGACCCCCATGACCCCCGTGACCCCCCTGACCCCGGTGATCCCCGTGACCCCGTGTCCCCCCATGACCCCCATGACCCCCGTGACCCCCATGTCCCCTGTGACCCCGGTGACCCCCATGACCCCCGTGACCCCCGTGACCCCGTGACCCCGTGACCCCGTGTCCCCTCACCCCCCCTGCGCAGCGTCCGGGTCTCGAACTCCAGCAGCTTCCGCTCGTAGAGCTTGCGGGGGGAGCCTGGGGACCCCACGGTGACCCCGGTGACCCCACCGTGACCCCGGTGACCCCACTGTGACCCCAGGACCCCACCGTGACCCTGGGACCCCACCGTGACCCCACTGTGACCCCGGTGACCCCACCGTGACCCCTGGGACCCCACAGTGACCCCATGACCCCACTGACCCCATGACCCCCTTAATGACCCCCAGTGACCCAGTGACCCCACGGTGACCCCATGACCCCGGTGACCCCCAGTGCCCCCAGTTCGATCCCAATTGCCCCCCCAAACCCTCCCATCCCCCATCCCCCACCCCCATCCCCCACCCCCCATTCCCCCTCTCACCCCCATCCCCCATCCCACACCCCCCACCCCCTTTCCCCCATCCCCCCATCCCCCACCCCCATCCCCCCAGTTCCCATCCCCCCACCCATTTCCCCCCATCCCCCCCAACCCCCACTTCCCACCCCCATCCCCCCATTTCCCCCATTCCCCATCCCCCAACCCCTTCCCCCCCACCCCCACATCCCCTTCCCCCCCACCCCCCATCCCCACCCCCCATCCCCATTCCCCCCACCCCCCATCCCCCCCCATCCCCCCCTCACCCCCCCACTTCCCACCCCCATCCCCCCATCCCCCCATTCCCCCATCCCCCACCCCCCAACCCATTTCCCCCCCCATCCCCACCCCCCATCCCCCCCCACCCCCATCCCCATCCCCACCCCCCCACTTCCCCCCATCCCCCACCCCCCATCCCCATTCACCCCACCCCCCATCCCCCCCCACCCCCCCACTTCCCCCATCCCCCACCCCCCATCCCCATTCACCCCACCCCCATCCCCCCCACCCCCCCACTTCCCCCATCCCCCACCCCCCATCCCCATTCACCCCACCCCCCATCCACCCCCCATCCCCCCCCACCCCCCCACTTCCCACCCCCATCCCCCCATTTCCCCCATCCCCCACCCCCAACCCATTTCCCCCCCCCCCCCCATCCCCCCCACCCCCCCATCCCCCCCCCCCACCCCCACCCCCCCCCCTCACCCCCCAGCGCCCCCTGGCGGATCCGGTGGCTCCTGAGCCTCTCCAGCAGCTCCCTGTCCGTCAGGCCCCGGAAGCCCCGCATGGCCGCTGGGGGGCGCGCTCGGGGCCCACTTGGGGGTCCCACTTAGGGGGCTGGGGGGGGGGGGCAAAGTTCCCGGGGGTCCCGGCGCCTCTTGGGGCGCCCCGGGGGGGTTTTGGGGGTTGGGGGGGTTATGGGGGGGGGTTGGGGGGTTGGTTATGGGGCGATTTTGGGGGGATTTGGGGGGTTTTGGGGGCTCCCGAGCGCTCGCAGCGTTGGGGCCGCGCAGGGAAATGACTCAGGGGGCGGGGCCGGGCCACGGGTGGGCGGGGCCGCGGGTGGGCGGGGTCATTGGGCAGGCGGAGTCACTGTGGGCGGGGTCACGTGTGGGCGGGGTCACAGGGTAGGCGGAGTCACTGTGGGCGGGGTCACGGGGTGGGCGGGGCGCCAGGAGGCCACGCCCACCCCCGTCTTAAAGGAGCCCTCATGGAGCCCGGACACCTGGGTCCCCGCGCTATGGGTCCCGGACTCCTGGGTCCCCCACACTACGGGGCCCGAACGCCTGGGTCCACCCCACGCTATGGGGCCCAAACGCCTGGGTCCCCCACACTATGGGTCCCGGATGCCTGGGTCCACCCCACACTATGGGTCCCGGACTCCTGGGTCCCCCCGCTATGGGGCCCGGATGCCTGGGTCCACCCCACACTATGGGGCCCGAACGCCTGGGTCCCCGCGCTATGGGTCCTGGACACCTGGGTCCCCCACGCTATGGGTCCCGGATGCTTGGGTTCCCCACACCATGGGTCCCGGACACCTGGGTCCCCGCGCTATGGGTCCCGGATACCTGGGTCCACCCCACACTATGGGGCCCGAACGCCTGGGTCCCCCCGCTATGGGGCCCGGATGCCTGGGTCCCCCACACTATGGGTCCCGAACGCCTGGGTCCCCGCGCTATGGGGCCCGAACACCTGGGTCCTTCCTGTGCTATGGGTCCCGGACTCCTGGGTCCCCCACACCATGGGTCTCGAACGCCTGGGTCCCCGCGCTATGGGTCCCGAACGCCTGGGTCCCCGCGCTATGGGGCAGCCCCACAGAGCCCACACGCACAGGCGGTTTCACCGACTTTATTCCCCTCCGTGGGGCCGGGGGGGGGCTCAGCCCCACACATTTCCCCCCTCCCCCCCCCATTATTTCCCCCCCAACCCCCGGCCCTGCCCCACACTTGGGGGGCACTCGGGGCCCCCCCGACACGTCACGATCACAGCACAAAGACAACGGGGGGGGGTTGGCAGGGCCCGGCTATGGGGCACATGTGGGGCACATGTGGGGCAGATGTGGGGCAGATGTGGGGCAGATGTGGGGCACGATCCGGGGGGGGGGGGGGTAAATTGTGTGTGGGGCAGAAGTGGGGCCGGGCCATGGAGGGGGGGGGGCGGGTCATGGATCTATGGGGCGCACGGATCTATGGGGCGCACGGATCTATGGGGCGGGGCTATGGGGCGGGCTCAGGCCCCGCCCCCCGGCCCCCAGGCCCCGCCCCCCCGGCGGTTCCTCAGCGCAGCGCCCCCTGTGGGGCCGGAGGACCTGGGAGGGGGGGGGATGGGGGGGTCAGAGCCCCCCAAGCTGCCCCACACTTTGGGGTCAACCCCCCACAGACCCCCCCAGATCCCCCTCATTGAGACCCCATAACCCCCCCAAAATTAAGGGGGTGTCCCCCCCATATCCCCCCAAGTCACCCCCCATAACCCCCCCAAATTACCCCCCCATTGAGACCCCCATAACCCCCCCATGACCCCCCCAAACTTAGGGGGTGGCCCCCCCATAGATCCCCAATCACCCCCCCAAACTTATGGGGCACCCCCCCCCAATTTATGGGGCACCCCCCATAACTTATGGGGCGCCCCCCCCAACTTATGGGGCACCCCCCTCAACTTATGGGGCACCCCCCAACTTATGTGGCACCCCCCCCAACTTATGGGGCGCCCCCCCCATATTATGGGGCACCCCCCCAACTTATGGGGCAGCCCCCCCAACTCATGAGGCACCCCCCACAACTTATGGAGTAATCCCCCCCAACTTATGGGGCACCCCCCTCAACTTATGTGGCACCCCCCCCAAACTTATGGGGCGCCCCCCCCATATTATGGGTCACCCCCCCCCAACTTATGGGGCACCCCGCCCAACTTATGGGGCACCCCCCCAACTTATGGGGCACCCCCCCCATATTACGGGGCACCCCCACAACTTACGGGGCACCCCCCCCAACTTATGGGTCACCCCCCCCCAACTTACGGGTCGCCCCCCCACAACTTATGGGTCACCCCCCATGTGTGGGTCCCACTCACCCTACATCTGGTTGCTGAAGGCCGTGGGGCCCCCCTGGCCGTACCCCACATCGGGGGCCCCCCCCAGCCCCCCCGGGCCGTACTGGGGCTGGTACCCCCCCCCCGGGGGGGCCGAACCCCGGCTCCGTGGGGCCCAACCCCCCCCCCAGCCCGGCCTCGGGGGCCTTTTCGGGGGGACCCCCCGGGGGGGGGGCGCGGGGGCCCAGCCCCCCCCAGCCCGTCTCCTTGAACACGAACCAGACGTTGCCCGTCCACAGCACCAGGTTCAGGAACCCGAAGATCTGGGGGGTGATGTGGGGTGATGTGGGGTTATGGGGTCTATGGGGTTATGGGGGTATTGGGGGTATTGGGGGTTATGGGGGTATTGGGGGTATTGGGGGTTGTGGGGGTATTGGGGGTTATGGGGGTATTGGGGGTTATGGGGGTATTGGGGTCTATGGGGTTATGGGGGGTTATGGGGGTATTGGGTCTATGGGGTCTATGGGGGTATTGGGGGTATTGGGGTCTAGGGGGTTATGGGGACATTGGGGGTTATGGGGGTATTGGGGGTTATGGGGGTCTATGGGGTTATGGGGTCTATGGGGTTATGGGGGTATTGGGGTCTATGGGGGTCTATGGGGTTATGGGGGTATTGGGGGTATTGGGGGTATTGGGGGTATTGGGGTCTATGGGGTTATGGGGTCTATGGGGTTATGGGGGTATTGGGGGTTATGGGGGTATTGGGGGGTATTGGGGGGTATTGGGGGATATGGGGGTATTGGGGTTATAGGGGGTTATGGGGGTCTAGGGGGTTATGGGGGTATTGGGGGTATTGGGGTTATGGGGGTCTAGGGGGTTATGGGGGTCTAGGGGGGTATTGGGTCTATGGGGTCTGTGGGGGTATTGGGGGTCTAGGGGGTTGTGGGGGTATTGGGTGTATGGGGTCTATGGGGGTCTAGGGGGTTATGGGGGTCTAGGGGGTTATGGGGGTATTGGGGGTTATGGGGGTATTGGGGGTATTGGGGGTTGTGGGGGTATTGGGGTCTATGGGGTTATGGGGGGTTATGGGGGTATTGGGTCTATGGGGTCTATGGGGGTATTGGGTCTATGGGGTCTATGGGGGTCTAGGGGGTTATGGGGTCTATGGAGTTATGGGGACATTGGGGGTTATGGGGGTATTGGGGGTTATGGGGTCTATGAGGTTATGGGGTCTATGGGGTTATGGGGGTATTGGGGGTTATGGGGTCTATGGGGTTATGGGGTCTATGGGGTTATGGGGGTGTTGGGGTCTATGGGGTCTATGGGGTTATGGGGGTATTGGGGGTTATGGGGTCTATGGGGTTATGGGGTCTATGGGGTTATGGGGGTATTGGGGGTTATGGGGTTATTGGGGTCTATGGGGGTATTGGGGTTATAGGGGGTTATGGGGGTCTAGGGGGTTATGGGGGTATTGGGTCTATGGGGGTATTGGGGGTATTGCGGGTCTAGGGGGTTATGGGGGTCTAGGGGGTTATGGGGTCTATGGGGGTATTGGGGGTTCTGGGGGTATTGGGGTTATAGGGGGTTATGGGGGTCTATGGGGTCTATGGGGTTATGGGGGGTTATGGGGTCTATGGGGCTATTGGGGTCTATGGGGTTATGGGGGGGTTATTGGGGGTTTTGGGGGGTGTTTTGGGGTGATTTTTGGGTGATTTCTGGGTGTTTTGAGGCCCTTTCGGGGTCATTTTTGGCCCACTCCGGGTGTTCTCGGGGGGCCGCGTTTCGGGGTTCGCTCACTCACCACGCTGGTGTTGAGCCCGGCCACGTGCGGCCCCCCCAGCGCCCGGCACCGGGGTCCCCCCGGGCGCTGGCACCCGGACACCTGGGCCAGGACCCCCCCGGGCGCCGTGGCCGCCTTCACGTCCCCCAGCGCCGCCGCCCAGGCGCACGACGCCACCAGCCACAGGAACGCCAGCGCCACCGTCACCCCCAGGTCCTGCCAAACGGGGCGTCGGGGGGGGCTGGGCACCCCAAAAACCCCAAAAAACCCCCCCGAAAACCCCAGAAACGCCCCAGAAACGCCCAAAAACGCCCAAAAACGCCCCAGAAACGCCCAAGAAACGCCCAAAAACGCCCCAGAAACGCCCCCAAACGCCCCAGAAACACCCAAGAAACTCCAAAGGAACTCCCCTGAAACACCCGGAGACCAAAAATGGGGGTACAGCCCCCAAATCTTAGGGAAAAAGTGGGTGTACAGGGGGGTCTGGGGACCCCAAATACCCCTCTAAACCCCCCAAAAAAGGCCCAGACCCCTCTGAGCCCCCTGAACCCCAAAAACGCCCCAAAACGCCCCAGAAACACCCAGGACAACCTGAGACCCCCGAGCCCCAAAATGTGGGTACAGCCCCCAAATCTTAGGGAAAAAGTGGGTGTACAGGGGGGTCTGGGGACCCCAAATACCCCACTAAATCCCCCCAAAAGTTCCCAGACTGCTCTGACCCCCCTGAACCCAAAAAATGGGGGTAAATCCCCCAACATGTGGGTAGAACCCACGTCCCCCAGCGCCGCCGCCCAGGCGCACGACGCCACCAGCCACAGGAACGCCAGCGCCACCGTCACCCCCAGGTCCTGCCAAACGGGGCGTCGGGGGGGGCTGGGCACCCCAAAAACCCCAAAAAACCCCCCCGAAAACCCCAGAAACGCCCCAGAAACGCCCAAAAACGCCCAAAAACGCCCCAGAAACGCCCCAGAAACGCCCAAAAACGCCCCAGAAACGCCCCCAAACGCCCCAGAAACGCCCAAGAAACTCCCAAGGAACTCCCCTGAAACACCCGGAGACCAAAAATGGGGGTACAGCCCCCAAATCTTAGGGAAAAAGTGGGTGTACAGGGGGGTCTGGGGACCCCAAATACCCCTCTAAACCCCCCAAAAAAGGCCCAGACCCCTCTGAGCCCCCTGAACCACAAAAACGCCCCAAAACGCCCCAGAAACACCCAGGACAACCTGAGACCCCCGAGCCCCAAAATGTGGGTACAGCCCCCAAATCTTAGGGAAAAAGTGGGTGTACAGGGGGGTCTGGGGACCCCAAATACCCCACTAAATCCCCCCAAAAGTTCCCAGACTGCTCTGACCCCCCTGAACCCAAAAAATGGGGGTAAATCCCCCAACATGTGGGTAGAACCCACGTCCCCCAGCGCCGCCGCCCAGGCGCACGACGCCACCAGCCACAGGAACGCCAGCGCCACCGTCACCCCCAGGTCCTGCCAAACGGGGCGTCGGGGGGGGCTGGGCACCCCAAAAACCCCAAAAAACCCCCCCGAAAACCCCAGAAACGCCCCAGAAACGCCCAAAAACGCCCAAAAACGCCCCAGAAACGCCCCAAAACGCCCCAGAAACGCCCAAGAAACTCCCAAGGAACTCCCCTGAAACACCCAGAGACCAAAAATGGGGGTACAGCCCCCAAATCTTAGGGAAAAAGTGGGTGTACAGGGGGGTCTGGGGACCCCAAATACCCCACTAAACCCCCCCAAAAAGTCCCAGACCCCTCTGAGCCCCCTGAACCCCAAAATCCCCCAAAACACCCCAGAAACACCTTGAGATACCCAGGACATCCTGAGACCAAAAATGGGGGTACAGTCCCCAAATCTTGGGGAAAAAGTGGGGGTACAGGGGGGTCTAGGGACCCCAAATACCCCACTAAACCCCCCCTGAAACCCCCAGGGGGGTGCAAACCCCCTGAACCCCAAAAATGGGCTAAAATTCCCCAAAAATGTGGCTACAACCCCTAAATCCTGGTGAAAAATGGGGGGTCATGGGACACCAAAACCCCCTGAAACCCCCCAAAATCCCCATCGCCGAGCCCCCCCACCCCCCCAACCCAACTCAATGCCCCCCAAGACCCCCCCCGACCCCCAAATCAGAGTCCCCCCCACCCCCAGACCCCCCCCAAACCCCCCCCTAACCCCCCCAAACCTCCCCCAACCCCCCTCAGACCCCCAAAACCCCCAAATCAGAGTCCTCCATACCCCCCCAACCCCCCCAAACCCCCACCCCAGACCCCCCCCAACCCCCCCAAACCCCCACCCCAGACCCCCCCCAACCTCCCCCAAACCCCCCAAACCCCCACCCCAGACCCCCCCCAACCCCCCCCAAACCCCCACCCCAGACCCCCTCCAACCCCCCCAAACCTCCCCCAACCCCCCCAGACCCCCACCCCAGAACCCCCCCAACCCCCCCAAACCTCCCCCAAACCCCCACCCCAGACCCCCCCCAACCCCCCCAGACCCCCACCCCAGACCCCCCCCAACCCCCCCCAACCCCCCCCAAACCCCCACCCCAGACCCCCCCCAACCCCCCCAAACCTCCCCCAAACCCCCACCCCAGACCCCCTCCAACCCCCCCAAACCTCCCCCAACCCCCCCAAACCCCCACCCCAGACCCCCCCCAACCCCCCCAAACCTCCCCAAACCCCCACCCCAGACCCCCCCCAACCCCCCCAAACCTCCCCCAAACCCCCACCCCAGACCCCCCCAACCCCCCAAAATCATCCCCAGACCCCCCCAACCCCCCTAAACCCCCACCCCAGACCCCCCCCAAGCCCCCCAAACCTCCCCCAAACCCCCCCAAACCCCCACCCCAGACCCCCTCCAACCCCCCCAAACCTCCCCCAACCCCCCCAGACCCCCACCCCAGACCCCCCCCAACCCCCCCAAACCTCCCCCAAACCCCCACCCCAGACCCCCCCAACCCCCCGAAATCACCCCCAGACCCCCCCAACCCCCCAAACCCCCCCCAAACCCCCACCCCAGACCCCCCCCAACCCCCCCAAACTTCCCCCAAACCCCCCCAACCCCCCACCCCAGACCCCCCAAATCCCCCCCAAATCCCCCCCAGACCCCCCCCAAGACCCCCAACTGCCCCCCCCCCACTCACCACTCTGGGGAGCCGCCCCCCGGGCCGGTAGCCCCCCCCCAGGAACAGGTACCCCCCCAGGGCCGCGGGGGCGTAGAGAAACGCGCCCACTCCCACCACCACGAAGAACTGAGCGGCCGACGAGTAATCGCCCACCAGGAACACCCGCTCGGGGGGGCCCCCCCCGCACGACGGCGCCTCGAAATAAACCTGGTGCAGCCTGGGGGGGCACAACGAACCCCCCGGTCACGGATTTGGGGGGGCAGGACCCCCCGTTTCCATTCTAGAAAGGGGCGATCCCCCCCCGCCCCGCTGCACATGGGAGAGTCCGCCCTATTGCGGGAATAGCGGCTGGGACGCTCCCATTGCGGTTATAGGGGGTTTTGGGGGGGGAACAGGTTTGCTGCAGCCTGTGAGCCCCCCGGGCACGAATTGGGGGTACAGACGCCCCTAATTTTACTTATAGGAGGTACAGAGCCCCCCCTTTTAGTTATAGGCGATACAGACCCCCCCTGCTTGGCTATAGTTCCCTACATTATGGGTATAGGGGATTATAGGGGATGGGACCCTCCTGTTGGCATTGGGGGGGGCGGCACAGAGCTGGTGCAGCCTGGGGGGGCACAACGAACCCCCCGGTCACGGATTTGGGGGGGCAGGACCCCCCGTTTCCATTCTAGAAAGGGGCGATCCCCCCCCGCCCCGCTGCACATGGGAGAGTCCGCCCCGCTACCTCAATTGGGGCTGGGACGCTCCCATTGCGGTTATAGGGGGTTTTGGGGGGGGAACAGGTTTGCTGCAGCCTGTGAGCCCCCCGGGCACGAATTGGGGGTACAGACGCCCCTAATTTTACTTATAGGAGGTACAGAGCCCCCCCTTTTAGTTATAGGCGATACAGGCCCCCCCTGCTTGGCTATAGTTCCCTACATTATGGGTATAGGGGATTATAGGGGATGGGACCCTCCTCTTGGCATTGGGGGGGGCGGCACAGAGCTGGTGCAGCCTGGGGGGGCACAACGAACCCCCCGGTCACGGATTTGGGGGGGCAGGACCCCCCGTTTCCATTCTAGAAAGGGGCGATCCCCCCCCGCCCCGCTGCACATGGGAGAGTCCGCCCTATTGCGGGAATAGCGGCTGGGACGCTCCCATTGCGGTTATAGGGGGTTTTGGGGGGGGAACAGGTTTGCTGCAGCCTGTGAGCCCCCCGGGCACAAATTGGGGGTACAGACCCCCCCAATTTTACTTATAGGAGGTACAGAGCCCCCCCTTTTAATTATAGCAGGTACAGACCTCCCCTGCCTTATCTATAGGTCCCTATATTGTGGGGATAGGGGATTATAGGGGATGGGACCCTCCTCTTGGCATTGGGGGGGGCGGCACAGAGCTGGTGCAGCCTGGGGGGGCACAACGAACCCCCCGGTCACGGATTTGGGGGGGTAGGACCCCCCGTTTCCATTCTAGAAAGGGGCGATCCCCCCCCGCCCCGCTGCACATGGGAGAGTCCGCCCCGCTACCTCAATTGGGGCTGGGACGCTCCCATTGCGGTTATAGGGGGTTTGGAGAGAAACAGAGTTTATGACCCCCCCACGGTCACAAATTGGGGGTACAGACCCCCCCAATTTTACTTATAGGAGGTACAGAGCCCCCCCTTTTAGTTATAGGCGGTACAGAGCCCCCCTGCCTTATCTATAGGTCCCTATGTTGAGGGTATAGGGGATTATAGGGGATGGGACCCTCCTATTGGCATTGGCGGGGGGTTCTGGTCCCCATATGGACACACAGACCCCCCCCAGCCCCCCCAAACCCCTCCATATGGACACACAGACCCCCCATATCCCCCCCCAAACCCCCCACATGGACCCATAGACCCCCCCAGCTCCCCCCAAACCCCCCCAAGTCCCCCATATCCCCCCCATATGAACCCATAGACCCCCCCATCCCCCCCAAACCCCCCATATGAACCCATAGACCCCCCCAACCCCCCCAAATGACCCATAGACCCCCCCATCCCCCCCATATGAACCCATAGACCCCCCCAACCCCCCCCAAATGACCCATAGACGCCCCCCATATCCCCCCCATATGAACCCATAGACCCCCCCATCCCCCCCATATGAACCCATAGACCCCCCCATCCCCCCCATATGAACCCATAGACCCCCCCCATCCCCCCCAAACCCCCCCCCATATGAACCCCTAGACCCCCCACATATCCCCCCCATAGCCCCCCCAAATGACCCATAGACCCCTCCCATATCCCCCCATATGAACCCATAGACCCCCCCCATCCCCCCCAAACCCCCCCCCATATGAACCCCTAGACCCCCCACATATCCCCCCCATAGCCCCCCCAAATGACCCATAGACCCCTCCCATATGAACCCATAGACCCCCCCAACCCCCCCAAATGACCCATAGACGCCCCCATATCCCCCCCATATGAACCCATAGACCCCCCAACCACCCCCAAATGACCCCTAGACCCCCCCATATGAACCCATAGACCCCCCCCCCATCCCCCCCATATGAACCCATAGACCCCCCAACACCCCCCATATCCCCCCCAAATGACCCATAGACCCTCCAATCCCCCCATATGAACCCATAGACCCCCCCCATCCCCCCCATATGAACCCATAGCCCCCCCATATCCCCCCATATGAACCCATAGACCCCCCCATCCCCCCCATAGCCCCCCCAAATGACCCATAGACCCCTCCCATATGAACCCATATGAACCCATAGACCCCCCCTATCCCCCCAACCCCCCCCATATGAACCCATAGCCCCCCCCCCCATCCCCCCCATATGAACCCATAGACCCCCCCCATATGAACCCATAGCCCCCCCCCCCCATCCCCCCCATATGAACCCATAGCCCCCCCCCCATCCCCCCCATATGAACCCATAGCCCCCCCCATCCCCCCCATATGAACCCATAGCCCCTCCCCCCCAGCCCCCCTCACCGGAAGGGGTACCCGAAGCTGACGGTGAGGGGGGGCCCGTGGGTGCGGTTGGGGGGGGGGCATTCGAGGCTGAGGCGCAGGGACCCCGAGTACCCCCCGCACGTGGCGAAGGCGAAGATGGAGAACAGCTGGGGGCACGGGGTCACCGGGGGTCATGGGGTCACCGGGGGTCACGGGGTCACCGGGGGTCACAGCCCCCACAGTCACCCCGGGTGGGGGGGATGGGAAGAGCTGGGGGGTCATGGGGGGTCAGGAGGGGTCAAAGGGGGTCCTGGGGGTCAAGGGGGGTCTTGGAGGTCATGGGGGGTCAGGAAGGGTCAGGGGGGGTCAGGGGGGGTCAGGGGGTCTTGGGGGTCAGGAGGGGTCAAGGGGGGTCAGGGGGTCACCAGGGGTCACAGGGTCACCGGGGGTCACGGGGTCACCGGGGGTCACAGTGCCCCCAGTCACCCCGGGTGGGGGGGGATGGGAAGAGCTGGGGGGTCAGGAGGGGTCTTGGGGGTCATGGGGGGTCACGGGGGTCAGGAGGGGTCAAGGGGGTCAGGGGGTCACCAGGGGTCACAGGGTCACCGGGGGTCACGGGGTCACTGGGGGTCACGGGGTCACTGGGGGGTCACAACCCCCCCAGTCACCCGGGGGGGGAGGCGGGAAGGGCTGGGGGGGGTCGGGGGGGTCTTGGGGGTCATGGGGGGTCAGGGGGGTCATGGGGGGTCAGGGGGTCAAGGGGTCAGGGGGCTCAAGGGGGGGTCTTGGGGTCAAGGGGTCAGGGGGGGTCTTGGGGGTCAAGGGGGGTCAAGGGGTCAGGGGGAGTCTTGGGGGTCAAGGGGGGTCATGGGGGTCAAGAGGGGGGTCTTGGGGTCAAGGGGTCAAGGGGGTCAAAGGAGGTCAAGGGGGTCTTGGGGGTCAGGGGGGGTCTTGGGGTCAAGGGGTCAAGGGGGGGTCATGGGGGGTCAGGAGGGGTCATGGGGGGTCAATGGGGTCAAAGGGGGGTCAATGGGGTCAAAGGGGGGTCAGGCACCTCCCCCCACCCCTATCACCCCCCCCTCGGGGCGGCCCCTCCCCCCCTCCCCTCCCCCCCCGTTAATCCGGATTATGGTGCTGACCCAGATTGGGGTGGAAGGGGGGGTGGAACATGGGGGTCAGGGGGTATTGGGGGGGGCTCCATAGGGGCCAAAGGGGGCGGGGGGTCCCGGGGGGGGTCCTGGGGGGTTTTGGGGACCCAGGGGGGTGGGGAGGGATGGGGGGGGCCCAGGGGGGTGGGGAGGGGGCCCAGGGGGGTCCTGGGGGTCCCAGGGGGTTTTGGGGACCCATGGGGGGTGGGGGGGTCCTGGGGGATTTTGGGGGTCCTGGGGGGTCCCGGGGGAGATTGGGGGGGGGCCTGGGGGGTTATGGGGACCCAGGGGTGGTTGGGGGGTCCTGGGGGTCTTGGGGGACCCGGGTGGGGTTTGGGGGTCCCAGAGGGGTTGGGGGGGGTCCTGGGGTTTTGGGGAAGGGGGTTGGGGGGTCCTGGGGGTCCCGGGGGGTCTTGGGGTTCCCGGGGGGGTCTTGGGGGGTTTGGGGGGTTTTGGAGTCCTGGGGGGGTTTTGGGAGGGGCTGGGGGGTTTTGGGGTCCCGGGGGGGTCTTGGGGGTCCCGGGGGGGTCTTGGGGGTCCCAGGGGGGTCTTGGGGGTCCCGGGGGGTTTGGGGGGGTCACTCAACTCACCCACTCGAGCAGTTTGAGGAACCCCAGGGGTTCTTTGATGACCCGGAATTGGCCCCCGGCCACCAACTGGGGGGACACGGACCCTCGTGGGGACCCAGGCGTCCGGGAGGGACCCAGGCGTCCGGGAGGGACCCAGGAGTCCGGGGGAGGGGACCCAGGCGTCCGGGAGGGACCCAGGAGTCCGGGAGGGACCCAGGAGTCCGGGAGAAGGGACCCAGGCGTCCAGAAAAGGGACCCAGGCGTCCGGGAGAGGGGACCCAGGCGTCCGGGGAAGGGACCCAGGTGTCCAGAAAAGGGACCCAGGCGTCCGGGAGGGACCCAGGAGTCCGGGAGAGGGGACCCAGGAGTCCGGGAGAGGGGACCCAGGTGTCCAGAAAAGGGACCCAGGCGTCCGGGAGAAGGGACCCAGGCGTCCGGGGGAGGGACCCAGGTGTCCAGAAAAGGGACCCAGGTGTCCAGAAAAGGGACCCAGGAGTCCGGGAGAAGGGACCCAGGCGTCCGGGAGGGACCCAGGAGTCCGGGGGAGGGGACCCAGGCGTCCGGGAGAGGGGACCCAGGTGTCCGAGAGTCAACCCCCCCCCCGCCCCCCCCTCAAGGGCAGCACTGGGGGTGGGGGGGGTGTCACCCCCTCCCCTCCCCCCCGCCGGTTTGTTGACGCCCGTGACGTCACGCGTGACGCAACGCTGACGTCACACCCCAGGGGGCTCCTTGTGGATCCCCCCCCCCTTGTTGCTGCATCATCCCCCCCCCCCCCAATGATGCGGCACCAACCCCCCCCCCCCCCGCTTCCCTTCCCCTCCCCTCCCCCCCAAGGGCAAATCGCCCCCAACCCCCCCCGTGCTAATTAACCCCCCCTAATTACAACAAATGCAGGCGCCCCCAATTAATTAACCCCCCATTACGTCCCCCCCAAAAACCACGTGTGGCCCCCCCAATTCAGCTGCACCCCCCCATTAATTCCCCCCCAAATCGAATCGATTCCCCCCCCCCAACCCCATCAATCCCCCCCCCCCATTTCCAGCCCCCAACGCCGCATTAACGCCGTTTTTTTTTTCGGGGGGGGGGTTAGAAGGGTGGGGGGGGGTCCCTAATTATAGGGGGGGGTCGTATTTTGGGGGGGGGGGTCGTATTTTGGGGGCGGGGGGGGTCGCACCTGGTTCAGCACCTCCATCCTGCGGCTGGGGCAGACGCAGCGCGGCGGGGGGGGGGGGCGGCGCGGGGCGGAACAGCGCGGGGGGGGGGGGGGGGGAGGGAGCGGGAACAGCGCGGCGTGCGCAGAGCGGGAGGGGCCGCAGAGGGAGGGAGGAGGGAGGGAGGGAAGGGCGGAAGTGACGTCACGCCGCGGCGCCGGCGCCATGTTGGTTGAGGGCAGCGCCGCTTCCCGACCCAAAACCCGAGGTTTTTAAGCCCAAATGGAGTTTATTGGGGGGGGTCCAGGGTGTCCCCGCGCTCCAGGAGCTCCCCCAGCAGCTCCTCGCACATCATCAGCGCTCTGGCCATGTGGAAACAGCCTGGGGGGGCGGAAAAACGCGGTCCCAGTGGCTCCCAGTTTAACCAGTACCCCCCCCCCCCCACCAGGACACCCCCAGCCCCACCTTTGTAGGGCCCCCCCTTGATGGTCAAGGCCACGTTGCCCTCCCGGGTCAGGTACCCGAACCATTCGCCGTGCTCGGGGTCGCGGAACTGGGGGGAAAGGGGGGAAATGGGGGGTGGGACCCCCAAAAGGGACCCAGGCGTCCGGGGGGGTCAGATCCCCCCAAAGGGACCCAGGCGTTCGGGGGTTGGACCCCCCCAAAGGGACCCAGGCGTCCGGGGGGGTCAGACCCCCCCCAAAAAGGGACCCAGGCGTCCGGGGGTTGGACCCCCCCAAAGGGACCCAGGCGTTCGGGGGGATCAGACCCCCCCAAAGGGACCCAGGCGTTCGGGGTTGGACCCCCCCAAAGGGACCCAGGCGTTCGGGGGGGTCAGACCCCCCAAAGGGACCCAGGCGTCCGGGGGGGTCAGACCCCCCAAAGGGACCCAGGCGTTCGGGGTTGGACCCCCCCAAAGGGACCCAGGCGTCCGGGGGGATCAGACCCCCTCAAAGGGACCCAGGCGTCCGGGGGGGTCAGATCCCCCCAAAGGGACCCAGGCGTCCGGGAGCAGGGGGACCCCCCAAACATGGGGAACCCCCAACATGGGGCTCAAACATGGGGTCCCCCCAGATTGCGACCCCCAATTGCCCCCCAATCGCCCCCCAATTGCCCCCCATGGCTCCCCCCATGGCGCCCCCAATCTCCCCCCAATCACCTCCTATGGTGCCCCCATTGCGCCCCCCAATCTCCCCCCAATTGCCCCCCAATCTCCCCCCAATCTCCCCCCCATTGCGTCCCCCAATCACCTCCTATGGTGCCCCCAATTGCCCCCAATGGCACCTCCCAATTGCCCCCCAATTGCACCCCAACCACCCCCCCAATCTCCCCCCAATCTCCCCCCAATTGCCCCCCCAATTGCCCCCCCAATTGCTCCCCAATGGCGCCCCCAACTCTGCCCCCCACTGCCCCCATAGCCCCCCAGTGCCCCCACTGCCCCCCACTGCCCCCCATAGCCCCCATTGCCCCCATAGCCCCCCAGTGCCCCCATTGCCCCCATAGCCCCCATTGCCCCCATAGCCCCCATAGCCCCCATAGCCCCCCAGTGCCCCCATTGCCCCCATAGCCCCCATTGCCCCCATAGCCCCCATAGCCCCCCAGTGCCCCCATAGCCCCCATAGCCCCCATTGCCCCCATAGCCCCCATAGCCCCCCAGTGCCCCCATAGTCCCCCATAGCCCCCCAGTGCCCCCATAGCCCCCATAGCCCCCCAGTGCCCCCATAGCCCCCCATAGCCCCCATAGCCCCCATAGCCCCCCATAGCCCCCATAGCCCCCCAGTGCCCCCATAGCCCCCACTGCCCCCATAGCCCCCATTGCCCCCATAGCCCCCCAGTGCCCCCATAGCCCCCATAGCCCCCATTGCCCCCATAGCCCCCATAGCCCCCCATTGCCCCCATAGCCCCCATAGCCCCCCAGTGCCCCCATAGCCCCCATAGCCCCCATAGCCCCCATAGCCCCCATTGCCCCCATAGCCCCCCAGTGCCCCCATAGCCCCCATAGCCCCCATAGCCCCATAGCCCCCATAGCCCCCCATTGCCCCCACTGCCCCCATAGCCCCCATAGCCCCCCATAGCCCCCATAGCCCCCATAGCCCCCGTACCCCCCATAGCCCCCCATAGCCCCCATAGCCCCCCATTGCCCCCATAGCCCCCCATAGCCCCCCATAGCCCCCATAGCCCCCATAGCCCCCATAGCCCCCCACTGCCCCCATAGCCCCCATAGCCCCCATTGCCCCCATTGCCCCCCATAGCCCCCACTGCCCCCATAGCCCCCATAGCCCCCCATAGCCCCCCATAGCCCCCATAGCCCCCGTACCCCCCATAGCCCCCATAGCCCCCCATAGCCCCCATAGCCCCCATAGCCCCCATAGCCCCCCATAGCCCCCAGTGCCCCCATAGCCCCCGTACCCCCCATAGCCCCCATAGCCCCCATAGCCCCCATAGCCCCCCATAGCCCCCATAGCCCCCATAGCCCCCCAGCGCCCCCCACCTTGTCGAACAGGAAGGTCCCGACGCGCTGGAACTGACGGAGCAGCCGCGGCCGGGGCTCGAACCGCTGGGCGGCCAGGAGGGCGACCATGGCCTCCGCATGGGGCCACCACAGCTTCATGGGCCACTCCAGCTGGAAATGGGGCGAAAATGGGGCAAAAATGGGGGGAAATGGGGCCCATGGCCTCCGCATGGGGCCACCACAGCTTCATGGGCCACTCCAGCTGGAAATGGGGTGAAAATGGGGGGAAATGGGGCAAAATGGGGCCCATGGCCTCCGCATGGGGCCACCACAGCTTCATGGGCCACTCCAGCTGGAAATATGGGGGGAAATGGGGCAAAAATGGGGGGAAATGGGGCAAAATGGGGCCCATGGCCTCTGCGTGGGGCCACCACAGCTTCATGGGCCACTCCAGCTGGAAATGGGGCGAAAATGGGGCAAAAATGGGGGGAAATGGGGCAAAATGGGGCCCATGGCCTCTGCGTGGGGCCACCACAGCTTCATGGGCCATTCCAGCTGGAAATGGGGCGAAAATGGGGGGAAATGGGGCAAAATGGGGGGAAATGGGGCAAAATGGGGCCCATGGCCTCTGCGTGGGGCCACCACAGCTTCATGGGCCACTCCAGCTGGAAATGGGGCGAAAATGGGGCAAAAATGGGGGGAAATGGGGCAAAATGGGGCCCATGGCCTCTGCATGGGGCCACCACAGCTTCATGGGCCACTCCAGCTGGAAATGGGGCGAAAATGGGGGGAAATGGGGCAAAATGGGGGGAAATGGGGCAAAATGGGGCCCATGGCCTCCGCGTGGGGCCACCACAGCTTCATGGGCCATTCCAGCTGGAAATGGGGCGAAAATGGGGCAAAAATGGGGGGAAATGGGGCAAAATGGGGCCCATGGCCTCCGCGTGGGGCCACCACAGCTTCATGGGCCATTCCAGCTGGAAATGGGGCGAAAATGGGGCAAAAATGGGGGGAAATGGGGCAAAATGGGGCCCATGGCCTCCGCGTGGGGCCACCACAGCTTCATGGGCCACTCCAGCTGGAAATGGGGCGAAAATGGGGCAAAAATGGGGGGAAATGGGGCAAAATGGGGCCCATGGCCTCTGCGTGGGGCCACCACAGCTTCATGGGCCACTCCAGCTGGAAATGGGGCGAAAATGGGGGGAAATGGGGCAAAATGGGGCCCATGGCCTCTGCGTGGGGCCACCACAGCTTCATGGGCCATTCCAGCTGGAAATATGGGGGGAAATGGGGCAAAATGGGGGGAAATGGGGCAAAATGGGGCCCATGGCCTCCACGTGGGGCCACCACAGCTTCATGGGCCACTCCAGCTGGGAAAATGGGGCGAAAATGGGGGGAAATGGGGCAAAATGGGGCAAAATGGGGCCCATGGCCTCCGCATGGGGCCACCACAGCTTCATGGGCCACTCCAGCTGGGAAAATGGGGCGAAAATGGGGGGAAATGGGGCAAAATGGGGCCCATGGCCTCCGCGTGGGGCCACCACAGCTTCATGGGCCACTCCAGCTGGAAATGGGGCGAAAATGGGGCAAAAATGGGGGGAAATGGGGCAAAATGGGGCCCATGGCCTCCGCATGGGGCCACCACAGCTTCATGGGCCACTCCAGCTGGAAATGGGGCAAAAATGGGGCAAAAATGGGGGGAAATGGGGCAAAATGGGGAGGAAAGAGGGAAATGGGGAGGAGCTGAAGGAAATGGGGGGAATGGGGGAAAATTGGGAGGTAATGGGAGATGGGGGAAATGGGGTGAAATGGGGAGGAAACGGGGGGGAAATGGGGAGGAAACGGGGAGGAAATGGGACGGAAATGGGAAATGGGGCGAAATGGGGAGGTAATAGGGAGGAAATGGGGAGGCAACGGGGCGGAAATGGGGCGGAACTGGGAAATGGGGCAAAATGGGGCGAAACGGGGGAAAATGGGGAGGAAATGGGGTGGAAATGGGGTGGAAATGGGGCAGAAACGGGGTGGAAATGGAGAGGAAATGGGGTGGAAACGGGGCGGAAATGGGAAATGGGGCAAAATGGGGTGAAACGGGGGGGAAATGGGGAGGAAACGGGGTGGAAACGGGGCGGAAATGGGAAATGGGGCAAAATGGGGCGAAACGGGGGGGAATGGGGAGGAAATGGGGCGGAAATGGGGAGGAAACGGGGAGGAAATGGGGTGGAAACGGGGCGGAAATGGGAAATGGGGCAAAATGGGGCGAAACGGGGAGGGAAATGGGGAGGAAACGGGGTGGAAATGGGGCGGAAATGGAGAGGAAATGGGGTGGAAACGGGGTGTAAATGGGAAATGGGGCAAAATGGGACGAAACGGGACGAAACGGGGAGGAAATGGGGTGGAAATGGTGCGGAAATGGGGAGGAAACGGAGAGGAAATGGGGTGGAAACGGGGTGTAAATGGGAAATGGGGCAAAATGGGACGAAACGGGACGAAACGGGGAGGAAATGGGGTGGAAATGGTGCGGAAATGGGGAGGAAACGGGGAGGAAATGGGGTGGAAACGGGGCGGAAATGGGAAATGGGGCGAAATGGGGTGAAACGGGGGGGAAATGGGGAGAAAACGGGGTGGAAATGGTGCGGAAATGGGGAGGAAACGGGGAGGAAATGGGGTGGAAACGGGGTGTAAATGGGAAATGGGGCAAAATGGGGCGAAACGGGGGGGAAGTGAGGCGGAAACGGGGGGGAAGTGAGGCGGAAACGGGGGGGAAGTGAGGCGGAAATGGGGCGGAAGTGAGGCGGAAATGGGGCGGAAGTGGGCGGAAATGGGTCGGAAATGGGTCACCTGTGTGGGGCAGAGCCCGTCGGCGTCCAGGAAGGCGAAGAGGCCCCCGTGCTGTGGGTCCCAGCCCCACTGCAGCGGCCGCTCCACCAGGGCGGCCACCGCGCGCGCCCCCAGCGCCCCCAGCGCCCCCAGCGCCCCCGGCGCCCCCGGCGCCCCCGCCCCACGGCGGGCGCAGAACTGCAGCAGCAGCCACCCCCCCTCCAGGGCGTGACCTGTGGGGCAACGGAGGGGTCGTCACGTGTGGGTCAACGGGTGGGGCAGGGGATGGGTCAGTGGGGTCTATGGGAGTCAGTGGGGGTCAGTGGGGATCAGTGGGGGTCAGTGGGGGTCAGTGGGGGTCAATGGGGTCCATGGGGGTCAATGGGGTCAATGGGGGTCAATGGGGGTGAATGGGGATCAATGGGGGTCAATGGGGTCAATGGGGGTGAATGGGGATCAATGGGGTCAGTGGGGATCAATGGGGTCAATGGGGGTGAATGGGGATCAATGGGGGTCAGTGGGGTGAATGGGGGTCAATGGGGGCCAATGGGGGTTAACTGGGGGATCAGTGGGAATCAGTGGGGGTCAATGGGGGTCAATGGGGTCAATGGGGGTCAGTGGGGGTCAATGGGGTCAATGGGGGTCAGTGGGGTCAATGGGGGTCAGTGGGGATCAATGGGGTCAGTGGGGTCAATGGGGGTCAATGGGGGTCAGTGGGGGTCACTGGGGTTTAACTGGGGGATCAGTGGGGATCAGTGGGGTCAATGGGGGTCAATGGGGTCAATGGGGGTCAATGGGGGTCAGTGGGGGTCAATGGGGGTTAACTGGGGGATCAATGGAGGTCAATGGGGGTCAGTGGGGGTCAATGGGGGTCAATGGAGGTGAATGGGGGTCAATGGGGATCAGTGGGGGTCAATGGGGGTTAACTGGGGGATCAATGGGGATCAATGGGGGTCAATGGGGTCAATGGGGTCAATGGGGGTCAATGGGGTCAGTGGGGGTCAATGGGGGTCAATGGGGGGTCCCCGGGGTCAGTGGGTGAGGCCCCCCCGCTCACCGGGGTTCATCAGCCGCCCCTCGCTGCCCCCCAGCTCCTGGCCCTCGGGGCTCACGTTCTCCAGCACCACCTGGTCCCCCCGCTGCTCGGGGAATGGGGGCACAGGGGGTTTGGGGGGGGCATGGAATGGGGGGGGGCACAGGGGGTTGGGGGGCACAGGGGGTTGGGGGGCACAGGGGGTGGGGGGCACAGGGGGTTGGGGGGCATGGAATGGGGGGGGGGCACAGGGGGTTGGGGGGGCATGGAATGGGGGGGGGGCACAGGGGGTTGGGGGGCACAGGGGGTTGGGGGCATGGAATGGTTGGGGGGCACAGGGGGTTGGGGGGGCATGGAATGGGGGGGGGGCACAGGGGGTTGGGGGGGCATGGAATGGGGGGGGGGGCACAAGGGGTTGGGGGGCACAGGGGGTTGGGGGGGCATGGAATGGGGGGGGGGGCACAGGGGGTTGGGGGGGCACAAGGGGTTGGGGGGCACAGGGGGTTGGGGGGGCATGGAATGGGGGGGGGGGCACAAGGGGTTGGGGGGCACAGGGGGTTGGGGGGCATGGAATGGGGGGGGGGCACAGGGGGTTGGGGGGCACAGGGGGTTGGGGGGCACAGGGGGTTGGGGGGGCATGGAATGGGGGGGGGGCACAGGGGGTTGGGGGGGCACAAGGGGTTGGGGGGCACAGGGGGTTGGGGGGCATGGAATGGGGGGGGGGCACAGGGGGTTGGGGGGCACAGGGGGTTGGGGGGCACAGGGGGTTGGGGGGGCATGGAATGGGGGGGGGGGCACAGGGGGTTGGGGGGCACAGGGGGTTGGGGGGGCATGGAATGGGGGGGGGGGCACAAGGGGTTGGGGGGCACAGGGGGTTGGGGGGGCATGGAATGGGGGGGGGGGCACAAGGGGTTGGGGGGCACAGGGGGTTGGGGGGCATGGAATGGGGGGGGGGCACAGGGGGTTGGGGGGCACAGGGGGTTGGGGGGCACAGGGGGTTGGGGGGGCATGGAATGGGGGGGGGGCACAGGGGGTTGGGGGGCACAGGGGGTTGGGGGGCACAGGGGGTTGGGGGGCACAGGGGGTTGGGGGGGCATGGAATGGGGGGGGGGCACAGGGGGTTGGGGGGCACAGGGGGTTGGGGGGCACAGGGGGTTGGGGGCATGGAATGGGGGGGGGGCACAGGGGTTGGGGGGCATGAAATGGGGGGGGGCACAGGGGGTGGGGGGCATGGAATGGGGGGGGCACAGGGGGTTGGGGGGCACAGGGGGTTGGGGGGGCACAGGGGGTTGGGGGGGCACAGGGGGTTGGGGGGCACAGGGGGTTTGGGGGGCATGGAATGGTGGGGGGCACAGGGGGCTGGGGGGGGCATGGAAATGGGGGGGGGCACAGGGGGTTGGGGGGGCATGGAATGGGGGGGGCACAGGGGGTTGGGGGGGGCATGGAAATGGGGGGGGGCACAGGGGGTTGGGGGGGCATGGAATGGGGGGGGCACAGGGGGTTGGGGGGCACAGGGGGTTGGGGGGGCACAGGGGGTTGGGGGGGCACAGGGGGTTGGGGGGCACAGGGGGTTGGGGGGGCATGGAATGGGGGGGGGCACAGGGGGTTGGGGGGCACAGGGGGTTTGGGGGGCACAGGGGGTTTGGGGGGCACAGGGGGTTGGGGGGCACAGGGGGTTTGGGGGGCACAGGGGGTTTGGGGGGCATGGAATGGGGGGGGGCACAGGGGGTTGGGGGGCACAGAATGGTGGGGGGCACAGGGGGTTGGGGGGGCACAGGGGGTTGGGGGGCACAGGGGGTTTGGGGGGCATGGAATGGGGGGGGGCACAGGGGGTTGGGGGGCACAGAATGGTGGGGGGCACAGGGGGTTGGGGGGGCACAGGGGGTTGGGGGGGCACAGGGGGTTTGGGGCATGGAATGGGGGGGGGCACAGGGGTTGGGGGGTCTGGGGGTGTTTTGGGGTCCCGGGGGGGTTGGGGTGGGGGGGGTCCTGGGGTGCCCCAGGGGGGTTGGGGGGTCTGGGGGTGTTTTGGGGTCCCGGGGGGGTTGGGGTGGGGGGGGTTGGGGGTCCAAAGGGGTTTGGGGGGGTCCCAGGGGGTTTGGGGTGGGGGGGTCCTGGGGGGTCCCGGGGGGGTTGGGGGGTCTGGGGGTGTTTTGGGGTCCCGGGGGGTTTTGGGGTCCCAGGGGGTCCCGGGGGGTTGGGGGGTCCGGGGGGGTTTTGGGGTCCCGGGGGGTTGGGGGTTCCCGGGGGGGTTTTGGGGTCCCGGGGGGTCCCGGGGGGTCCCGGGGGGTTGGGGAGTCCGGGGGGGTTTTGGGGTCCCGGGGGGTTTTGGGGTCCCGGGGGGGTTTTGGGGTCCCGGGGGGTCCCGGGGGGTCCCGGGGGGGTTTTGGGGTCCCGGGGGGTCCCGGGGGGGTTTTGGGGTCCCAGGGGGGTTTTGGGGTCCCGGGGGGTCCCGGGGGGTTGGGGGTTCCCGGGGGGGTTTTGGGGTCCCGGGGGGTCCTGGGGGGTCCCGGGGGGTTTTGGGGTCCCGGGGGGTTTTGGGGTCCCGGGGGGTCCCGGGGGGTTGGGTGGTCCGGGGGGGTTTTGGGGTCCCGGGGGAGTCCCGGGGGGTCCCGGGGGGTTGGGGGGTCCCAGGGGGGTCCCGGGGGGTCCCGGGGGGTTTTGGGGTCCCGGGGGGTCCTGGGGGGTTGGGGGGTCCGGGGGGGTTTTGGGGTCCCGGGGGTCCCGGGGGGTCCCGGGGGGTTGGGGGGTCCTGGGGTGTTTTGGGGTCCCGGGGGGTTGGGGGTCCCCGGGGTGTTTTGGGGTCCCGGGGGTGTTTTGGGGTCCCGGGGGGTCCCGGGGGGTTGGGGGTCCCGGGGGGTTGGGGGTCCCGGGGGTACCTGCAGGTGCAGCAGGAGGCGCTGCGCCCCCCATTCGGCCACGGCCTCGATCTGGGGGTCCCCGCCCCCCCCCTCCAGCAGCTGCAGCCCCAGCGCCAGCAGCATCATGGGGACCCCGAAGCTCTGCCGGGGGGGGCACCCGGGCACGCGGGGGGGGCCCCACTCCTGGGGGGCCCCGCGCACCCAGCCCCACACGGCCAGCACCCACTGGCGCGCCTCCGCCTGCAGGGGGCGCCGCCGCTGAGCGCCGCTTGTGGGGGCCATGGGGGCCATGGGGGGTATGGGGGGTAAGGGGGTGTGGGGGGTATGGGGGGTTATGGGGGGTATGGGGGGTATGGGGGGTATGGGGGATATGGGGGCTATGGGGGGTATGGGGGGTATGGGGGCTATGGGGGGTATGGGGGGTATGGGGGGCTATGGGGGGTATGGGGGGTATGGGGGCTCTGGGGGGTATGGGGGGTATGGGGGGCTATGGGGGCTATGGGGGGTATGGGGGGTATGGGGGCTCTGGGGGGTATGGGGGGTATGGGGGGTACGGGGGGTACGGGGGCTATGGGGGGTATGGGGGGTATGGGGGGCTATGGGGGTATGGGGGGTATGGGGGGCTATGGGGGGTATGGGGGGTATGGGGGCTATGGGGGTATGGGGGGTATGGGGGGTATGGGGGTATGGGGGGTATGGGGGGTATGGGGGGTATGGGGGCTATGGGGGGTATGGGGGGTATGGGGGCTATGGGGGGTATGGGGGGTATGGGGGCTATGGGGGGTATGGGGGGTATGGGGGCTATGGGGGGTATGGGGGGTACGGGGGGTACGGGGGTACGGGGGGTATGGGGGGTATGGGGGGTATGGGGGGTATGGGGGGTACGGGGGGTATGGGGGGTATGGGGGGTATGGGGGGTACGGGGGGTACGGGGGGCTATGGGGGGCACTTATGGGGGGTTATGGGGGCCTATGAGAGGCTATGGGGAGATTATGGGGGGCACTTATGGGGGGGCTACGGGGGGCTATGGGGGGGCTATGGGGGGCAATTATGGGGGGCTATGGGGGGACTATGAGGGGTACTTATGGAGGGGCACTTATGGGGGGCTATGGGGGGCTATGGGGGGCTATGGGGGGCACTTATGGGGGGCTATGGGGGGCACTTATGGGGGCTATGGGGGGGCACTTATGACCCCATTGCCCCCAATGTCCCCATAGCCCCCCAATGTCCCCATTGCCCCCATCACCCCCATCACCCCCAATGTCCCCATCGCCCCCCATGCCCCCATCGCCCCCCACGTCCCCATCACCCCCAATGTCCCCATCGCCCCCCATGTCCCCATCGCCCCCATCACCCCCATCACCCCCATTGCCCCCATCACCCCCAATGTCCCCATCGCCCCCCACATCCCCATCGCCCCCAATGCCCCCATCACCCCCAATGTCCCCATCACCCCCCATGTCCCCATCGCCCCCCATGTCCCCATCGCCCCCCATGCCCCCATCGCCCCCAATGTCCCCATCGCCCCCATCACCCCCATCACCCCCATTGCCCCCATCACCCCCATCACCCCCAATGTCCCCATTGCCCCCCATTGCCCCCATCACCCCCAATGTCCCCATCGCCCCCCATGTCCCCATCGCCCCCATCACCCCCATCGCCCCCATTGCCCCCATCACCCCCAATGTCCCCATTGCCCCCAATGCCCCCATCGCCCCCATCACCCCCATCGCCCCCCACGTCCCCATCACCCCCAATGTCCCCATCACCCCCCACGTCCCCATCACCCCCAATGTCCCCATCGCCCCCCACGTCCCCATCACCCCCAATGCCCCCATCACCCCCAATGCCCCCATCGCCCCCAATGTCCCCATCGCCCCCCACGCCCCCCGTGTCCCCGCGTCCTCACGCGGTAGCGCGCTTCCCCCGTCGCCCGCCCCAGCTCGTCCAGCCCCATAGCGCAGAAGAGCTCGCTGTAGGGCGCCCTCTGCAGGCGCAGGGGGGTCCCGGCACGGGACAGCGCGAACGCCACGCGGGGGGAGCCCGGGCGGAGCCGCGCGCAGCGCAGCAGGAACTCCCCCGCTGCCCGAACGGGCCGGAAGGGAGCAGGAAGTCAGCAGGAAGTGAGGCGGAAGTGAGGCGGAAGTGAGGGGGAATGAGGGGGAATGAGGGGGAATGACGGGGAATGATGGGGAATGAGGGGAAATGATGGGGAAGTGACAGGAAGTGAGGCGGAAGTGAGGGGGAAGTGAGGCGGAAGTGAGGCGGAAGTGAGGGGGAAGTGAGAGGGAATGAGGGGGAATGATGGGAAATGATGGGAAATGAGGGGAAATGATGGGAAATGAGGGGAAATGATGAGGAAGTGATAGGAAGTGAGGCGGAAGTGAGGGGGAAGTGAGGCGGAAGTGAGGCGGAAGTGAGGGGGAAGTGAGAGGGAATGAGGGGGAATGATGGGGAATGAGGGGAAATGAGGGGAAATGATGGGGAAGTGACAGGAAGTGAGGCGGAAGTGAGGAGGAAGTGAGGGGGAATGAGGGGGAATGAGTGGGAGTGAGGGGGAATGATGGGGAATGATGGGGAAATGATGGGGAAGTGACAGGAAGTGAGCAGGAAGTGAGGCGGAAGTGAGGGGGAATGAGAGGGAATGAGGGGGAATGATGGGGACCCAGCCCCCCAGAAAACCCCAAATCCCCCCAATTTCTCCCAAATCCACCAAATGCCCCTCCCCCAGAGCCCCCCAAGCCCCCCCCACCCCCCCAAACCCCCCAAAACCCCATTGACCCCAAACCCCCCTGAACCCCCAAAACCCCCTGAACCCCAAACCCCCATTGACCCCAAACCCCCATTGACCCCAAACCACCCTGAACCCCCAAACCCCCCTGAACCCCCATTGACCCCCAAACCCCATTGACCCCCACACCCCCCATTGACCCCCCCAAACCCCATTGACCCCAAACCCCCCTGAACCCCCAAAACCCCCATGGACCCCCAAACCCCCATTGACCCCAAACCACCCTGAACCCCCAAACCCCATTGACCCCCAAACCCCCCTGAATCCCCCATTGACCCCAAACCCCATTGACCCCCAAACCCCCCTGAATCCCCCATTGACCCCAAACCCCATTGACCCCCAAACCCCCCTGAATCCCCCATTGACCCCCAAACCCCATTGACCCCCAAACCCCCCTGAATCCCCCATTGACCCCAAACCCCATTGACCCCCAAACCCCCCTGAATCCCCCATTGACCCCAAACCCCATTGGCCCCCAAACCCCCCTGAATCCCCCATTGACCCCCAAACCCCATTGACCCCCAAACCCCCCTGAATCCCCCATTGACCCCAAACCCCATTGACCCCCAAACCCCCCTGAATCCCCCATTGACCCCAAACCCCATTGACCCCCAAACCCCCCTGAATCCCCCATTGACCCCCAAACCCCATTGGCCCCCAAACCCCATTGACCCCCAAACCGCCCTGAACCCCCAAACCCCCATTGACCCCCAAACCCCCATTGACCCCAAACCCCATTGACCCCCAAACCCCCCTGAACCCCCAAACCCCCAAAATGCCCCAAACCCCCCAAAATGCCCCAAACCCACCGGCTCTGGCCGCCTCCAGCAGCTCCGGGCGCCGGAACCGCGGGAACGTCCGGTAGAGCCGGGAATAGACCCAGATCTATGGGGCAGGGGGGGTCAGGGGACCCAGGCGTCCGGGCCCCACACCCACCCATTGGGAACAGACCCAGATCTATGGGGCAGGGGGGGTCAGGGGACCCAGGCGTCCGGGCCCCACACCCACCCATTGGGAACAGACCCAGATCTATGGGGCAGGGGTCAGGGGACCCAGGCGTCCGGGCCCCACACCCACCCATTGGGAATAGACCCAGATCTATGGGGCAGGGGGGACCCCCAGAGGGACCCAGGCGTCCGGGCCCCACACCCACCCATTGGGAACAGACCCAGATCTATGGGGCAGGGGGGGTCAGGGGACCCAGGCGTCCAGGCCCCACACCCACCCATTGGGAATAGACCCAGATCTATGGGGCAGGGGTCAGGGGACCCAGGCGTCCGGGCCCCACACCCACCCATTGGGAACAGACCCAGATCTATGGGGCAGGGGGGGTTAGGGGACCCAGGCGTCCGGGCCCCACACCCACCCATAGGGAACAGACCCAGATCTATGGGGCAGGGGTCAGGGGACCCAGGCGTCCGGGCCCCACACCCACCCATTGGGAACAGACCCAGATCTATGGGGCAGGGGTCAGGGGACCCAGGCGTCCGGGCCCCACACCCACCAACTGTGAATAGACCCAGACTTGGGGGTCAGAGGGGTCGGGGGGACCCACAGAGGGACCCAGGCATCCGGGCCCCACACCCACCCATTGGGAACAGACCCAGATCTATGGGGCAGGGGGGGTCAGGGGACCCAGGCGTCCGGGCCCCACACCCACCCATTGGGAATAGACCCAGATCTATGGGGCAGGGGTCAGGGGACCCAGGCGTCCGGGCCCCACACCCACCCATTGGGAACAGACCCAGATCTATGGGGCAGGGGGGGTTAGGGGACCCAGGCGTCCGGGCCCCACACCCACCCATAGGGAACAGACCCAGATCTATGGGGCAGGGGTCAGGGGACCCAGGCGTCCGGGCCCCACACCCACCCATTGGGAACAGACCCAGATCTATGGGGCAGGGGGGGTTAGGGGACCCAGGCGTCCGGGCCCCACACCCACCCATAGGGAACAGACCCAGATCTATGGGGCAGGGGTCAGGGGACCCAGGCGTCCGGGCCCCACACCCACCCATTGGGAACAGACCCAGATCTATGGGGCAGGGGTCAGGGGACCCAGGCGTCCGGGCCCCACACCCACCCATTGGGAACAGACCCAGATCTATGGGGCAGGGGTCAGGGGACCCAGGCGTCCGGGCCCCACACCCACCAACTGTGAATAGACCCAGACTTGGGGGTCAGAGGGGTCGGGGGGACCCACAGAGGGACCCAGGCATCCGGGCCCCACACCCACCCGTTGGGAATAGACCCAGATCTATGGGGCAAGGGGGTCTGGGGGGACCCCCAGAGGGACCCAGGCGTCCGGGCGCCACGGCTGCCCCACGGCTGCCCCACAACTGCCCCACAGCCGCCCCACGGCCGCCCCACGGCCGCCCCACGGCTGCCCCACTGCTGCCCCACAGCTGCCCCACGGCTGCCCCACGGCTGCCCCACAGCCGCCCCACGGCCGCCCCACGGCCGCCCCACGGCTGCCCCACAGCTGCCCCACAGCCGCCCCACGGCCGCCCCACGGCTGCCCCACGGCCGCCCCACAGCTGCCCCACAACTGCCCCACGGCCGCCCCACGGCACCTGCCGGCCCTGCATCCACACGTATTTGGTGTCGTCGTAGACGCTGCCGTCGCGGCTCAGGCACGAGAAGAACCCACTGGGGGGGCAGGGGGGGCAGGGGGTCAGGGGGGGTCAGTGGGGGGTTTGGGGGTTCAGGGGGGTTGGGGGTCAATGGGGGTTTGGGGGTTGGGGGGGTTGGGGGTCAATGGGGGGTTTGGGGGTTCGGGGGGGTTGGGGTCAATGGGGGTTTGGGGGTTCGGGGGGTTGGGGGTCAATGGGGGTTTGGGGGTTCGGGGGGGTTGGGGGTCAGTGGGGGTTTGGGGGTTCGGGGGGGTTGGGGTCAATGGGGGTTTGGGGGTTCAGGGGGGTTGGGGGTCAGTGGGGGTTTGGGGGTTCAGGGGGGTTGGGGGTCAATGGGGGTTTGGGGGTTCGGGGGGGTTGGGGGTCAATGGGGGTTTGGGGGTTCGGGGGGGTTGGGGGTCAGTGGGGGGTTTGGGGGTTCGGGGGGGTTGGGGGGGTCAATGGGGGGGTTGGGGGTTCGGGGGGGTTGGGGTCAATGGGGGTTTGGGGGTTCGGGGGGGTTGGGGGTCAATGGGGGGTTTGGGGGTTCGGGGGGGTTGGGGTCAGTGGGGGGTTTGGGGGTTCGGGGGGGTTGGGGGTCAATGGGGGGTTTGGGGGTTCGGGGGGGTTGGGGTCAGTGGGGGGTTTGGGGGTTCGGGGGGGTTGGGGGTCAGTGGGGGTTTGGGGGTTGGGGGGGGTCAGTGGGGGGTTTGGGGGTTCGGGGGGGTTGGGGGTCAATGGGGGGTTTGGGGGTTCGGGGGGGTTGGGGGTCAGTGGGGGGTTTGGGGGTTCGGGGGGTTGGGGGTCAATGGGGGTTTGGGGGTTCGGGGGGGTTGGGGTCAGTGGGGGGTTTGGGGGTTCGGGGGGGTTGGGGGTCAATGGGGGGTTTGGGGGTTCGGGGGGTTGGGGGTCAATGGGGGTTTGGGGGTTCGGGGGGTTGGGGGTCAATGGGGGTTTCGGGGTTCAGGGGGGTTGGGGGTCAATGGGGGGTTTGGGGGTTCGGGGGGGTTGGGGGTCAGTGGGGGTTTGGGGGTTCGGGGGGTTGGGGGTCAATGGGGGGTTTGGGGGTTCGGGGGGGTTGGGGGTCAATGGGGGTTTGGGGGTTCGGGGGGGTTGGGGGTCAATGGGGGGTTTGGGGGTTCGGGGGGGTTGGGGGTCAGTGGGGGTTTGGGGGTTGGGGGGGTTGGGGGTCAATGGGGGTTTGGGGGTTCGGGGGGTTGGGGGTCAATGGGGGGTTTGGGGGTTCGGGGGGGTTGGGGGTCAATGGGGGTTTGGGGGTTCGGGGGGTTGGGGGTCAATGGGGGTTTGGGGGTTCGGGGGGTTGGGGGGTCAATGGGGGGTTTGGGGGTTCGGGGGGGTTGGGGGTCAATGGGGGGTTTGGGGGTTCGGGGGGTTGGGGGTCAATGGGGGTTTGGGGGTTCGGGGGGTTGGGGGTCAATGGGGGTTTCGGGGTTCAGGGGGGTTGGGGGTCAATGGGGGGTTTGGGGGTTCGGGGGGGGTTGGGGGTCAATGGGGGTTTGGGGGTTCGGGGGGTTGGGGTCAGTGGGGGTTTGGGGGTTCGGGGGGGTTGGGGTCAGTGGGGGGTTTGGGGGTTCGGGGGGGTTGGGGGTCAATGGGGGGTTTGGGGGTTCGGGGGGGTTGGGGTCAGTGGGGGGTTTGGGGGTTCGGGGGGGTTGGGGGTCAATGGGGGGTTTGGGGGTTCGGGGGGGTTGGGGTCAGTGGGGGGTTTGGGGGTTCGGGGGGGTTGGGGGTCAATGGGGGGTTTGGGGGTTCGGGGTGGTTGGGGGTCAATGGGGGTTTGGGGGTTCGGGGGGGTTGGGGGTCAATGGGGGTTTGGGGGTTCGGGGGGGTTGGGGTCAGTGGGGGGTTTGGGGGTTCGGGGGGGTTGGGGGTCAATGGGGGGTTTGGGGGTTCGGGGGGGTTGGGGGTCAGTGGGGGGTTTGGGGGTTCGGGGGGGTTGGGGGTCAATGGGGGGTTTGGGGGTTCGGGGGGGTTGGGGGTCAATGGGGGTTTGGGGGTTCGGGGGGGTTGGGGGTCAATGGGGGGTTTGGGGGTTCGGGGGGGTTGGGGGTCAATGGGGGGTTTGGGGGTTCGGGGGGGTTGGGGGTCAATGGGGGTTTGGGGGTTCGGGGGGGTTGGGGGTCAATGGGGGGTTTGGGGGTTCGGGGGGGTTGGGGGTCAATGGGGGTTTGGGGGTTTGGGGGGGTTGGGGGTCCCAGGGGGGTTTGGGGGTCCCAAGGTGTTTTGGGGGGGTCTGGGGAGGTTTTGGGGCCCCAGTGGGGTCAATGGGGCTCAGGGGGGTTTTGGGGGTTCAATGGGGGTCAGGGGGGCTCAGGGGGGGTTTGGGGGTTCAATGGGGGTCAGGGGGGTTTAGGGGGTTCAATGGGGTTCAATGGGGGTCAGGGGGGTTTTGGGGGTTCAATGGGGTTCAATGGGGGTCAGTGGGGCTCAGGGGGGCTCAGGGGGGTTCAGGGGGGTTCAATGGGGGTCAATGGGGCTCAGGGGGGTTTTGGGGGTTCAATGGGGGTCAATGGGGCTCAGGGGGGTTTTGGGGGTTCAATGGGGGTCAGGGGGGCTCAGGGGGGTTTTGGGGGTTCAATGGGGGTCAATGGGGGTCAGGGGGGTTTGGGGGTTCAATGGGGTTCAATGGGGGTCAGTGGGGCTCAGGGGGGCTCAGGGGGGTTCAGGGGGGTTCAATGGGGGTCAATGGGGCTCAGGGGGGTTTGGGGGATCAATGGGGGTCAGTGGGGGTCAGGGGGGTTTGGGGGTTCAATGGGGGTCAATGGGGCTCAGGGGGGTTTTGGGGGTTCAATGGGGGTCAGGGGGGCTCAGGGGGGTTTTGGGGGTTCAATGGGGGTCAGGGGGGCTCAGGGGGGTTTTGGGGGTTCAATGGGGGTCAGGGGGGCTCAGGGGGGTTTTGGGGGTTCAATGGGGGTCAATGGGGCTCAGGGGGGGTTTGGGGGTTCAATGGGGGTCAATGGGGGTCAGGGGGGTTTGGGGGTTCAATGGGGATCAATGGGGCTCAGGGGGGTTTAGGGGGTTCAATGGGGGTCAATGGGGCTCAGGGGGGTTTAGGGGGTTCAATGGGGGTCAATGGGGGTCAGGGGGGTTTTGGGGGTTCAATGGGGGTCAATGGGGGTCAGGGGGGTTTTGGGGGTTCAATGGGGGTCAGTGGGGGTCAGGGGGGTTTAGGGGGTTCAATGGGGTTCAATGGGGGTCAGTGGGGGTCAGGGGGGGTTTGGGGGTTCAATGGGGGTCAGGGGGGCTCAGGGGGGGTTTGGGGGATCAATGGGGGTCAGGGGGGCTCAGGGGGGGTTTGGGGGTTCAATGGGGGTCAATGGGGCTCAGGGGGGTTTGGGGGTTCAATGGGGGTCAGGGGGGCTCAGGGGGGTTTGGGGGTTCAATGGGGGTCAATGGGGGTCAGGGGGGTTTGGGGGTTCAATGGGGATCAGGGGGGCTCAGGGGGGGTTTGGGGGTTCAATGGGGGTCGGGGGGCTCAGGGGGGGTTTGGGGGTTCAGGGGGGTTCAATGGGGGTCAGTGGGGCTCAGGGGGGTTTTGGGGGTTCAATGGGGGTCAGGGGGGCTCAGGGGGGTTTTGGGGGTTCAATGGGGGTCAGGGGGGTCTGGGGGGGTCTGGGGGTTCAATGGGGGTCAGGGGGGTCTGGGGGGGTCTGGGGGGGTTTTGGGGTCACCCGTGCTCGGGGTCGTGCGAGTGCCGCTCCCAGAACCCCAGCGTCTCATCCAGCGCGGCCGCCACGCGCTCGCGCCACTCGCTCAGGGACACCATGGGGCTCGCTATGGGGCACAGACCCACACATCACCGTGGGAACCCACTGAGACCCACGGGAACCCCCCCAGCCCCATAGATCCCCGCCACTCGCTCAGGGACGCCATGGGGCTCGCTATGGGGCACAGACCCACACATCACCACGGGAACCCCCCCAGCCCCATAGAGACCCATGGGAACCCCCCCAGCCCCATAGATCCCCGCCACTCGCTCAGGGACGCCATGGGGCTCGCTATGGGGCACAGACCCACACATCACCACGGGAACCCATAGAGACTCATGGGAACCCATAGAGACCCATGGGAACCCCCCAGCCCCATAGATCCCCGCCACTCGCTCAGCGACGCCATGGGGCTGGCTGTGGGGCACAGACCCACACATCACCGTGGGAACCCACTGAGACCCATGGGAACCCCCCCAGCCCCATAGAGACCCACGGGAACCCCCCCAGCCCCATAGATCCCCGCCACTCGCTCAGCGACGCCATGGGGCTGGCTGTGGGGCACAGACCCACACATCACCGTGGGAACCCACTGAGACCCATGGGAACCCCCCCAGCCCCATAGAGACCCACGGGAACCCCCCCAGCCCCATAGATCCCCGCCACTCGCTCAGCGACGCCATGGGGCTGGCTATGGGGCACAGACCCACACATCACCGTGGGAACCCCCCAGCCCCATAGAGACCCATGGGAACCCACTGAGACCCATGGGAACCCCCCCAGCCCCATAGATCCCCGCCACTCGCTCAGCGACGCCATGGGGCTGGCTATGGGGCACAGACCCACACATCACCACGGGAACCCATAGAGACCCATGGGAACCCATAGAGACCCATGGGAACCCCCCAGCCCCATAGATCCCCGCCACTCGCTCAGCGACGCCATGGGGCTGGCTATGGGGCACAGACCCACTGAGACCCATGGGAACCCATAGAGACCCATGGGAACCCACAGAGACCCATGGAACCCATAGAGACCCATGGGAACCCCCCAGCCCCACAGAGACCCATGGGAACCCATAGAGCCCCACGGGAACCCCCCCAGCCCCATAGATCCCCTCTACTCACTCAATGACACCATGGGGCTCGCTATGGGGCACAGACCCACACATCACCGTGGGAACCCCCCCAGCCCCACAGAGCCCCATGGGAACCCATAGAATGAGAACCCCCAGCCCCACAGATGTTCTATGGGTCCCCCCTGCCCCACAGATCGTCCATGGCACCCCCCAGCCCCACTGATCATCTATGGGGCCCCAACAACCCCCCCAGCCCCACAGATCGTCCATGGGACCCCCCTGTACCCCCAGCCCCACAGATCATCTATAGGACCCCCAGCCCCACAGGTCACCCATGGGGCCCCCCCAGCCCCACAGATGTTCCATGGGACCCCCCATACCCCCCCAGCCCCACAGATCGCTCATGGGACCCCCCCCAGCCCCACAGATCTTCTATGGGACCCCCCCCTGCCCCACAGATCTTCTATGGGGTCCCAACACCCCCCCCAGCCCCACAGCCGCTCTATGGGTCCCCCCACCCCCCCCAGCCCCACATCCGCCCCCCGGGACCCCCCTGTCCCCCCCAAAAACGCCCCCGATCCCCCCCTCCCCCCACCTCACCCTCTGCCCCGTCACGAGACCCTGCGCGCCGGGCCACGCCCACTTCCTCCTTCACCCCGCCCACTTCCCAGGCCACGCCCACTTCCCCTTTCACCCCGCCCGCTTCCCACAGGCCACGCCCACTTCCCCCTCTCCCCGGGCCCCACCGGGTCCCCCCGCCCCGCCCGCTCCCCCTCTCGCCCCGCCCACTCCCCCTCACGCCCCGCCCACTCCCCCTCTGGCCCCGCCCCCTCCCCCAAGCCCCGCCCCCAAGCCCCCAAATCGCCCGTTTTTACTCCAAAAAAAGGTCTTTTAATCGTTCAAAATAGCACAAAAACGACAGATACGGACAGCACGGGGGGGAGGGGCCCCCCCACCCCTATAATACACGGGGGGGCCCGGGGCTGCCCCACAGCTGCCCCACAGCTGCCCCACAGCTGCCCCATAGGGTTCTGTACAGGGGCTGGGGGGGGGTACAAAACTTCATTCCAACTGCAACCGGTACAAAAAGGCCCCGCCCCCCCCGCCCCTCCCCCACCCCCCCTTCCCCACCCCCCCCGCAGCGAGGGGGGGGTCGAGGGGACCCAGGCGTCCGGGCCCCACGGATTCTGTGGGGCTGGGGGGGTGTGGGGGGGCCCCTCACTGCCCGTCGGCCTTGGGCTTCTTTGGAGCGGATTTCCTAGGGGGGAGGGGGAGATGTGGGGCTGCCCCATAGCGCAGCCCCAGAGAAATGCAGCCAAGCCCCATAGAGCCCCCCAGCCCCATAGAAATGCAGCCAAGCCCCATAGAGCCCCCCAGCCCCATAGAAATGCAGCCAAGCCCCATAGAGCCCCCCAGCCCCATAGAAATGCAGCCAAGCCCCATAGAGCCCCCCAGCCCCATAGAAATGCAGCCAAGCCCCATAGAGCCCCCCAGCCCCATAGAAATGCAGCCAAGCCCCATAGAGCCCCCCAGCCCCATAGAAATGCAGCCAAGCCCCATAGAGCCCCCCAGCCCCATAGAACCACCCCCAAGCCCCATAGAGCCCCCCAGCCCCATAGAACCACCCCCAAGCCCCATAGAGCCCCCCAGCCCCATAGAACCACCCCCAAGCCCCATAGAGCCCCCTCAGCCCTATAGATGCCCCCAGCCCCATAGAACCGCCCAGCCCCACAGAGTCCCCCAGGCCCCTCCAAGCCCCATAGCCCAACCCCATAGAGCCCCCCAGCCCCATAGAGCCCCCCAGCCCCATAGCCCAGCCCCACAGCCTCCCCACAGCCCCATAGAGCCCCCCCAGCCCCATAGAGCCCCCCAGCCCCATAGAGCCCCCCCAGCCCCATAGAGCCCCACAGCCCCATAGAGCCCCCCAGCCCCATAGCGACCTCCAAGCCCCATAGAGCCCCCCAGCCCCACAGCCACCCCACAGCCCCATAGAGCCCCCCCAGCCCCATAGCAGCCCCATAGCTGCCTCCAAGCCCCATAGCCGCCCCCCCAGCCCCGTAGAGCCCCCCAGCCCCACAACCGCCCCACAGCCGCCCCATAGAGCCCCCCCAGCCCCATAGAGCCCCCAGCCCCATAGAGCCCCCCAGCCCCACTCACAGGTCGGGGGAGGCCAGCGGGCGCTTGCTGGGGGCTTTGGCGGCCGATCCGTCCTTGCTGGACTCTGTTGGGGGGCGGAACGTGTGGGGGGGAGTTCGGGGGCCCCACAAGTGTGGGGCAGCCCCATAGCCCACCTGAGACCCCCAGAACGGGTCCATGAGCCCCTGCCCCTCAGCAGCGCCCATGACCGGGGGGCTGGTCCCACTGCCCCGGTCTCACTCCCAGGACCCCCCATACCCAGCCCCACACTTGTGGGTCTGCCCCATAGCGCACCTTAGACCCACCAGACCCCCGTAATGTGCTCGTATAACCCTTCTCCTTACCAGTGTCCATCCCCATAGCGTCCACACCCACACCGCATACCCAGCCCCACACTTATGGGTCCGCCCCATAGCTCACCCTGCAGCCACCAGACCCTCATAATGGGTCCATATAACCCTTCCCCTCACCAGTGTCCGTCCCCATGGTGCCCATCCCCATGGTGCCCACCCCCCATACCCAGCCCCACACTTGTGGGTCTGCCCCATAACCCACCTTAGACGGACATAATGGGTCCATATAACCCTTCCCCTCACCAGTGTCCATCCCCATGGTGCCCATCCCACCCCCCCAGTCTCACCCCCAGGATCCCCCATACCCAGCCCCACACCCACCCCCCGTGCCCCACACGTGTGGGTCCGCCCCATAGCTCACCCTGCAGCCACCGCACCTGGGTGGCGGGCCCGTAGCCCTTGTCCCTGGCTGTGTCCATCCCCACGGTGCCCATACCCATGGTGTCCATACCCCCAGTGCCCACCCCCCATACCCAGCCCCACACGTGTGGGTCCGCCCCACACCCACTCACCCTGCAGCCACCGCACCTGGGTGGCGGGCCCGTAGCCCTTGTCCCTGGCTGTGTCCATCCCCATGGTGCCCACCCCCCATACCCAGCCCCACACTTATGGGGCAGCCCCACACTCACTCACCCTGCAGCCACCGCACCTGGGTGGCGGGCCCGTAGCCCTTGTCCCCGGGTGTGTCCATCCCCCTGGTGCCCATCCCCACACCCCACACCCACCCCCCATACCCAGCCCCACACTCACCCCCCGTGCCCCACACGTGTGGGTCCGCCCCATAGCTCACCCTGCAGCCACCGCACCTGGGTGGCGGGCCCGTAGCCCTTGTCCCTGGCTGTGTCCATCCCCACGGTGCCCACCCCCACACCCCACACCCACCCCCCATACCCAGCCCCACACTCACCCCCCGCGCCCCACACGTGTGGGGCTGCCCCACACTCACCCTGCAGCCACCGCACCTGGGTGGCGGGCCCGTAGCCCTTGTCCCTGGCTGTGTCCATCCCCATGGTGCCCACCCCCACACCCCACACCCACCCCCCATACCCAGCCCCACACTCACCCCCCGCGCCCCACACGTGTGGGGCCGCCCCACACCCACTCACCCTGCAGCCACCGCACCTGGGTGGCGGGCCCGTAGCCCTTGTCGTTGCGCGCGGCGATGCGGAAGATGATGGCCGGCTTGGTGCTGTGGTCGATGTGCGCCCCGGCCAGGCTGCCGGCCGGCACCAGGCAGTGGGGGCTGGGCCCGCAGTAGACGCGCATGAAGGCCAAGGGCGCGGGGGCCCCCCCCGCCCCCCCCGCGCCGCGGGGCTCGCCCGGCGCCCCCCCCTGGATGGCCAGGTACACCGAGTACTCCGCGATGCGCCCCGAGGTCACCGAGGGCGGCTCCCAGGTCAGGTGGGCGCCGTCGGGGCTCTGCGGGGACAGCGGGGCGTTGGGGGTCAGGGGGTGGGGGGGTGAGGGGGGCGATGGGGGCATTGGGGGTGATGGGGACATTGGGGGTGATGGGGGTGATGGGGGCATTGGGGGTGAGGGGGGCATTGGGGGTGATGGGGGTGATGGGGGCATTGGGGGTGATGGGGACATTGGGGGTGATGGGGACATTGGGGGTGATGGGGGTGATGGGGGTGATGGGGGTGAGGGGGGCATTGGGGGTGATGGGGGCATTGGGGGTGATGGGGACATTGGGGGTGATGGGGACATTGGGGGTGGTGGGGGCAATGGGGACAATGGGGGTGATGGGGACATTGGGGGTGATGGGGGTGATGGGGGTGATGGGGACATTGGGGGTGATGGGGGTGATGGGGGTGATGGGGACATTGGGGGTGGTGCGGGTGATGGGGACATTGGGGCAATGGGGACATTGGGGGCGATGGGGCCATGGGGACATTGGGGGTGATGAGGACATTGGGGGCATTTGGGACGATGGGGACATTGGGTGCATTGGGGACATTGGGGGTGATGGGGGCAATGGGGACATTGGGGGTGATGGGGACATTGGGGACATTGGGGGTGATGGGGGTGATGGGGACATTGGGGGTTTTGGGGTCCATGGGGACATTGGGGGCATTGGGGGACACTCAGGAACCCTTGGGGACATTGGGGGACACTCATGGACCCCAGGGGACACTCAGGGACCCTTGGGGACAGCCCAGGGAGCCGGGCGGGCAGCTCTGGGTGCAGCTCTGGGTGCAGACCTGAGGCTCTGGGGTGGCTCTGGGTGCAGACCCGGGGTCACGGCCGGGTCAGGGTCAGGGTCAGGGACCGGGGGCTGGGTCAGGGACCCCAGGGGACCTCGGGGACCTCGGGGACGTCACCTTGCTGATCTTGATGGCGCAGGGCGCGCCGGGGAAGCCGGGCAGGCAGCTTTGGGTGCGGGGTTGGGTGCAGACCCGGGGTCACGGCCGGGTCAGGGTCAGGGTCAGGGACCCGGGGCTGGGTCAGCGACCCCAGGGGACCCCAGGGGACACTCAGGGGACCTTGGGGACGTCACCTTGCTGATCTTGATGGCGCAGGGCGCGCCGGGGAAGCCGGGCAGGCAGCTTTGGGTGCGGGGTTGGGCGCAGACCCGGGGTCACGGCCGGGTCAGGGTCAGGGTCAGGGACCCGGGGCTGGGTCAGGGACCCCAGGGGACCCCAGGGGACCTCGGGGACCTCGGGGACGTCACCTTGCTGATCTTGATGGCGCAGGGCGCGCCGGGGAAGCCGGGCAGGCAGCTTTGGGTGCGGGGTTGGGTGCAGACCCAGGGTCACGGCCGGGTCAGGGTCAGGGTCAGGGACCGGGGGCTGGGTCAGGGACCCCCGGGACCCCAGGGGACACTCAGGGGACCCTGGGGACGTCACCTTGCTGATCTTGATGGCGCAGGGCGCGCCGGGGAAGCCGGGCAGGCAGGTCTTGAAGGCCGCCAGCTCGGAGAAGGGGCCCCGGCCGCAGGCGTTGAGCGCGGCCACCCGGAATTTGTAGGCGGTGCCGGGCTGGAGCTCCTGGCGCCGCAGCTGGGAGTGGTCGGGGGGGACGCCGCGTCCTCCTGGGGGGACAGGGGGACATTGGGGACATCACTGGGGACATTGGGGACATCAGTGGGGACATGGGGACATCATTGGGGACACAGCTGGGAGTGGTCGGGGGGGGACGCCGCGTCTTCCTGGGGGGACAGGGGGACATTGGGGACATCACTGGGGACATTGGGGACATCATTGGGGACATGGGGACGTCATTGGGGACACAGCTGGGAGTGGTCGGGGGGGGACACCGCGTCCTCCTGGGGACAGGGGGACATTGGGGACATCACTGGGGACATGGGGACATCACTGGGGACATGGGGACGTCATTGGGGACACAGCTGGGAGAGGTCGGGGGGGACGCCGCGTCCTCCTGGGGGGACAGGGGGACATTGGGGACATGGGGACATCATTGGGGACATGGGGACATCAGTGGGGACATGGGGACATCAGTGGGGACACAGCTGGGAGTGGTCGGGGGGGACGCTGCGTCCTCCTGGGGACAGGGGGACATTGGGGACATGGGGACATGGGGGTCATTGGGGACATGGGAACCCCGCAGTGACACCAGGACACTTGTGGGGACACAGGGCCCCCCAGGGACCCAGGACACCCATGGGGACGTGGGGACCCCCCCAGGAACATGGGGACCCCCCCCAAGGACATGGGGACCCCTCCAGGGACACCAAGACACCCATGGGGACATGGGGACCCCCCAGGGACATGGGGAACCCTCCAGGGACACCAAGACACCCATGGGGACATGGGGACCCCTGGGGACATGGGGACCCCCCAGGGACACCAAGACACCCATGGGGACATGGGGACCCCCCAGGGACATGGGGACACCAGGACACCCATGGGGACACCAGGACACCCATGGGGACACCAGGACCCCCCCGGTGACACCGGGACCCCCCCACTCACGTCGGGGGCGGCGTCGTCGGGGGGCAGGAAATAGTGCGTGACCATCATGGTGGTGCCCTTGACCACCCCCACGTCGAACCATTGGTTGTCGCGCTTGACCTTGGGGGGCTGGGGGGACCCCCCCTCGCCCTTGGCCGGGGGGGCGGCGGCGCCCTGGGCCGGGGGGGGGGGCTCCCTCCCCGCCCCCCCCTCCTCCTGCCCCTCCCCCTCCCCCCGCGGCGGCTGGGGGGGGCGGGCGGGCGCCCCCGCGGCCCCGCCCGGGGTCAAGGTCAAGGCGGCGGGGGGGGCTCGATGCCGTTGGCCACCTCGGCCAGGGCGGCCGCCGCCTGCAGCTTGGCCGGGCTGGGCCCCCCCGCGCCCACCGCGAACGGGACGGGGGGGGCCAGGCCTGGAAAGATGGGGGAGGGGGGTCACCCCAAAAATCCACACGGAATAGGCACAAATCCACCCCAAATCACCCCAAATCCACCCAAATCCACCCCAAATCCACCCAAATCCACCCCAAATCCACCCAAATCCACCCAAATCCACCCCAAATCCACCCAAATCCACCCAAATCCAACTACGTTGTTGCTTTGGGGGGTCACGAGGCTCATAACCCCCATAGACCCCTATAGACCCCCTATAGACCCCCATAGACCCCTACAGACCCCCATAGGCCATCATAGACCCCATTGACCCTCATAGACCCCCATAGACCATCATAGAGCCCATAGCCCCCCATAGACCCCCATAGACCATCACAGACCCCATAGCCCCCCATAGACCCCCATAGACCATCATAGACCCCATAGCCCCCCATAGACCACCATAGGCCATCACAGACCCCATAGACCCTCATAGACCCCATAGACCCCATAGACCACCATAGGACCTAATTCTCACTGTCCGGGGGGGTCACGAGGCCAATAACTGCCATAGACCCCCATACACCCCATAGACCCCCATGCACCCCACAGACCCCCCAAAGACCCCCATGGACCCTCATAGACCCCATAGACCCCCATGGACCTCACAGACCCCATAGACCCCCATAGACCATCATAGACCCCATAGACCCCCACAGACCCCCATAGACCATCATAGACCTTCAAAGACCATCATAGACCCCCACAGACCCCATAGACCCCCATAGACCTCCACAGACCCCAATAGACCCCCATAGACCTCATAGACCCCCATAGACCCCATAGCCCCCCAGAGCCCCCCAAGCACCCCCGTCCTCACCGTCCGGGGGGGTCCCCATGGCGCCCCCCCCCGCGTCCCCCAGCCCGTTGGGGGGGTCGTTGAGGCTGTCGGCGGGGGCCAGCGCCTCGGTGGGGGGGGCGGGCGCCGGGGGCCCCTCGGGGGGCGGGGGCAGCTGCACCAGGGCCGCCAGCTCCTGCTGAGTCAGCACCAGCGGGAGGGCGGCGCCGCCCGGGGGGGGCTCGTCCGGGGGGGCCCCCGAGGGGTCCCCGCTGTCCAGGGGCTCCGACGAGCCTGGGGACAGGGACAGGGACACAGTGTTGGGGACAGGGACGCAGCGTTGGGGACAGGGACAGGGACACGGGGACAGGGACACAGCGTTGGGGACAGGGACAGGGACATGGGGACAGGGACACGGGGACAGGGACACAGCGTTGGGGACAGGGACACGGGGACAGGGACATGGGGACAGGGACACGGGGACAGGGACGCAGTGTTGGGGACAGGGACAGGGACACGGGGACAGGGACAGGGACACGGGGACAGGGACACAGCGTTGGGGACAGGGACAGGGACACGGGTACAGTGACACAACCATGTCCCCAATGTCCCCATCACCCCCATTACTCCCAATGTCCTCATTGCCCCCAATGTCCCCATCCCCCCAATGTCCCCATCCCCCCAAGGTCCCCATGTTCCCCCATGTCCCCATGTCCCCATCACCCCCAATGTCCCCATCACCCCCAATGTCCCCATCGCCCCCAATGTCCCCATCCCCATGTCCTCCATCCCCCCTGATGTCCCCCATCCCCCCCATGTCCCCATCCCCCCCGATGTCCCCAATGTCCCCAATGTCCCCTACCCATGACGGGTGCTGCGCGGCCTGCAGCACGGCCTGGACGGCCAGCGCCTGGGCCATGTCCCCATGTCCCCCCATGTCCCCATGTCCCCATCCCCCCCGATGTCCCCATGTCCCCATGTCCCCCCATGTCCCCATCCCCCCTGATGTCCCCATGTCCCCCCATGTCCCCCCCGATGTCCCCAATGTCCCCTACCCATGACGGCGTGCTGCGCGGCCTGCAGCACGGCCTGGATGGCCAGCGCCTGGGCCTCCTCGGTGGCCGCGGCCGCCGCCGCCTCCGCCGCCACCGTCACCGCCAGCTCCTCGGGGCTGAGCCCCAGCGCGGGGGGCGCGGGGGGCGCGGGGGGCAGCGCCAGCCCCTCCCCCTCCCCCTCCCCCTCCGCCCCCCCCTGCGCGCCGGGGGGCGGGGGGGGCAGCACCACCACGGCCAGGGGGGGCGGGGACGGGGGGGGCGGGGCGGCGGCGCCGGGGGGCGGGGGGAGGGGGCGCCGGGGGGCGGGGGGGAGGGGGCGGCGGGGAGGGGGAGGGGGAGGGGGAGGGGGAGGGGCGGGGCGGGCTCGGGCGGGGGCGCGGGGGGGGGGCGGGGCGGGGGGCTCGGTGAGCGCCGAGATGCTCTGGGGAGAGGGGGAGGGGAGGCTCAGGGACCCCCCTGCGCCCCCCCCGGCACCACCGGGGACCCCCCGGCCCCACCCCCACCCCCGTGTCCCCAACCCCCCCACAACGTCCCCCACCTCCCCCCATATCCCCCACCCCCCGTGTCCCCAAATCCCCCCCACGTCCCCAACCCCCTCCCTGTCCCCAACCCCCCAACCCCCCACCCCCCAATATCCCCCCTATAATGTCCCCAACCCCCTCACAATGTCCCCAACCCCCCCATAATGTCCCCAAGCCCCCCAATATCCCCCCTATAATGTCCCCCACCCCCCCCAACGTCCCCAAGCTCCCCCCATATCCCCCACCCCCCGTGTCCCCAAATCCCCCCCGTGTCCCCAGCCCCCCCCATGTCCCCAACCCCCCCAACACCCCACCCCCCCCAATGTCCCCAATCCCCCCAATGTCCCCACCCCCCCCAATGTCCCCAACCCCCCCAACCCCCAACCCCCCCACAATGTCCCCAACCCCCCCAACACCCAACCCCCCCAATACCCCCAACCCCCCCCCAATGTCCCCACCCCCCCAATGTCCCCCCCCGGCGTCCCCTCACCGGCACAGCGGGGCCCGGCGCCGGCGTGGATTGGGTGACGGTGGTGACAGCGCGGGGCGTCCCCTCCCCCGGGGGGGGCAGCGGGGGCTCCCCCTGCCCGCTGGCTCCCGGGGGGGCTCTGGGGGGACAGCGATGCGGGGTGAGCGCGGCGCCCCCCCCGGCCCCAGCGTCCCCAGGGGCCCCGCGGCGTCACCTGCGTGGGTGCCCATGCTGGAGGTGACCGTGGTGGCCGTGGGGGTCGTCCCCGTCTCGTGGGTCTCGCAGGGGGGGTTGGAGCAGCTGGGGGGGGGCCCCGTGGCCGGGGGGGGCCCCGTGGGGGGGGGCGGCGCCGTTGAACTTGACCCGGAGGCCGTGGTGGTCGTGGGGGTGTTGGTGGTGCCGGTCTCGTGGGTCTCGCAGGGGGGGTTGGAGCACGAACTTGACCCCGGGGTCACGGCGGCCTCGGGAGGGGGGGTTGAACTTGACCTTGACCCCGAGGCCGCCGGCGCCGGGTTGGTGGTTCCGGTCTCATGGGGGGGGTTGGAACGCGAACTCGACGCCGTGGTCACCGTGTTGGTGGTGCCGGTCTCGTGGGTCTCGCAGGGGGGGTTCGAACATGAACTTGACCCCGCCGTGGTCACCGTGTTGGTGGTGCCGGTCTCGTGGGTCTCGCAGGGGGGGTTGGAACATGAACTTGACCCCGCCGTGGTCACCGTGTTGGTGGTGCCGGTCTCGTGGGTCTCGCAGGGGGGGTTGGAACATGAACTTGACCCCGCCGTGGTCACCGTGTTGGTGGTGCCGGTCTCGTGGGTCTCGCAGGGGGGGTTGGAACATGAACTTGACCCCGCCGTGGTCACCGTGTGGGTGGTGCCGGTCTCGTGGGTCTCGCAGGGGGGGTTTGAACTTGACCTTGAGCCCGTGGCCATGGTGGGGGTCGCCGTGTTGGTCGTCCTGGTCTCGTGGGGGTCACGTGGGGGGTTGGAACACGACCTTGACCCCACGGTCGTCACCGTGTTGGTCGTCCCGGTCTCGTGGGTCTCACACGGGGGGTTCGAACATGAACTTGACGCCGTGGTCACCGTGTGGGTGGTGCCGGTCTCGTGGGTCTCGCAGGGGGGGTTCGAACATGAACTTGACCCCATGGCCATGGTGGTGGTCGCCGTGTTGGTCGTTCCCATCTCGTGGGTCTCACACGGGGGGTTCGAACATGAACTTGACCCCACGGCCATGGTGGTTGTTGCTGTGTTGGTGGTGCCGGTCTCATGTGTTTCACACGGGGGGTTGGAACATGAACTTGACCCCACGGCCATCGTCACCGTGTGGGTGGTGCCGGTCTCGTGGGTCTCGCAGGGGGGGTTCGAACATGAACTTGACCCCAGGGCCATGGTGGTGGTCGCCGTGTTGGTCGTTCCCGTCTCATGGGTCTCACACGGGGGGTTCGAACATGAACTTGACGCCATGGTGACGGTGTTGGTGGTGCCGGTCTCGTGGGTCTCGCAGGGGGGGTTTGAACATGAACTTGACCCCATGGCCATGGTCACCGTGTTGGTCGTCCCGGTCTCGTGGGTCTCGCAGGGGGGGTTTGAACATGAACTTGACCCCATGGCCATGGTCACCGTGTTGGTCGTCCCGGTCTCGTGGGTCTCGCAGGGGGGGTTGGAACATGAACTTGACCCCACGGCCACGGTGACGGTGTTGGTGGTGCCGGTGTCGTGGGTCTCGCAGGGGGGGTTGGAGCAGAGCAGGGTGACGGTGCCGGGGGTCCCCGCGCCCCCCTCGGCGGGGCCGGGCTCGGGGGGGGGCGCGGGGGGGGCCCCCCCGGGCTGCTCGCTGGTGGGCGACGCCAGGATGGAGACGGGGAGGTCGGGGACGGGCTGGGGCTCCACGCCCCCCGGCGCCGTGATCAGCGTCACCTGCGTGGGCTGGGACCCCGGCTGCGGCCCCACAGCGCGTCAGGGGGGCGGGGTGGGGACCCCCCCACTGCCACCATGGGACCCGGGGACCCCCCCATTGCCACCATGGGACCCAGGGATCCCCCCATTGTCACCATGGGACCCGGGGACCCCCCCATTGTCACCATTGGACCCGGGGACCCCCCCACTGCCACCATGGGGCTGGGGCAAGGGGACCCCCCCCCACTGCCACCATGGGACCTGGGGACCCCCCCACTGGCACCATGGGGCTGGGGCAAGGGGACCCCCCCCATTGTCACCATGGGACCTGGGGACCCCCCCACTGGCACCATGGGACCCGGGGACCCCCCCACTGGCACCATGGGACCCAGGGACCCCCCCACTGCCACCATGGGACCCGGGGACCCCCCCACTGTCACCATGGGGCTGGGGCAAGGGGACCCCCCATTGTCACCATGGGACCCCCCACTGCCACCATGGGACCCGGGGACCCCCGCATTGTCACCATGGGGCTGGGGCAACGGGACCCCCCCCCATTGTCACCATTGGACCCGGGGACCCCCCCACTGGCACCATGGGGCTGGGGCAAGGGGACCCCCCCACTGGCACCATGGGACCCGGGGACCCCCCCACTGCCACCATGGGACCCGGGGACCCCCCCATTGTCACCATGGGACCCGGGGACCCCCCCATTGTCACCATGGGACCCGGGGACCCCCCCACTGCCACCATGGGACCCGGGGACCCCCCCATTGTCACCATGGGACCCGGGGACCCCCCCACTGTCACCATGGGACCCGGGGACCCCCCCATTGTCACCATTGGACCCCCCCCACTCGCACCATGGAACCTGGGGACCCCCCCACTGGCACCATGGGAATGTCCCCAGGTGTCCCCAGTGCTGTCCCCGTGTCCCCAGGGGTGTCCCCAGTGCTATCCCCATGTCCCCAGTGCTGTCCCCGTGTCCCCAGGGGTGTCCCCAGTGCTGTCCCCATGTCCCCAGTGCTGTCCCCATGTCCCCAGGGGTGTCCCCAGGGCTGTCCCCGTGTCCCCAGGGCTGTCCCCATGTCCCCAGGGGTGTCCCCAGGGCTGTCCCCGTGTCCCCAGGGCTGTCCCCATGTCCCCAGGGGTGTCCCCAGGGCTGTCCCCGTGTCCCCAGGGGTGTCCCCAGTGCTGTCCCCATGTCCCCAGCGGTGTCCCCAGGGCTGTCCCCGTGTCCCCAGGGCTGTCCCTGTGTCCCCAGTGCTGTCCCCGTGTCCCCAGGGGTGTCCCCAGTGCTGTCCCCGTGTCCCCAGGGGTGTCCCCAGTGCTGTCCCCGTGTCCCCAGTGCTGTCCCCGTGTCCCCAGGGCTGTCCCTGTGTCCCCAGTGCTGTCCCCGTGTCCCCAGGGGTGTCCCCAGTGCTGTCCCCGTGTCCCCAGGGGTGTCCCCAGTGCTATCCCCATGTCCCCAGTGCTGTCCCCATGTCCCCAGGGGTGTCCCCAGGGCTGTCCCCGTGTCCCCAGGGCTGTCCCCATGTCCCCAGGGCTGTCCCTGTGTCCCCAGGGCTGTCCCCGTGTCCCCCGTCCCGTTACCTGCACGGAGAGGGCGGAGGAGCCGATGGCGCCGGCGGGCGCGGACACGGCGATGGCGCCGGTGCTGAGCCCCGGGCTGCCCAGCGCGGCCATGGCGCCCAGGGCGGTGCTGGTGGCGCCCAGGGTGGTGCTGGTGGCGCCCAGGGTGGTGCTGGAGACCCCCAGGGTGGTGCTGGGGGCGCCCAGGGTGGTGCTGGGGGCGCCCAGGGTGGTGCTGGGGGCGGCTCCGGCCGAGCCCCCCAGGCTGGATGAGACCGTCCCGGTCACCGAGCCCAGCGTGGGCACCGCTGCGGGGACAGGGGCGTCAGAGCCGCGGTGACGTCACAGAGACCACGGTGACGTCACAGAGCCCGCGGTGACGTCACAGAGCCCACGGTGACGTCACAGAGCCCGCGGTGACGTCACAGAGACCGCGGTGACGTCACAGAGACTGCGGTGACGTCACAGAGACCGCGGTGCCATGGTGATGTCACAGCGCCCACAGTGACATCACAGCTCCCATGGTGATGTCACAGCACCCACGGTGCCACGGTGACGTCACAGCTGTCACAGTGACATCACAGCTCCCAGAGCTCCCATGGTGACGTCAGAGCTCCCATGGTGATGTCACTGAGCTCCCATGGTGACATCAGAGCTCCCATGGTGACGTCAGAGCTCCCATGGTGACATCACTGAGCTCCCATGGTGACATCAGAGCTCCCATGGTGACGTCAGAGCTCCCATGGTGACATCACTGAGCTCCCATGGTGACATCAGAGCACCCATGGTGACGTCACTGAGCTCCCATGGTGACGTCAGAGCTCCCATGGTGACGTCACTGAGCTCCCATGGTGACGTCAGAGCTCCCATTGTGACATCACTGAGCTCCCATGGTGACATCAGAGCTCCCATGGTGACGTCAGAGCTCCCATGGTGATGTCACTGAGCTCCCATGGTGACGTCAGAGCTCCCATGGTGACGTCACTGAGCTCCCATGGTGACATCAGAGCACCCATGGTGACATCAGAGCTCCCACAGTGCCAAAGTGACATCACGGTGACACCACGGTGCCACCACGGTGACATCACGGTGACATCACGGTGACCTCACGGTGACGTCACGGCGCCGCCCGCCCCACTCACCCGTGGTGCCCTTGACCACCAGCGTGGTGACCGTGGGCTTGACGGCGGAGACGGTGACCGGGGTGACCAGGCGCACCCCCCCCACCGGCACCGTGCGCAGGATGGTCCCCGGCTGCCCCGGAGCGCCCTTCAGCACCACCTGCGGACAGGGGACATGGTGACAATGGGGACACCATGGGGGGACACGGGGACACCATGGGGGGACATGGGGACACAATGGGGGACACGGGCGCCGTGCGCAGGATGGGCCCCGGCTGCCCCGGAGCGCCCTTCAGCACCACCTGCGGGCGGGAGGGGACACCATGGGGACACCATGGGGGGACATGGGGACACTGGGGGGGGTCAGTGACCCCATGGGGGGTGACACAGTGACACTGGGGGGCTGACACGGTGACACGGGGGGGCCGTACCTGCGTGACCCCTGCTGCCCGTGCCCAGGGGTGACACGGTGACAATGGGGGGTGACACGGTGACACTGGGGGGTGACACGGTGACAATGGGGAGTGACACGGTGACACTGGGGGGTGACACGGTGACACTGGGGGGGTGACACGGTGACACTGGGGGGTGACACGGTGACACGGGGGTCCGTACCTGCGTGACCCCTGCTGCCCGTGCCCAGGGGTGAGACGGTGACACTGGGGGGTGACACAGTGACACGGGGGGTGACACGGTGACACTGGGGAGTGACACGGGGGGGTGACATGGTGACACTGGGGGGTGACACGGTGACAATGGGGAGTGACACGGTGACATGGGGGGGTGACACGGTGACACAGGGGGGTGACACGGTGACACTGGGGGGTGACACGGTGACACAGGGGGGTGACACGGTGACACTGGGGGGGTGACACGGTGACACTGGGGGATGACACGGTGACACAGGGGGGTGACACGGTGACAATGGGGAGTGACACGGTGACATGGGGGGTGACACGGGGGGTGACACGGGGGGTGACACGGGGGGTGACATGAGGGGTGACACAGTGACACTGGGGGGTGACACGGGGGGGTCCGTACCTGCGTGACCCCCTGCTGCCCGTGCCCGGGGGTGACACGGGGGGTGACATGGGGGGTGACACGGGGGGTGACACGGTGACATTGGGGGGTCCGTACCTGGGTGACCCCCTGCTGCCCGTGCCTGGGGGTGACACGGTGACACGGGGGGTGACACGGGGGGTGACACGGGGGGTGACACGGGGGTGACACGGGGGGTGACATGGGGGGGCCGTACCTGGGTGACCCCCTGCTGCCCGTGCCCGGGGGTGACACAGTGACACGGGGGGTGACGGGGGGGTCTGTACCTGTGTGACCCCCTGCTGCCCGTGCCCGGGGGTGACACGGTGACACGGGGGGTGACACGGGGGGTGACACGGGGGGTCCGTACCTGGGTGACCCCCTGCTGCCCGTGCCCGCCCCCCAGCTTGGGCACGGCCGTGATGATTTTGGCGGGGGCGCCGGTGCCCGACGTCATCACCTTGGTGGTGATGATGGTGATCGGGGACTTGATGCCGGGGCTGCTGGTGACACCTGGGGGACACGGGGGCGGTGACAATGTGACCCCCCCGCAGCGTCCCCACCCCCCCCCGGTGTCCCCACCCCCCCCCGGTGTCCCCAACCCCCCCATGGTATCCCCAACCTCCCTGCTGTGTCCCCAACCCCGGTGTCCCCAACCCCCCTGGTGTCCCCAACCCCCCCTGGTGTCCCCAACCCTGGTGTCCCCAACCCCCCCACGGTGTCCCCAACCCCCCCTGGTGTCCCCACCCTCTGCGGTGTCCCCAACCCCAGTGTCCCCGGGTGTCCCCAACCCCAGTGTCCCCAGGTGTCCCCATGTCCCCGGGTGTCCCCATGGGTGGTGTCCCCATGTCCTCAGCCCTGGTGTCCCCGTGTCCCCAGCCCCCAGTGGTGTCCCCAACCCCAGTGTCCCCGGGTGTCCCCAACCTGGGTGTCCCCATGGGCGGTGTCCCCCTGTCCCCATGTCCGCGGTGTCCCCGGGTGTCCCCAACCCCGGTGTCCCCGGTGTCCCCATGTGCGGTGTCCCCGGTGTCCCTGGGTGTCCCCAACCCCGGTGTCCCCGGTGTCCCCATGTCCGCGGTGTCCCCATGGGCGGTGTCCCCGGTGTCCCTGGGTGTCCCCACGTCCCCGGTGTCCCCAGGTCCGCGGTGTCCCCAACCTGGGTGTCCCCATGGGTGGTGTCCCCATGTCCGCGGTGTCCCCGGGTGTCCCCAACCCTGGTGTCCCCGGTGTCCCCATGTCCGCGGTGTCCCCGGGTGTCCCCAACCCTGGTGTCCCCGGTGTCCCCATGTCCGCGGTGTCCCCGGGTGTCCCCAACCCCAGTGTTCCCAGGTGTCCCCATGTCCCCGGTGTCCCCAGGTCCGCGGTGTCCCCAACCCCAGTGTCCCCATGGGCGGTGTCCCCGGTGTCCCCAACCCGGGTGTCCGCGGTGTCCCCGCGGCCGCACCCACCGGTGGCGCCGGGCTGGGTGAGGATGGCGGACACCGGGATGGTTTTGATGATGGTGGTGGTGCCGGGCTTGGTGGTGCCGGGGGCCACGCTGCTGATGCCCAGCAGGGTGGGGGGGCCCTTGGCGCCCGCCCCGCCCCCCCCGGCCTGGGTGCTGGTCAGGATGGTCGTGGGCTTCCCCTCCCCCGACGTCACCAGCTTCAGGATGGTGCCCGCGGGCAGGGGACCCTTGGTCTGCGCACAGGGGACGCGCGGATCAGGGGGACACGCGGATCGGGGGACGCGCGGATCAGGGGACGGGGGACAGGGGGGACACAGGGACATGGGGGACATGGGGGACACAGGGGACATGGGGACGTGGGGGGTAATGGGGACATGGGGGGACACAGGGACATGGGTGACGTGGGGGTCAGGGGGATGGGGGGGTCAGGGGGACATGGGGACGTGGAGGACATGGGGACATGGGGGACATGGGGGTCAGGGGACATGGGGGACACGAGGGACATGGGGACGTGGGGGGGACATGGGGGACAATTGGACATGGGGGTCAGGGGGACGTGGGGATTGGGGGGACGTGGGGGGACATGGGGGCAGGGGGGGACAATTGGACATGGGGGTCAGGGGGACGCAGGGGGACACGGGGGTCGGGAGGACATGGGGGTCAGCGGGATGTGGGGGGCAGGGGGGGACGTGGGGGGGACGTGGGGGGGACGTGGGGGGCCACGGGGGGAGGGGCGCTGGGGCCACGGGGGTCCCACCTGGATGATCTGGGTGACCGGGCCGGTGGCCGCGGGGCCGGTGACACCGGAGCCCTGGCCCGGTTTGGTCTGAACCGACATCACCTTCCCCAGGTTGGAGATCTGGGGGGGCACGGGGTCAGGGACCCCAAACCCCCCGGGGGCCCCAGAACGGGGCACAACCCCCCACAACTACAGAGTGCGGACCCAGCCCCCCCAGACTGGGGCTGATGGACCCAGAACCCCCCAAATGGACCCCAATTCCCCCTCTCTCCCCCAAATTGGTGCCTCCCAGCCCCCCAGACTGGGGTTTATGGGTCAAACCACCTCCAGGTTCAGGGACCAAATCCCCCCATCTCCCCCAAATTGGTCCCTTCCAGACGACCCCTTAAACTGCGGTTTATGGATCAAATCCCCCCCATCTCTCCCAAATTGGTGCCTCCCAGCCCCCCAGACTGGGGTTGATGGGCCAAATCACCTCCAGGTTCAGGGGCCAAACCCCCCCATCTCCCCCAAATTGGTGCCTCCCAGCCCCCCAGACTGGGGTTTCTGGGCCAAACCACCTCGAGGTTCAGGGGCCACATCCCCCCCCTCTCCCCCACAGTGGTGCCTCCCAGCCCCCCCCAGCCTGGGGTTGATGGACCCAGAACCCCCCAAATGGACCCAAATCCCCCCTCTCTCCCCCAAATTGGTGCCTCCCAGCCCCCCAGACTGGGGTTTCTGGGCCAAACCACCTCCAGGTTCAGGGGCCACATCCCCCCCCTCTCCCCCACAGTGGTGCCTCCCAGCCCCCCCCAGCCTGGGGTTGATGGACCCAGAACCCCCCAAATGGGCCCAAATCCCCCCCTCTCCCCAGACTGGTGCCTCCCAGCCCCCCGCTCGGGGCCCTCACCAGGGCGCTGCCCCCCGGCACGGAGATAGGGCTCTTGACCAGGGTGATGGTCTTGGTGACGCCCCCCACCACGGTGGTCATGACCTGCGCCGGCTGCGCCACCGTCACCGTCCCCGACTTGTGCACCGTGATGATGGGGCGGGCGGGGGCGTTGGTCACCGCGGCCCCCCCGGCGCCCCCCACCTGCGCCGCCGCCGTCTTCAGCATCCGCGTCGCCGGGTTACTCACCTGGGACATGGGGACAATGGGGACGCTGGGTTAATGGGGACAATGGGTTAATGGGGACATTGGGGACAATGGGTTACTCACCTGGGACATGGGGACATGGGGACATTGGGTTAATGGGGACATGGGGACAATGGGTTACTCACCTGGGACATGGGGACACGGGGACATGGGGACATTGGGTTAGTGGGGACAATGAGGACATGGGGACAATGGGTTACTCACCTGGGACATGGGGACATGGGGACATGGGGACAATGGGTTACTCACCTGGGACATGGGGACATGGGGACACTGGGTTAATGGGGACAATGGGTTAATGGGGACATTGGGGACAATGGGTTACTCACCTGGGACATGGGGACAATGGGGACATGGGGACAATGGGGACAATGGGGACATTGGATTAATGGGGACATGGGGACAATGGGTTACTCACCTGGGACATGGGGACATGGGGACATTGGGTTAATGGGGACATTGGGGACAATGGGTTACTCACCTGGGACACCGGGACATGGGGACATTGGGTTAATGGGGACATGGGGACAATGGGTTAATGGGGACATTGGGGACAATGGGTTAGTGGGGACATGGGGACAATGGGTTACTCACCTGGGGCATTGGGGATAATGGGGACACCGGGTCCCCCAGGGACATCTGTGACCCCCGTGCCCCCCCAAGGACCCCTGTGACACCCCAGGGACCCCTGTGACACCCCAGGGACCCCTGTGTCCCCCCCCAGGGACACCTGTGCTGCCCCAGGGACCCCCTGTGTCCCCCCCGTGTCCCTGCAGTGTCCCCCCCGTGTCCCCGTGTCCCTGCAGTGTCCCCTCAGTGTCCCCCCCCGTGTCCCCTCGTGTCCCCCATGTCCCCCCCGTGTCCCCCCGTGTCCCCGCAGTGTCCCCCGTGTCCCCACGGTGTCCCCCCCTGTGTCCCTGCAGTGTCCCCCCCGTGTCCCCCCCCGTGTCCCCTCAGTGTCCCCCCCATGTCCCCTCATGTCCCCCATGTCCCCCGTGTCCCCTCAGTGTCCCCCCCGTGTCCCCTCACCATGACGGGTGCCGACGCCACCTTGACGGCGCCGGGCAGGGCGGTGGCTCCGGGGGCCACGCTCTTGACGATGGTGGCGCCGGGGGGGACGCTGAGCACGGTGGTGGCGCCCGGCGCGGGGGGGATCTTCTGGGTGGCAGCGGCCGCCGCCGCCAGCGCCGCCATCCCGCTCATCTGGGGGCTGCTGCCCAGCACCTGCGCACAGGGACATCGGGGTCACCTCCCTGTGTCACCTGGGTCACCTCCCTGTGTCACCTGGGTCACCCCAGAGCCACCCCTGTCACCCCTGTCCCCACACCCAGCGCCGCCATCCCGCTCATCTGGGGGCTGCTGCCCAGCACCTGCGCACAGCACCAGTGGCACCAATGGCACCTCAGTGTCACCAATGGCACCTCAGTGTCACCTGGGTCACCACAGAGTCCCCCCAGTCACCCCCTGTCACCCCTGTCCCCACACCCAGCGCCGCCATCCCGCTCATCTGGGGGTGCTGCCCAGCACCTGCGCACAGCGACATCGGGGTCACCTCCCTGTGTCACCTGGGTCACCTCAGTGTCACCTGGGTCACCACAGAGTCCCCCCAGTCACCCCCTGTCACCCCTGTCCCCACACCCAGCGCCGCCATCCCGCTCATCTGGGGGCTGCTGCCCAGCACCTGCGCACAGGGACATGGCACCAGTGTCACCTCAGTGTCACCTGGGTCACCTCCCTGTGTCACCTGGGTCACCCCAGAGCCACCACAGCCACCCCTGTCCCCACACCCAGCGCCGCCATCCCGCTCATCTGGGGGCTGCTGCCCAGCACCTGCGCACAGGGACATCAGGGTCACCTCCCTGTGTCACCTGGGTCACCTCAGTGTCACCTGGGTCACCCCAGAGCCACCCCAGTCACCCCTGTCCCCACACCCAGCGCCGCCATCCCGCTCATCTGGGGGTGCTGCCCAGCACCTGCGCACAGCACCAGTGGCACCAATGGCACCTCAGTGTCACCTGGGTCACCCCAGAGCCACCCCAGTCACCCCTGTCCCCACACCCAGCGCCGCCATCCCGCTCATCTGGGGGCTGCTGCCCAGCACCTGCGCACAGCACCAGTGGCACCAGTGTCACCAGTGTCACCTCAGTGTCACCAATGTCACCTCAGTGTCACCTGGGTCACCCCAGAGCCACCCCAGTCACCCCTGTCCCCACACCCAGCGCCGCCATCCCGCTCATCTGGGGGCTGCTGCCCAGCACCTGCGCACAGGGACATGGCACCAGTGTCACCTCAGTGTCACCTGGGTCACCTCCCTGTGTCACCTGGGTCACCCCAGAGCCACCACAGCCACCCCTGTCCCCACACCCAGCGCCGCCATCCCGCTCATCTGGGGGCTGCTGCCCAGCACCTGCGCACAGCACCGGTGGCACCAGTGTCACCTCAGTGTCACCTGGGTCACCTCAGCGTCACCTGGGTCACCACAGAGTCCCCCCAGTCACCCCCTGTCACCCCCTGTCCCCACACCCAGCGCCGCCATCCCGCTCATCTGGGGGTGCTGCCCAGCACCTGCGCACAGGGACATCGGGGTCACCTCCCTGTGTCACCTGGGTCACCTCAGTGTCACCTGGGTCACCCCAGAGCCACCCCAGTCACCCCCTGTCACCCCTGTCCCCACACCCAGCGCCGCCATCCCGCTCATCTGGGGGCTGCTGCCCAGCACCTGGGGACAGGGACATCGGGGTCACCTCCCTGTGTCACCTGGGTCACCTCAGTGTCACCTGGGTCACCACAGAGTCCCCCCAGTCACCCCCTGTCACCCCTGTCCCCACACCCAGCGCCGCCATCCCGCTCATCTGGGGGCTGCTGCCCAGCACCTGCGGACAGCACCGGTGTCACCAATGTCACCTCAGTGTCACCTGTCACCTGTGTCACCTCCCTGTGTCACCAGAGTGAGCAGAGCCACCCCAGAGCCACCCCAGCCACCCCCTGTCCCCACACCCAGCGCCACCATCCCGCTCATCTGGGGGCTGCTGCCCAGCACCTGCGGACAGGGACATGGCGCCAGTGTCACCTCAGTGTCACCTGGGTCACCCCAGAGCCACCCCAGTCACCCCTGTCCCCACACCCAGCGCCGCCATCCCGCTCATTGGGGGTGCTGCCCAGCACCTGGGGACAGGGACATCGGGGTCACCAATGTCACCTCAGTGTCACCTGTGTCACCAATGGCACCTGGGTCACCTCCTGCGCCACCCCAGAGTCACCCCCTGTCCCCACAGCCCAGGTGGCCGTGCTGCTCACCTTGGGGCTGATGGGGCACCTGTGACCCACGTGTGTCACCCCCAGGGACAATTGTGACCCCCACGTCCCCCCAGGGACAGCTGTGACACCTCAGGGACACCTGTGACCCCCCCGTCCCCCATGTCCCCCCGTGTCCCCCATGTCCTCCATGTCCACATGTCCCCCCGTGTCCCCCCAGGGACAGCTGTGACACCTCAGGGACACCTGTGACCCCCCACGTCCCTCATGTCCCCCTGTGTCCCCCATGTCCCCCCATGTCCCCCATGTCCCCCTGTGTCCCCCATGTCCTCCATGTCCCCCATGTCCCCCATGTCCCCCTGTGTCCCCCATGTCCCCATGTCCCCACGCCCCCCATGTCCCCCCGTGTCCCCCATGTCCCTCCATGTCCCCCCAGGGACACCTGCGACACCTCAGGGACACCTGTGACCCCCCCATGTCCCCATGTCCCCCATGTCCCCCATGTCCCCCCATGCACCCCCGTGTCCCCATGTCCCCCATGTCCCCATGTCCCCCATGTCCCCCATGTCCCCCCATGCACCCCCATGTCTTCACGTCCCCCATGTCCCCATGTACCCCATGCCCCCCCATGTCCCCCCGTGTCTCTCGTGTCCCCCATGTCCCCCCATGTCCCCCATGTCCCCCATGTCTCCCCGTGTCCCCCCGTGTCCCCCATGTCCTCCATGTCCCCATGTCCCCCTGTGTCCCCCATGTCCCCCCGTGTCCCTCATGTCCCTCCATGTCCCCCCAGGGACACCTGCGACACCTCAGGGACACCTGTGACCCCCCCATGTCCCCATGTCCCCCATGTCTTCACGTCCCCCATGTCCCCATATACCCCATGTCCCCCCATGCCCCCCGTGTCCCCATGTCCCCCATGTCCCCCATGTCCCCCCATGCCCCCCGTGTCCCCATGTCCCCCGTGTCCCCCGTGTCCCCCCCGTGTCCCCGAGTCCCTCACCGTGCCCTGTGTCCCCTGGCTGGGCACCACCATGCGCACGCCGGCCGGCAGGGACGTCACCGTCACCGGGGCCTTGCCGGGGGTCCCGGCCGCGCGCACCGTCACCAGGGGGGGCCCCGCGCCCGCCGGGGGGGGGCCGCTCACCTTCAGCACCGCCGGCACCCCTGTGGGACCCGCGCCCCCCGGGTTCAGCGCCACCCGTGGGCCCAGCGCCACCCGTGGGTTCAGCACCACCCGTGGGTTCAGCACCACCCGTGGGCCCAGCGCCACCCGTGGGCCCAGCGCCACCCGTGGCCACCCAGTGCCACCAGTGGCCCCCAGCGCCACCAGCGGCTCCACACCCCCCTGGGACCCCCCCCGTGTCCCACAGACCCCCCGTGTCCCCAGTATGCCCAGACCCCCCCAGTGGCCCCCCAGTGTCACCAGTGTCCCCACACCCCCCTGGGACCCCCCCATGTCCCCCATCCCCCCAATGTCCCCAATGCCCCCCATCCCCCCCAATGCTCCCCCATGCCCCCCATCCCCCCCCACGTCCCCCATCCCCCCAATGTCCCCAATGCCCCCCATCCCCCCCAATGCTCCCCCATGCCCCCCATCCCCCCCCACGTCCCCCATCCCCCCAATGTCCCCAATGCCCCCCATCCCCCCCAATGCTCCCCCATGCCCCCCATCCCCCCCACGTCCCCCATGCCCCCTCCCCCGCTCACCTGCCGCTCGCGCTGCGGCTCCGGCGATGGCGGGGGGGGCGGCGGCGGGGGCGGGGGGGCCGGCGGGCAGCACCTGCACCCCGGGCGGCGCGGGGGGGGCGGCGGGGGGGGCGGCGGGGGGGGCGGCGGCGGCGGGGGGGGCGCCGGGGGCGGGCGGGGGGGCCGGGGGCAGCAGCGTGAGCCCCGCGGGGGGGGGGCGGCGGCGGGGGCGGCGGCGGGGGGGGCGGGGCGGGGGCGGCGGGCGCGGGGCTGCGGGGGGGGTTGGCGGGCACGGAGGGCACCGGGGGGGGCGCGGGGGCGGCGGGCAGCTCGTACTTCTGCAGCTGCAGCAGGTAGGAGTCGGCCGTGGGCACCGCGCCCCAGCTCACCTCCAGCGAGGCCGTGTTGGCGCGCACCAGCTGCACGCGCCCGGGCGCCGGGGGGCGCTCTGCGGGGACACGCGGCTCCTTAACCACGGAGCCACGGGAGACGCCGCCCCCCGCGCCCCCCGGGGCCCCAAAGGCACCCCAGGGTCCCTGACCCCATCCCGCACCAGCTGCACGCGCCCGGGCGCCGGGGGGCGCTCTGCGGGGACACGCGGCTCCTCAGGCACGGAGCCACGGGAGACGCCGCCCCCCGCGCCCCCCGGGGCCCCAAAGGCACCCCAGGGTCCTAAAGACACCCCAGGGTCCCAAAGGCACCCCAGGGTCCCAAAGACACCCCAGGGTCCTAAAGACACCCAGTCCAGGGGCACCCCAGGGTCCTAAAGACACCCCAGGGTCCCAAAGACACCCCAGGGTCCTAAAGACACCCAGTCCTGGGGCACCCCTGGGTCCTAAAGACCCCCATCCCCATCCCTGATCCCATCCCAGGGAGCCCCAGGGTCCTAAAATCACCCCAGGGTCCTAAAGTCACCCCAGGGTCCTAAAGACACCCCAGGGTCCTAAAGACCCCCATCCCCATCCCTGATCCCATCCCAGGGAGCCCCAGGGTCCTAAAATCACCCCAGGGCCCTAAAGTCACCCGCGCCTAGAGACACCCCAAGGTCCTAGAGACACCCCAAGGTCCTAGAGACACCCCAAGGTTCTAGAGGCACCCCAGGGTCCTAGAGAGACCTCATTCCAGGACATCCCAGGGTCCTGGTGCCACCCATCCCAGGGCACTCCAGGGTCCCAAAGACACCCCAGGGTCCTAGAGAGACCTCATTCCAGGACACCGCCGGGTCCTAGAGTCCCCATTCCGGGTCACCCCAGGGTCCCGGCGCCCCCCGTCGCGGGGCACGCGGGGTCCATTGGGGGCACGTGGGGTCCATTGGGGGCACGCCGGGGTCCATTGGGGGCACGCGGGGTCCATCGGGCTCACCTGTCTCCAGGTACCAGAGGTCCTTGCAGCACACCTGGTTGTTCCAGGCCTTGCGGTACCCGTCGCGCCCGCTCCAGATGTAGAGGCGCGTGGCGATGGCCACGGCGCAGTGTCCGGCGCGCGCCCGCGGCACCGCGTCCTCCAGCGTCTCCAGCACCAGCGGCTCCCACGACATCGAGTCTGGGGGCACGGGGGGTCAGGGGGAGGTTTGGGGGTCTCGGGGGGACGTTTGGGGGGAGGTTTGGGGGTCTCAGGGGGGTTCGCGGCACTGCGTCCCCCAGCGTCTCCAGCACCAGCGGCTCCCACGACATCGAGTCTGGGGGCACGGGGGGTCAGGGGGAGGTTTGGGGGTCTTGGGGGGACGTTTGGGGGTCTCAGGGAGAGGTTTGGGGGGAAGTTTGGGGGTCTCAGGGGGACACTTGGGGGAAGGTTTGGGGGGAGGTTTGGGGGTCTCGGGTGTTCGTGGCACCGCGTCCCCCAGCGTCTCCAGCACCAGCGGCTCCCACGACATCGAGTCTGGGGGCATGGGGGGTCAGGACTTGGGGGGCGCTCGGGGGTCTCAAGGGGACACTTGGGGGTCTCAGGGGGACATGGGGGTCAGGACTGGGGGGAATGCTCAGGGTCTCGGGGGGAGGTTTGGGGGTCTCAGGGGGACACGGGGGTCAGGACTGGGGGGAATGCTCGGGGTCTCGGGGGGAGGTTTGGGGGTCTCAGGGGTCTCAGGGGGACACGGGGGTCAGGACTGGGGGGAATGCTCGGGGTCTCGGGGGGAGGTTTGGGGGTCTCAGGGGGACACTCAGGGGTCTCAGGGGGATGGGGGGGTCAGGACTGGGGGGATGCTCAGGGGGTCTCGGGGGGACACCTGGGGGTCTCAGGGGGATGCTTGGGGGTCTTGGGGGGAGGTTTGGGGGTCTCAGGGGGGTTTGGGGATCAGTGGGGGTCCAGGGGTCTGTGGGGTCTCGGGGGGGTTGGGGGCTCCAGGAGGGGGTTGGGGGAGCTTTGGGGCTCTGGGGGTGAGTTCGGGGGTCTCAGGGGTCTGTGGGGATCTCAGGGGGATCTGGGGGTCTCGGGGGGGTTTGGGGGGGTCCATGGGGTCAGTTCCGGGGTCCCTCACCCAGGTTCAGGCAGCCCAGGGTGTTCGTGCACTTCCGCTCCTTCTCGTGGGGTCTGGGGGTGTCGGGGGGGTCTGGGGGTCTCAGGGGGGTTCGGGGGTCTCAGGGGGGTCTGGGGGTGTCGGGGGGGGTTCGGGGGTGTCGGGGGGTCCATGGGGGGGTCCATGGGGGGGTCCATGGGGTCAGTTCCGGGGTCCCTCACCCAGGTTCAGGCAGCCCAGGGTGTTCGTGCACTTCCGCTCCTCCTCGTGGGGTTTGGGGGTCTCAGGGGGGGGTCTGGGGGTGTCGGGGGGTCTATGGGGGGGTCCATGGGGGGGTTTGGGGGGGTCCATGGGGTCAGTTCCGGGGTCCCTCACCCAGGTTCAGGCAGGCCAGCGTGTTCGTGCACTTCCACTCCTTCTCGTGCGTCGCCACCTTCACGTCGTCCATGACCAGCGGGACCCACCCCCCGAACACGTACATCCTGGGGGGGGAACGCGGGTCAGGGACCCCAAAACAGCCCCCACAGCCCATAGAGCCCCCCGAACGTGGGGGTCAGGGACCCCAAAACAGCCCCCACAGCCCATAGAGCCCCCCGAACATGGGGGTCAGGGACCCCAAAACAGCCCCCACAGCCCATAGAGCCCCCCGAACATGGGGGTCAGGGACCCCAAAACAGCCCCCACAGCCCATAGAGCCCCCCGAACATGGGGGTCAGGGACCCCAAAACAGCCCCCACAGCCCATAGAGCCCCCCGAACATGGGGGTCAGGGACCCCAAAACAGCCCCCACAGCCCATAGAGCCCCCCGAACATGGGGGTCAGGGACCCCAAAACAGCCCCCACAGCCCATAGAGCCCCCCCCACCCCATTCCCCCCCAGACTCACTCCCAATGGTAGTGGCCAAGTACAAAGACCCCCAGAGCCCCCATAAAGGGATCCCAGGGGTCCCCCAAACCAAAGGGTGACATGGGGGGGACCCTGGGGACCCCCCCATGTTGGGGACCTCCCCCCACTTTTGGGGACCCCCCCACCGCATTCAAAGCCCCCCAGGTTCCCTTATACCCAATGGTGCAAAGACCCCCAGACCCCCCATAGAGGGATCCCAGGGGTTCCCCAAACCAAAGGGCGACATGGGGGGGACCCTGGGGACCCTCCCCCCAGACTCATTGCCAATGGTAGTGGCCAAACACAAAGACCCCCAGATGCCCCATAGAGGGATCCCAGGGGTCCCCCAAACCAAAGGGCGACACGGGGGGGACCCTGGGGAACCCCCCAAGTTTGGGGACCCACCCATCCCATTTACCCCCCCCCAGACTCACTTACTCCCAATGGTAGTGGCCAAGTGCAAAGACCCCCAGAGCCCCCATAGAGGGATCCCAGGGGTTCCCCAAACCAAAGCGCGACATGGGGGGACCCTGGGGACCCCCCCCCAAGTTTGGGGACCCACCCACCCCACTTACCCCCCCCAGACTCACTTACTCCCAATGGTAGTGGCCAAGTGCAAAGACCCCCAGAGCCCCCATAGAGGGATCCCAGGGGTTCCCCAAACCAAAGGGCGACATGGGGGACCCCCCCCCCATTTTGGGGACCCCCCCTTCCATTTTGGGGACCCCCCCCGCCCATTTTGCCCCCGCACTCACTTATTGCCGATGGTGGTTGCCGAGTGCAGGCTGCGCGGCAGCGGCGCCACCCCGCTCAGGCTGGGCTTGTTCCACGTCAGCGTCTCTGCGCCCCCGGACAGAACCCCCCAAATGTCAGCGAAACCCCCCCGAACGCGCACCCCGCGCCCAGGGGACCCCCCCGGGGGCGGGACCCCCCCGCACCGATGTCCAGCGTCCAGAGGTCGCCCAGGCGGCAGCCGCTCATCCCGCCGTAGATGACGAGGCGCGAGCGGCGCGACTCGCGCTCCGTGTACACCACGGCCGTGTGGCTCTCGCGGGGGGGGGGCAGCACCCCGTAGGTGATGGGGATGTCCCACGACACCACCCCCGAGCCCGCGCGCAGCTCCAGCACGTACAGGTCGTTCAGGTACCTGCGGAAACGGGGGGGGGGAAACGGGGGAAATGGGGCGCGGGAGCCCCCGATGCACCCGGAGCGTCCCCAGCGAACGCGGAGTCCCTGGGAGCCCCCGCCAGGTCTCAGTGGTATCGCCCAGGGAAGTGATAGAGGGACCTGGGACCCCCCCACAACTCTCAGTGGTATCGCCCAGGGAACTGAGACAGAGGGACCTGGGACCCCCCTAAAAGTCTCAGTGGTATCGCCCAGGGAAGTGATAGAGGGACCTGGGACCCCCCCAGAACTCTCAATGGTATCGCCCAGGGAAGTGATAGAAGGACCTGGGACCCCCCCACAACTCTCAGTGGTATTGCCCAGGGAAGTGACAGAGGGACCTGGGACCCCCCCAGAACTCTCAATGGTATCGCCCAGGGAAGTGATAGAGGGACCTGGGACCCCCCCACAACTCTCAGTGGTATCGCCCAGGGAACTGAGACAGAGGGACCTGGGACCCCCCTAAGAGTCTCAGTGGTATCGCCCAGGGAAGTGATAGAGGGACCTGGGACCCCCCCAGAACTCTCAGTGGTATCGCCCAGGGAAGTGATAGAGGGAGCCAGGACCCCCCCAGAACTCTCAATGGTATCGCCCAGGCAAGTAAGAGGGACCTGGGACCCCCCCAGGTCTCAGTGGTATCGCCCAGGGAAGTGACAGAGACCTGAGACCCCCCCCCAGAACTCTCAATGGTATCACCCAGGTGAGTAAGAGAGACCCGGGATTCCCCCAGAACTCTCAGTGGTATCACCCAGGGAAGTGACAAAGACCTGGGACCCCCCCAGAACTCTCAATGGTATCGCCCAGGGAAGTGACAGAGGGACCTGGGACCCCCCTAAGAGTCTCAATGGTATCACCCAGGAAAGTGACAGAGACGTCGGACCCCCCCAGAACTCTCAATGGTATCGCCCAGGTAAGTAAGAGAGACCTGGGACCCCCCCAGGTCTCAGTGGTAGCACCCAGGGAAGTGACGGACCCAGAATCCCCCCAGAACTCTCAGTGGTATCGTCCCCCACCTGGGGATGTTGTTCTTGGGGTCCTCGCTGTCGTTGGCCAGCCCCCCATGTCCCCCGTGCCCCCCATGTCCCCATGCCCCCCCACCTGGGGATGTTGTTCTTGGGGTCCTCGCTGTCGTTGGCCAGCCCCCCATGTCCCCTGTGCCCCCCATGTCCCCTGTGCCCCCCATGTCCCCTGTGCCCCCCATGTCCCCCGTGCCCCCCATGTCCCCTGTGCCCCCCATGTCCCCTGTGCCCCCCATGTCCCCTGTGACCCCCCCACCTGGGGATGTTGTTCTTGGGGTCCTCGCTGTCGTTGGCCAGCCCCCCATGTCCCCTGTGACCCCCCCATGTCCCCGTGCCCCCCCACCTGGGGATGTTGTTCTTGGGGTCCTCGCTGTCGTTGGCCAGCCCCCCATGTCCCCCATGCCCCCCATGTCCCCCGTGCCCCCCATGTCCCCTGTGACCCCCATGTCCCCCGTGCCCCCCATGTCCCCTGTGCCCCCCCCATGTCCCCGTGCCCCCCCACCTGGGGATGTTGTTCTTGGGGTCCTCGCTGTCGTTGGCCAGCCCCCCATGTCCCCTGTGCCCCCCATGTCCCCTGTGCCCCCCATGTCCCCCGTGCCCCCCATGTCCCCGTGCCCCCCCACCTGGGGATGTTGTTCTTGGGGTCCTCGCTGTCGTTGGCCAGCCCCCCATGTCCCCTGTGCCCCCCATGTCCCCTGTGCCCCCCATGTCCCCGTGCCCCCCCACCTGGGGATGTTGTTCTTGGGGTCCTCGCTGTCGTTGGCCAGCCCCCCATGTCCCCCGTGCCCCCCATGTCCCCGTGCCCCCCCACCTGGGGATGTTGTTCTTGGGGTCCTCGCTGTCGTTGGCCAGCCCCCCATGTCCCCTGTGCCCCCCATGTCCCCCGTGCCCCCCATGTCCCCTGTGACCCCCATGTCCCCCGTGCCCCCCCATGTCCCCGTGCCCCCCCACCTGGGGATGTTGTTCTTGGGGTCCTCGCTGTCGTTGGCCAGCCCCCCGAACAGGTAGCACTTGTTGCCCACCAGGGAGAAGCTGTGGCCCAGCCGGGGGCAGGGGGGGGGCCCGTTCCGCGGGGTCTTCGCCTTCAGCCGCTTCCACTCCCACCGGCTGGCCTGGAACGGGGGGCGTGGGGACCCCGAAACCCGCGGGGACCCAGCCCCCCCCGAGCGACCCCCCCGAACCCCGGAACAGCGCAGAAAACACCCAGAGCCTCGCAGGGGACCCAGGCGTCCGGGGACCCCAACCCCCCCAGGAGCCCAAAAGCCACCATGGGACCCCAACCCCCCCGGGAACCCCGAAACCCCCACAAAACCCTGAAACCCACACAGGGGACCCAGGCGTCCGAGGGTCCCACCCCCCCCAGGGAGCCCAGAACCCCCCAGGGGGACCCCAAAACCCACCATGGGGACCCCAAAATCCCCCTCAGGCCCCAAAAGCCCCCCTAGGACCCCAAAGCCCCCCCTGAACCCCAACCCCCCCCAAAAAAGCCTAAAACACCCGAGAAAACCCTGAAACCCGCACAGGGGACCCAGGCGTCCGGGAGGGACCCAGGCGTCCGGGGAGAGCTGAGAGCCCCCAATGCCCCAATGAGAGAGCAACTGGTGCTGGTGGGGGGGGACAGACGGACACTGGGGGGCACTGGGGGGCACTGGGGGGCACTGGGGGAGACACTGGGATGTAAGGGGGGGACACTGGGATGTAAGGGGGGGACACTGGGATGGGAACCCAGGCATCCGGGAGGGACCCAGGCGTCCGGGGAGAGCTGAGAGCCCCCAATGCCCCAATGAGAGAGCAACTGGTGCTGGTGGGGGGGACAGACGGACACTGGGGGACACTGGGGGGCACTGGGGGGCACTGGGGGGCATGGGGGAGACACTTGGATGTAAGGGGGGGACACTGGGATGTAAGGGGGGGACGCTGGGATGTAAGGGGGGGACACTGGGATGGGAACCCAGGCATCCGGGAGGGACCCAGGCGTCCGGGGAGAGCTGAGAGCCCCCAATACCCCAGTGACAGAGCAACTGGTGCTGGTGGGGCGGACAGACGGACACTGGGGGCACTGGGGGGCACTGGGGGGCAGTGGGGGGGCACTGGGGGGCACTAATGGACACTGGGGGACGCTGGGATGTAAGGGGGGGGACACTGGGATGGGAACCCAGGCATCCGGGAGGGACCCAGGCGTCCGGGGAGAGCTGAGAGCCCCCAATGCCCCAATGAGAGAGCAACTGGTGCTGGTGGGGGGGACAGACGGACACTGGGGGACACTGGGGGGCACTGGGGGGCACTGGGGGGCATGGGGGAGACACTGGGATGTAAGGGGGGGGACACTGGGATGTAAGGGGGGGACGCTGGGATGGGAACCCAGGCATCCGGGAGGGACCCAGGCGTCCGGGGAGAGCTGAGAGCCCCCAATACCCCAGTGACAGAGCAACTGGTGCTGGTGTGGGGGGACAGACGGACACTGGGGGGCACTGGGGGGCACTGGGGGGCACTGGGGGGCACCGTGGGGACGCCGGGTACCTGCAGCTCGTAGAGGTCGTTGCTGTACTTGCCGTACTCCACCATGCCCCCGAACACCAGCAGCCGCGTCCCGTCGCACACGAACCCGTAGGCGGCGCAGCCGGGGGGGATGTCCCCCCGCACGGCCGGGATGAACCACTGGTTGGTGGCTGGGGGGACACGGGGGTCAGGGGCGCCCCAGGGGGACCCCCATGGCCCATAGACCCCACTGGTTGGTGGCTGGGGGGACACGGGGGTCAGGGGCGCCCCAGGGGGACCCCCATGGCCCATAGACCCCACTGGTTGGTGGCTGGGGGGACACGGGGGTCAGGGGCGCCCCAGAGGGACCCCCATGGCCCATAGACCCCACTGGTTGGTGGCTGGGGGGACACGGGGGTCAGGGGCGCCCCAGAGGGACCCCCATGGCCCATAGACCCCACTGGTTGGTGGCTGGGGGGACACGGGGGTCAGGGGCGCCCCAGAGGGACCCCCATGGCCCATAGACCCCACTGGTTGGTGGCTGGGGGGACACGGGGGTCAGGGGCACCCCAGAGGGACCCCCATGGCCCATAGACCCCACTGGTTGGTGGCTGGGGGGACACGGGGGTCAGGGGCACCCCAGAGGGACCCCCATGGCCCATAGACCCCACTGGTTGGTGGCTGGGGGGACACGGGGGTCAGGGGCACCCAAGAGCCCCACAGGACACCCCAGAGCCCCAGACCCCCAGAGGGACCCCCCATGGCCCATAGACCCCACTGGTTGGTGGCTGGGGGGACACGGGGGTCAGGGGCGCCCCAGAGGGACCCCCCATGGCCCATAGACCCCACTGGTTGGTGGCTGGGGGGACACGGGGGTCAGGGGCGCCCCAGAGGGACCCCCCATGGCCCATAGACCCCACTGGTTGGTGGCTGGGGGGACACGGGGGTCAGTGACCCCCCAGCACCCCATAGGGACCCCCCTAAGCCATAGACCCCCTGGTTGGTGGCTGGGGGGTTCAAGGGCACCCCAGCCCCCCATAGGGACCTCATAGGCCATAGACCCCCTGGTTGGTGGCTGGGGGGACACGGGGGTCAGGGGCACCCCAAACCCCCATGGGGACCCCCCTAACCCATAGACCCCCTGGTTGGTGGCTGGGGGGACATGGGGGTCAGGGACACCCCAGAACCCCATAGGGCCCCCCCATTCTCACCGGTGTTGTAGACGTGCAGCTCATCCACGATGCCCCATTGCCCATAGGGCCCCCCACCCCATAGGGCCCCCCCCACCCCATAGCCCCCCATTCTCACCGGTGTTGTAGACGTGCAGCTCGTCCACGATGCCCCATTGCCCATAGGGCCCCCCCCACCCCATAGGGCCCCCCCACCCCATAGCCCCCCATTCTCACCGGTGTTGTAGACGTGCAGCTCGTCCACGATGCCCCATTGCCCATAGGGCCCCCCACACCCCATAGGGCCCCCCACACCCCATAGGGCCCCCCATTCTCACCGGTGTTGTAGACGTGCAGCTCGTCCACGATGCCCCATTGCCCATAGGGCCCCCCCACCCCATAGGGCCCCCCACACCCCATAGGGCCCCCCACACCCCATAGGGCCCCCCAGCACTCACCGGTGTTGTAGACGTGCAGCTCGTCCACGATGCCCCATTGCCCATAGGGCCCCCCACACCCCATAGGGCCCCCCAGCACTCACCGGTGTTGTAGACGTGCAGCTCGTCCACGATGCCCCATTGCCCATAGGGCCCCCCCAGCCCATAGGGCCCCCCATTCTCACCGGTGTTGTAGACGTGCAGCTCGTCCACGATGCCCTCGTTGCCGCCGCCGAACACCACGATGAGCTCCTTGATGGCCACGGCGCGGTGGCCGTGCCGGGGGCGGGGGACGGGCCCCGACCAGCCCACCACCCGCTTCCAGCGCGGCTGCAGCGCGGGGGGGGCCGCGCGGGGCGGGGACGAGGCCCCCGCGCCCGCCATGCGGCCCCGCTCTGCCTGGGGGGAGGGGCACGGGTTAGGGCACCCCAAAACACACTGACCCCCATTGAACATCACTGACCCCCCATTGAACACCATTGATCCTCATTGAACACCATTGATCCCCATTGACCCCCATTGACCCCCATTGAACCCCAGGGGGGACGAGGCCCCCGCACCCGCCATGCGGCCCCGCTCTGCCTGGGGGGGAGGGGACACGGGTTAGGGCACCCCAAAACACACTGACCCCCATTGAACACCATTGATCCCCATTGAACACCATTGACCACCATTGAACCCCAGGGGGGACGAGGCCCCCGCGCCCGCCATGCGGCCCCGCTCTGCCTGGGGGGGAGGGGACACGGGTTAGGGCACCCCAAAACACACTGACCCCCATTGAACATCACTGACCCCCCATTGAACACCATTGATCCCCATTGAACACCATTGACCCCCATTGAACCCCGGGGGGGACGAGGCCCCCGCGCCCGCCATGCGGCCCCGCTCTGCCTGGGGGGGAGGGGACACGGGTTAGGGCACCCCAAAACACACTGACCCCCACTGACCCCCCATTGAACACCATTGATCCCCATTGAACACCATTGATCCCCATTGAACACCATTGACCCCCATTGAACCCCGGGGGGGACGAGGCCCCCGCGCCCGCCATGCGGCCCCGCTCTGCCTGGGGGGAGGGGACACGGGTTAGGGCACCCCAAAACACACTGACCCCCATTGAACATCACTGACCCCCCATTGAACACCATTGATCCCCATTGAACACCATTGACCACCATTGAACCCCGGGGGGGACGAGGCCCCCGCGCCCGCCATGCGGCCCCGCTCTGCCTGGGGGGGACACACCACTTAGAGCACCCCAAAACACTGGACCCCATTCAACCCCCTTGACCCCCATTGACACCACTGATCCCCATTGAACACCATCGGACCCCACTGAACGCCACTGACCCCCATTGGAGCCCATTGAATGCCACTGACCCTCACTGACCCCCATTGAGCCTCATTGACTCTCATTGACCCCATTGAACCCCACTGACCACCACCGAACCCCACTGACCACCACTGACCCCCATCGACCCTCATTGATCACCACTGAACCCCATTGACCACCATTGAACCCCACTGACCCTCACTGAACACCATTGACCCTCATTGAATGCCATTGACCCTCATTGACCCCCATGGAACACCACTGAACCCCATTGACCACCACTGAACCCCATTGACCCTCATTGAACACCATTGACCCTCACTGACCCTCATCGAATGCCATTGACCCTCATTGACCCCCATTGAACACCACCGACCCTCAATGACCCACACTGAACACCAGGCACCACTGAACACCGTTGACCGCCATTGACACCCATCGAACGCCACTGACCCCCATTGAACACCACTGAACACCGTTGACCGCCATTGACGCCCATCGAATGCCATTGACCCCCGTTGAACACCACTGAACACCGTTGACCGCCATTGACACCCATCGAACGCCACTGACCCCCATTGAACACCACTGAACACCGTTGACCGCCATTGACGCCCATCGAACGCCACTGACCCCCATTGAACACCACTGAACACCGTTGACCGCCATTGACACCCATCGAACGCCACTGACCCCCATTGAACACCACTGAACACCGTTGACCGCCATTGACGCCCATCGAACGCCATTGACCCTCATTGAACACCACTGAACACCATTGACCACCATTGACGCCCATCGAATGCCATTGACCCCCATTGAACACCACTGAACACCGTTGACCGCCGTTGACACCCATCGAATGCCATTGACCCCCACTGAACGCCTTTGACCCCCATTGAACGCCATTGACCCCCATTGAACACCACTGAACACCGTTGACCGCCATTGACACCCATCGAACGCCACTGACCCTCATTGAACACCACTGAACACCATTGACCACCATTGACGCCCATCGAATGCCATTGACCCCCATTGAACACCACTGAACACCGTTGACCGCCATTGACACCCATCGAACGCCACTGACCCCCATTGAACACCACTGAACACCATTGACCGCCATTGACACCCATCGAACGCCACTGACCCCCATTGAACACCACTGAACACCATTGACCCCCATTGAACACCACTGAACACCGTTGACCGCCATTGACGCCCATCGAACGCCATTGACCCTCATTGAACACCACTGAACACCATTGACCGCCATTGACGCCCATCGAACACCATTGACCCTCATTGAACACCACTGAACACCGTTGACCGCCATTGACGCCCATCGAATGCCATTGACCCCCATTGAACACCACTGAACACCATTGACCGCCATTGACCCCCACTGAACGCCATCGACCCCCACTGAACACCACTGAACACCGTTGACCACCGTTGACCCCCATTGACCCCCACTGAACACCGTTGACCGCCATTGATGCCCATCGAACGCCATTGACCCCCACTGACCCCCATTGAACACCACTGAACACCATCGACCGCCACTGACACCCATCGAACACCATTGACCCCCATTGAACACCACTGAACACCACTGACCGCCATTGACGCCCATCGAACGCCATTGACCCCCGTTGAACACCACTGAACACCGTTGACTGCCACTGACGCCCATGGAACGCCATTGACCCCCGTTGAACACCACTGAACACCACTGACCGCCATTGACACCCATCGAACGCCACTGACCCCCATTGAACACCACTGAACACCGTTGACCGCCATTGACGCCCATCGAACACCATTGACCCCCATTGAACACCACTGAACACCATTGACCGCCATTGACGCCCACGGAACGCCATTGACCCCCGTTGAACACCACTGAACACCGTTGACCGCCATTGACACCCATCGAACGCCACTGACCCCCATTGAACACCACTGAACACCATTGACCGCCATTGACGCCCACGGAACGCCATTGACCCCCGTTGAACACCACTGAACACCGTTGACCGCCATTGATGCCCATCGAACACCATTGACCCTCATTGAACACCACTGAACACCGTTGACCGCCATTGACGCCCATCGAACGCCATTGACCCCCATTGAACACCACTAAACACCATTGACCGCCATTGACACCCATCGAACGCCACTGACCCCCACTGAGCACCACTGAACACCATCGACCGCCATTGACACCCATCGAACGCCACTGACCCCCACTGAACACCATTGACCCCCATTGAACGCCACTGAACACCACTGACCGCCATTGACGCCCATCGAACACCATTGACCCCCGTTGAACACCACTGAACACCGTTGACCGCCATTGACACCCATTGAACGCCATTGACCCCCACTGAACGCCATTGACCCCCATTGAACGCCACTGAACACCACTGACCGCCATTGACGCCCATCGAACGCCGTTGACCCCCATTGAACACCACTGAACACCGCTGACCGCCACTGACGCCCATCGAACGCCGTTGACCCCCACTGAACGCCATTGAACGCCACTGACCCCCATTGAACACCACTGAACGCCATTGACCCTCATTGACCCCCATTGAACCCCACTGGACACAATTGACCCCCATTGAACACCACCGAATGCCATTGACCCTCATTGACCCCCATTGAACCCCACTGGATACCATTGACCCCCAATGACCCACACTGAACACCACTGACCCCCATTGAACACCACCGAATGCCATTGACCCTCACTGACCCCCACTGAACACCACCGAATGCCATTGACCCTCATTGACCCCCATTGAACCCCACTGGACACCATTGACCCCCAATGACCCACACTGAACACCATTGACCCCCATTGAACACCACCGAATGCCATTGACCCTCACTGACCCCCACTGAACCCCACTGGACACCACTGACCGCCATTGACCCCCATTGAATGTCATTGAGCCCCACTGAACACCACCGAATGCCATTGACCCTCACTGACCCCCAATGGACACCATTGAACACCAGTGAACCCCACTGACCCCCATCAATCCTCACTGACCCCCACTGAACCTCAGTGAACCCCACTGAACCCACTGAGCCCACTGCACCCCATTAAACTCACTGAACCCCACTGCACCCCACTGAACCTCAGTGAACCACATTGCACTCACTGTACCCTACTGAACCCCATTAAACTCGCTGTACCCCACTGAACCACATTGTGCCCCACTGAACCCCATTAATTCCCAATGAACCACATTGCACCCCACTGGACCTCACTGGACCCACCGCACCCCACTGAGCCCCCACTGAATCCACTGCACACCATTGGACCCACTGCACCCCATTAACCCCACTGAACCCCACTAACCTCACTGAACCCCATAGAACCCACTGCACCCCATTGCACCCCACTGAACTCACTGCACCCCACTGAATCACATTGCACCCCACTGAATCACATTGCACCCCATAGAACCCACCGCACCCCATAGAACCCCATTAACCACACTGCACCCCATTGAACCCCACTGAACCCACTGCACCCCATTGAATCACACTGCACTTCATAGAACCCACTGCGCCCCATTGGACCCACTGCACCCCACTGAACCCCATTAACCCCACTGCACCCCATTGAACAGACTGCACCCCACAGAACTCACTGCACCCCATTGTACCCCACTGAGCCCCACAGAACCCACTGAGCCCCATTAAACCCACTGCACCCCATTGAACCCCATTAACCCCACTGCACCTCATTGAACCCACTGCACCCCATTGTACCCCATTAACCCCACTGCACCCCATTGTACCCCATTAACCCCACTGCACCCCACTGCACCCCATTAACCCCACTGCACCCCCACTGCACCCCATTAACCCCACTGCACCCCATTGCACCCCACAGAACCCACTGCACCCCACTAACCCCACTGTACCCCATTAACCCCATTGTACCCCATTAACCCCACTGCACCCCACAGAACCCACTGCACCCCAGTGAACCCCATTAACCCCACTGCACCCCCCTGACCCCCAGCTCCCCCTCCCCAATCCATCACCAATCACCCCCACACCGTTAATTACCCCGCCACAACCACCCCGCACAGCCGCCCCCCCGCGCCCAATTAACCCCCCAGCCCCGCAACTAACGCCGCAATTAACGCTCCAATTAACACCGCAATTAACCCGGGCGGGGAGGGGGACACACAGCTGCACCCCCAATCAACCCCGCTCATTAACCCCCCCCACCGTGCGCCGGGGTAATTAGCGGGGGTGCAATCACCGCCCCCCCGGCCCTGGGAGCCGCCATCTTGTCGCTGCCCGTGCGGAAAATGGCGGCCGCCTCCTTCCCCCCCCCGGCGGCCCCACCTCACAACCGGCGCCCCCTCGGGCTCCCCGGCCGCGCCGCCGCCTCCTCGGGGGCTCGGGCTCCTCGGCCGCCCCGGCGCGGGGCTCCCGGCGCGGGGGATCGGGCGCGCCGAGCGGGTTCCGGGCCGGACGGAGCCGCTTTCACGCCGCCCTGGGAGCCGCCATCTTGCGCCTGTGGCCGAGCGGCCGCTCCGCTCCCCGCCCGCGCCGCGGGTAGGCGGGGCCAGCGCAAGCCACGCCCCCTCCGCCGCCCGCCCAGCAGCGCCACGGGGAGGGACGCGGGGGCCGCCATGGTGGCGGGAAAAGGGGGGGAGGCGCTCTCCGCTTTCTGCGGGGCGTGCGTGCCCCCCCCGCCACTTTGTACCCCCCCCCCGCTTTGTTTGCCCCCACCCCCCCCACCCTCTGCGGAACCAAACGGCGGAGCGGCCCCGCCAGGATCGGGCCCGCGCTGTACGGCACGACCATGGCGCCCCGGGGAGGGGGCGTGGCCTCGCGAACCACGCCCCCTCTCCTCCCTCCCCACCCACACCCCCCCGCAGGGCACAAAGAAGCGGTTCAAACCCCCCCCCTCCCCCCCAGACACCCGGTGTCCCCCACCCCCCCGGGCGCTCGGTACCGGCGGCCGCACGGAGCGCACGGAGCGCTCAGCGCGCCATGGGCGCCGCCATCTTGGCCGCGCCGCCTCTCCCGCCCCGCCCTCCGGGGACACCGCGCGGCGCCACCCACGGGGTCTCCCGGCACGGGGGGGAGTGAAAGGAACCGGGTTCCACCGGAACCGCTCTAACGGAGCCGCTTTGTGGCGGGAACCGCGCGGCAACGGCGCCGCCCCCCCCCCCCCCCCCAAGGTGGCGCCGCGGAGGACCCGGATGCGCCGCTCCCCTCCCAAGATGGCGGCGGCCGCCACGGCGCCCCCGCCCCGGCCCCTCCCAAGATGGCGCCGCCCGCCCCTTCGGAGCCGCCGGGTGGCCACCCCGCCCCCACCCCCTCCCCGCCCCCCCCCCCCCCCCCCGTTACCGGCAGCGCCTCCGCCCCCGCGAAGGCGCCAAAGCGGCGGCAGCGCCCGCGGGGCGCGTGGGGGGGCGGGGGGCACAAGATGGCGGCGCGCTGCCCCGGGAAGGGGGGGGGGGTGCAAAATGGCACCGTCCGCTCGGCGGCTCCTCCTCCTCTCCCCTCCCCCCCCGCGGCGCGACAATGGCAGCGCCCACCCGAACCCGCAACCGAGGCACCGCGCCCCCCCCCCCAATCAAACCCCGCCGCGCCCCCCCCCCCCAAAACGCATCCCCCCCCCCCCCCTTTCCCCCGTACGGATGCGGCGCCCCAAGATGGCGGAGGCGGGAGGGCGAAGCGGCCGAGGCGGCGCCAAGATGGCGGCGGCCGCGGGCCCCGGCTTCGGCAGCGCCGCCCCGCTCCCCGGCCCCCGCCGCACCTCTCGCCGCCTCCGCCGCCGCCGCCGCCGCCCCCGCCGCCCGCTGCGCTCGTTCCGCTCCGCGCCGCCGCGGCTCCCGGAGGCCGAGAAGGGGGCGCCCACCGGCTCGGCTACGGCCGCTTGGGAGCCGCCATTTTGGACGCGTCTCCTCCACCCGCCACAAAGATGGCGCCCGCCAGGACCCGGATGAGTGGCGCGCAAACCGGGGTGGGGGGGAGGTGGGGTGGGGGCGTGGCTACGGTGCGGCCCCGCCCACCCGCGCAGCGCGCGCGCCCAACGGTCTCGTCGTTCAAAAAACTCCCGGTTTTAGCGCTTTTTGCACCAAACCCGCCACCAATCGGGGGGGAGGGGCGGGGCGGGCGTTTATTGCGGGGCCCCCAAAGTCCCCCAGGACCCCCCGATGTCCGCCATGTCCCCCCAACCTCCCCAAAGTCCCCCAGGACCCCCCCGTGTGCCCCCTATGGTACCACCCCAACCCCCCACGTCACCCCCAAAGTCCTCCAGGACCCCCCCATGTCCTCCATGTCACCCCAACCCCCCCATGTCACCCCCAAAGTCCCCCGGGATCCCCCATGTCCCCCCAACCCCCCCTATGTCACCCCCAAACTCCCCCAGGACCCCCCCGTGTGCCCCCTATGGTACCACCCCAACCCCCCCATGTCACCCCCAAAGTCCTCCAGGACCCCCCCATGTCCCTCATGTCACCCCAACCCCCCCCATGTCACCCCCAAAGTCCCCCGGGATCCCCCATGTCCCCCCAACTCCCCCCATGTCACCCCCAAAGTCCCCCAGGACCCCCCCGTGTGCCCCCTATGGTACCACCCCAACCCCCCCATATCACGCCCAAAGTCCCCCAGGACCCCCCATGTCCCCCCAAAGTCCCCCAGGACCCCCCCGTGTCCCCCCCCATGGCACCACCCCAACCCCCCCATATCACCCCAACCCCCCCATATCACCCCAACCCCCCCGGTGCCCCCACGACCTCTCAGGACCCCCCAATTACCGAAGCCGCCAATTAACGCCCCCCCGTGCTGGGGTGGGGGGGTGACCCCGTCGCCCCCATTTCCCGCCTCTCCCTGCGCGGCCCCTTTAAGCGCCGCCATTCCGGGCGTGGCGGAAGCGCCGCCGTTGCCATGGAGACGGCGCCATCTTGAGAGTGACGTCACCGGGAGGGGAGGGGCGGGGGATCCAGTGACGCGCCCGGGGGGGGGGAACCCGCGATCCTGTGACGTCACCGCGGGGGAGCCAATGGCGCCGAGCGGAGGGGGCGGGGCCGCAGAAAGAGGCGGGAGGCGGTGTTGGGTACACAGATTTATAGATCAACTCCAGCACAGACACAGACCCGGGGGGGGGCGGGGCCTCCCCTCCCCCCCCAGAAGAATCCACAGCCAGGGGGGTTTTTGTTGTTTTTTGTAAATTTATAAGGCAAAAACGTCTCCCCGCGCGACTCGGGATCAATAAATAGGTGCTGGGGGCCCCCCTGCGCGATCCGGGATCCCGGGGGGGCCCTGGCCCCTCCCCCCCCTTATTGCCATGAGGAGCCTGGAGGGGGGTGGGGGGTGGGGGGAGCGGCTGGAAGAGAAGGGGGAGGGGGGGACCCCCGAGCCCTAAAGTGCAGGACGGGACCTGGGGGGGGGACACCCGGGATGTGGGGACCCCCCCTCTAAGATGGGGACCCCCCCCTCAAAGATGGAGACACCCAGAACAGGGGGAGCCCCCCCAAAAATGGGGACCCCACCTCAAGGATGGGGATCCCCCCCCTCAAAGATGGGGACCCCCCACCCAAAGATGGGGACACCCCGAACATGGGGACCCCCCCCTCAAAGATAGGGACCCCCCCAAAAATGGGGACCCCGCCTAAAGATGGTGACACCTCAAATATGGGGACCCCCCAAAAGATGGGGACCTCCCCAAATACGGGGACCCCCCCTCAAAGATGGGGACCCCCCCCCAAGTACGGGGACCCCCCCCAAGATGGGGACCCCCCAGGACGGGAACCCCAGGGGACGGTGACCCCCCCCCCATACGATGGAACAGCCCAGGAACGGGGGGACCCCCCCCCAAGGATGGGACCCCCCCAGGAACGGGACCCCCCGGGGGGGGAGGGGCAGGGGACACGGACCAGACCCCGCCCCCCCGCCAGGGCAGCTCCCATTGGCCGGCTCAGAGCCCGCCCCCGCTCCCCATTGGCCCAGGGCCCCGCCCGGCTCCCGATTGGCCACCGGGCCGGGGCCGGACCCGCCCCTCCAATCCACACCACTCCTGATTGGATCCCGGCCGGGCCCCGCCCCCGCCCAGAGCCGCGATTGGCCCGCGCCCGGCCCCGCCCTCTCTCCTGATTGGCTCTGACCCCTCGAGGCCCCGCCCCGCCCCGGGCCCCTCCGATTGGCTGGGGACCAGGTCCCCCGCGAGCTGCCCGGCGCTCCCCATTGCCCGGAGGCCCCGCCCTGCGCCCTGATTGGCTGCGGCCTGGATCCCAACCCGAAGTCGCTCCCGATTGGCTCCAGACCAGACCCTGCTCCCGCGGAGCCGCCCCTGATTGGCCGGGGAGCGGACCCCGCCCCCGCCGAGCGCCGCCCCTGATTGGCTCCTCACCGGATCCCGCCCCCCCAGCAACCGCCTCCGATTGGCTCACACCCAGCCCCCGCCGCCACGGTCACTCCCGATCGGCCCAGGACGCGGCGCCGCTTCCCATTGGCTCAACCCCGGATCCACCGCGGCCCCGCCCCCGCCGCGCGCCGATTGGCTGCCCGCCGGATCCCCCCGCTCCCCATTGGCCGCGGCGGCCCCGGGGGGGCGGGGCCCTCCCCACCCCCCCCCTTAGTGCAAACCGGCGAAAAACGGGGAACGAAAAACTGGAAGAACGAGAAAAGCGGCGGCCGGGGGGGGGCGGGGGGAGGGGGCGCGGGGGGGCGGGGCGTGACCCCCCCCCCACTGGTGACCCCCCTCCCCAAACCACCGGCGGGGGGGGCGCGCAGGCCGGGCCCTCCCCCCCCGCCCCGTTCCGTGGAGCAAAGTGCAAAGCGGGGGGGCGGGGCCAGGCGCTGGGGGGGGCGCGTCCGTGCGTCCGCCGGGGGCGCAGTCAGCTGACCCGCTCGGGCAGCGGCGTCCGGGGGGGCGGCGGCGAGGGGGGCGGCGCCGGGGGGGCGGGGAGCACAACGTCCTTGTTCTCGGGGTCCCCCCCGCGGTGCTTCGGGGCGGGGGGGGGCGGCGTGGCGGGGGGGAGGGGCGGCCGAGTCTTATCGGGGGCGCAGCCGTCGGGGGGGCTCAAGTCCCGGGTGGGGGGAGGGGGCGGCGGCGGGGGCGGCGGGGGGGGGGGCGCGCCCCGGCGGGGGGGTCCGGCGGCTCCTTTTTCGGGGGGGGGGGCGCGGGGGCTGCTCTCCTTGCTGCGGCGCCCGCGGGGGGGCCCGGGGGGGGGGCTCTCGCCCAGCGCCCCCTCCCGCGTCTTGCGCTTCTTGATGGGCAACAGCGACTCGGTGAGCGCGGGGGGGGCCGCCGCCGCTTTCCTCGCCTCGGGGGGGAGGGCGCCCCCCCCGGCCGCGCCGCCGCCCCCCCCCGCCGCCCCGCCCCCCCCCGCGGCGCCGCCCCCCCCCGGCTTGCGCCCCCGCTTCTTGGGCAGCGCGTCCGGCTCCGCTTTGCGTTTGCGCCCCGGGCGCCGGGGGGGGCTGGGGGGGGCGCCCCCCGCCGCCCCGCCCCCCCCCGCGAACGGCGTCTTCACCAGCAGCCGCGGGGGGGGGGCGGCGGCGCCGGCGGGCGGGGCGGGGGGCGGGGCGGGCGCGGCGGGGCGGGCTTTGCTGGAGCCGCGCGGGCGGCCCCGCCCCCGGCCCGAGCCCGGCCCCGCCCCCCCCCCGCCGCCGCCCCCCCCCCCGCCGCGGGGCCGGGGGGGGCGGGGGGGCCGCGGTTCCCGGCGGGAGGGGCTGCCCCGCCCGGTCACCGTGAAGTCGAAGTCGTTGGGGTCCAGGGACGTGTCCCCCACCTTCTCGAAGTGGGCGATGAGCTCCACCTTGGAGCGGAACGCCTTCCCCTGCGGGCTGCAACAATTAACGCTCGTTAATCAGCTAATTAGTACGGGCACAGCCTCCTCTGTGCGCCGGGGTGATCAATACATCGTTAATCGATGGGGATTGGGGTCAATACATCGTTAATCGATGGGGATTGGGGTCAATACATCGTTAACTGATGGGGGTTGGGGTCAATACATCGTTAATTGATGGGTGTTGGGGTCAATGCATCGTTAATCGATGGGGATTGGGGTCAATACATCGTTAACTGATGGGGATTGGGGTCAATACATCGTTAACTGATGGGGATTGGGGTCAATACATCGTTAATCGATGGGGATTGGGGTCAATACATCGTTAACTGATGGGGGTTGGGGTCAATACATCGTTAATTGATGGGTGTTGGGGTCAATGCATCGTTAATCGATGGGGATTGGGGTCAATACATCGTTAACTGATGGGGATTGGGGTCAATACATCGTTAACTGATGGGGATTGGGGTCAATACATCGTTAACTGATGGGGATTGGGGTCAATACATCGTTAACTGATGGGGATTGGGGTCAATACATCGTTAATTGATGGGTGTTGGGGTCAATGCATCGTTAACTGATGGGTGTTGGGGTCAATACATCGTTAACTGATGGGGATTGGGGTCAATACATCGTTAATTGATGGGGATTGGGGTCAATACATCGTTAACTGATGGGGATTGGGGTCAATACATCGTTAATCGATGGGGATTGGGGTCAATACATCGTTAACTGATGGGGGTTGGGGTCAATACATCGTTAATTGATGGGGGTTGGGGTCAATACATCGTTAACTGATGGGGATTGGGGTCAATACATCGTTAATTGATGGGTGTTGGGGTCAATGCATCGTTAACTGATGGGTGTTGGGGTCAATACATCGTTAACTGATGGGGATTGGGGTCAATACATCGTTAATTGATGGGGATTGGGGTCAATACATCGTTAACTGATGGGGATTGGGGTCAATACATCGTTAATTGATGGGGATTGGGGTCAATACATCGTTAATTGATGGGGATTGGGGTCAACAGGTCGTTAACTGATGGGGATTGGGGTCAATAGGTCGTTAATTGATGGGGATTGGGGTCAATTGGTCGTTAATTGATGGGTGTTGGGGTCAATTGGTCGTTAATGGATGGGGATTGGGGTCAATTGGTCATTAATTGATGGGTATTGGAGTCAATACATCGTTAACTGATGGGGATTGGGGTCAATACATCGTTAACTGATGGGTGTTGGGGTCAACAGGTCGTTAATTGATGGGGATTGGGGTCAATAGGTCGTTAATTGATGGGGATTGGGGTCAATAGGTCGTTAATTGATGGGTGTTTGGGTCAATACATCGTTAATTGATGGGGATTGGGGTCAATAGGTCGTTAATTGATGGGGGTTGGGGTCAATAGGTCTTTAATTGATGGGTGTTTGGGTCAATACCTCGTTAATTGATGGGGGTTGGGGTCAATAGGTCGTTAATTGATGGGGATTGGGGTCAATAGGTCGTTAATTGATGGGTAATTAACAACAGGGCGCTAATTAACGCGGTCAATGAGCGACGTTCGCTAATTGGGGTGGGGGGAATCAACGGGGAGGGGAAAGCACGGTGGGGGGGGGGGGGGCTGACGGGGGAAGGGCGGGAAACGGAAAAGGGCGGGAAACGGAAAAGGGCGGGAAACGGAAAAGGGCGGGAAACGGAAAAAAGGGTGGGAAACGGAAAAAAGGGTGGGAAATGGAAAAGGGCGGGAAACGGAAAAGGGCGGGAAATGGGAAAGGGCGGGAAACGGAAAAGGGCGGGAAAAAGGAAAAGGGCGGGAAACGGAAAAGGGCAGGAAACGGAAAAGGGCGGGAAACGGAAAAGGGTGGAAAATGGGAAAGGGCGGGAAATGGAAAAGGGCGGGAAACGGAAAAGGGCGGGAAAAAGGAAAAGGGCGGGAAATGGAAAAGGGCGGGAAATGGAAAAGGGCAGGAAAAGCAAAAAAGGGTGGGAAAAAGGAAAAGGGCGGGAAAATGGAAAAGGGCGGGAAAATGGAAAAGGGCGGGAAAATGGAAAAAGGGGCGGGAAATGGAAAAGGGCGGGAAAAGCAAAAAAGGGTGGGAAAAAGGAAAAGGGCGGGAAAATGGAAAAGGGCGGGAAAATGGAAAAAAGGGAGGGAAAATGGAAAAGGGCGGGAAAAAGCAAAAAAGGGCGGGAAAAAGGAAAAAGGGCGGGAAAATTAAAAAGGGCGGGAAAAAGCGAAAAGGGCGGGAAAAAGGAAAAAGGCGGGAAAATGGAAAAGGGCGGGAAAAAGCGAAAAAGGGTGGGAAAAAGGAAAAGGGCGGGAAAACGAAAAAGAGCGGGGAAAAAGCAAAAAAGGGCGGGAAAAAGGAAAAAGGGCAGGAAAATGCAAAAGGGCGGGAAAAAGGAAAAAGGGCGGGAAAATGAAAAAGGGCGGGAAAAAGCGAAAAAGGCGGGAAAATGGAAAAGGGCGGGAAAATGGAAAAGGGCGGGAATAAAGCAAAAAAGGGCGGGAAAAAGGAAAAGGGCGGGAAAAGCAAAAAAGGGCGGGAAAACTAAAAAGGGCGGGAAAATGAAAAAGGGCAGGAAAAAGGAAAAAGGCGGGAAAATGGAAAAGAGCGGGAAAATGCAAAAAAGAGGGGAAAGCAAAAAAAAGAGCGGGAAAAGGCAAAAGAGCGGGAAAAAGCGAAAGGGCGGGGAAAAAGCAAAAACAGAGCAGGAAAAAGCAAAAGAGCGGGAAAAGCAAAAAAGTGCGGGAAACAGCAAAAAAGGGCGGGAAAAGGCAAAAGCGCGGGGAAAAAGGAAAATGGCGGGAAAAAGCAGAAAAGGGCGGGAAAAAGCAAAAAGGGCGGGAAAAAGCAAAAGAGTAGGAAAAAGGCGGGAAAAAGCAGAAAAGGAAGGGAAACAGCAAAAAAGGGCGGGAAACAGCAAAAAAGGGCGGGGAAAAAGCAGAAAAGGGTGGGAAAAAGCAGAAAAGGGCGGGAAAATGCAAAAGAGCGGGAAAAAGCAAAAGAGCGGGAAAAAGGAGAAAAGGGCGGGAAAAAGCAAAAGAGCGGGAAAAGAAAAAAAAAGAGCGGGAAAAAGCAAAAGAGCAGGTAAAGGCAAAAAAGGGCGGGAAAAATCAAAAAAGAGCGGGAAAATGTAAAAGGGCGGGAAAAAGCAAAAAAGGGGGGAAAAGGGAAAGAGCGGGAAAAAGCAGAAGAGCGGGGAAAAGTGAAAAAAGGGTGGGAAAAGGAAAATGGCGGGAAAACGCAAAAGAGCGGGAAAAGGCAAATAAAAGGCGGGAAAAAGTAAAAGGGTGGGAAAGAGCAAAAGAGCGGGAAAAAGGAAAAGGGCGGGAAAACGCAAAAAAGGTGGGAAAAAGGCAAAAGGGCGGAAGAAAGCAAAAAAGGGCGGGAAAAAGCAAACGGTCGGGAAAAAGCAAAATGGGCGGGAAAACACAAAACGGCGGGAAAAAGGCAAAAGGGCGGGAAAACGCAAAACAAGGGTGGGAAAGGAGGTGATGGGGAGGGGAATGGAGCCGGAAGGAGGAGGAAAAGGGGCAAAGGAGGAGGAAAAGGGGCCAAGGAGGAGGAAAAGGGGCAAAGGAGGAGGAAAACGGGCCAAGGAGGAGGAAAAGGGGCAAAGGAGGAGGAAAACGGGCCAAGGAGGAGGAAAAGGGGCAAAGGAGGAGGAAAAGGGGCAAAGGAGGAGGAAAAGGGGCAAAAGGAGGAGGAAAAGGGGCAGGAAAAGGGGCCAAAGGAGGAGGAAAAGGGGCCAAGGAGGAGGAAAAGGGGCCAAAGGAGGAGGAAAAGGGGCCAAGGAGGAGGAAAAGGGGCCAAAGGAGGAGGAAAAGGGGCCAAAGGAGGCGGAAAGGGGCAGGAAAAGGGGCCAAGGAGGCGGAAAAGGGGCAGGAAAAGGGGCAGGAAAAGGGGCCATGGAGGCGGAAAGGGGCAGGAAAAGGGGCCAAGGAGGCGGAAAGGGGCAGGAAAAGGGGCCCCGGAGGCGGAAAAGGGGCAGGAAAAGGGGCCCCGGAGGCGGAAAGGGGCAGGAAAAGGGGCAGGAAAAGGGGCCAAGGAGGCGGAAAAGGGGCAGGAAAAGGGGCCAAGGAGGCGGAAAGGGGCAGGAAAAGGGGCCAAGGAGGGGGAAAAGGGGCAGGAAAAGGGGCCCCGGAGGTGGAAAGGGGCAGGAAAAGGGGCCAAGGAGGCGGAAAGGGGCAGGAAAAGGGGCCCCGGAGGCGGAAAAGGGGCAGGAAAAGGGGCCCCGGAGGCGGAAAGGGGCAGGAAAAGGGGCAGGAAAAGGGGCAGGCAAAGGGGCAGGCAAAGGGGCGGCGGAGGCGTGCGGACTCACTTGATCAGGTAGACGTCGAACTTCCCGGCCGAGCGCCCCGACTTGCGCTGCTTGAGCTTGCGGGTCCAGCCGGGGGGCAGCGTGGGGTCGTGGAACATGGGCCCGCGGTCCCGGATCACCGAGCGCCGCGGCTTGGGGGACCCCGCCCGCGGGGGGCGGGGCGACGGGGGGCGGGGCGACGGGGGGCGCGGCGAGGCGGGGGGGCGGGGCGAGGCGGGGCGGGGCGGGCGCGGCGAGGCGGGGCGCGGGGGGCGGGGCGAGGCGGGGGGGCGGGGCGAGGCGGCGGGCTCGGGCGCGGCGGGGGCGGCGGCGCTGCCTCCGGAACCCTCGGCCTCCAGCGGCTCCGGCGCCGGCGGCGGCTCCTCCCGGCGCTTCGGCTTCTTGGGCCGCGGGGGGCGCTCCTCCCTGCGGACAGACAGACGGACACGCGGTCAGAGATGGGACACACGGACGGACACACGGACACACACATGGACACACGGACACCAACGGCTCCTCCCGGCGCTTCGGCTTCTTGGGCCGCGGGGGGCGCTCCTCCCTAGGGACAGACAGACGGACACGCGGTCAGAGGCGGGACACACGGACGGACACACGGACACACAGACAGACACATGGACACCAACGGCTCCTCCGGCCGCGGGGGGCGCTCCTCCCTGCAGACAGACAGACGGACACGCGGTCAGACGGACGGGCACGGGACAGACGGACAGACACAGGACGGGCACTGACGGATGCTCCGGCCGCTGCTCCCTGCAGGGGGACAGACAGACACACGGACAGACAGACAGACACAGGGACAGACAGACACACGGACAGACAGACACACGGACACACAGACAGACACACAGACAGACACACGGACAGACAGACAGACACACGGACACACAGACACACGGACACACAGACACACGGACAGACAGACAGACACACGGACACGGGAGGGACACACGGACACGGGACGGGCACCGACGGCTCCTCGCGCCGCTCCTTCCTAGGGACAGACGGACAGACGTGAGACAGTCAGACAGACACACGGACGCGGGACGGACACACGGACGCAGGACGGACACCGGCGGCTGCTCCCGCTGCTCCTCCCTGGGGACAGACAGACAGACACAGGGACGGGCACACAGACAGAGGGACACACGGACGGACACACGGACACGGACGGACACACGGACAGACACACAGACAGAGGGACACACGGACGGACACACGGACGGACACACGGACGGGCACGGACGGACACATGGACGGACACACGGACGGACACACGGACGGACACACGGACGGACACACAGACAGAGGGACACACGGACGGACACACGGACACGGACGGACACACGGACAGACACACAGACAGAGGGACACACGGATGGACACACGGACACGGACGGACACACGGACGGACACACGGACGGACACACAGACAGAGGGACACACAGACAGAGGGACACACGGACAGAGGGACACACGGACGGACACACGGACGGACACGGACGGACACACGGACGGACATGGACGGACGGGCACGGGACGGGACGGGGGGTCCCTCAATTGGATCTCAGCAGATCTGCTCCAGGCGCTGCTCCCTGCGGACGGACAGACGGACACGGGGCGGACGGACACACGGACAGACACGGGATGGACAGACGGACACGGGACGGACGGACACACGGACAGACACGGGATGGACGGACGGACACGGGACGGACAGACACACGGACAGACACGGGATGGACAGACAGACACGGGATGGACAGACGGACACGGGATGGACAGACGGACACGGGACGGACGGACACACGGACAGACACGGGATGGACAGACGGACACGGGACGGACGGACACACGGACAGACACGGGACGGACAGACGGACACGGGATGGACAGACAGACACGGGACGGACGGACACACGGACAGACACGGGATGGACAGACGGACACGGGATGGACAGACGGACACGGGACGGACGGACACACGGACAGACACGGGATGGACAGACGGACACGGGATGGACAGACGGACACGGGATGGACAGACGGACACACAGACAGACACGGGATGGAGAGACAGACACGCGGACAGACACGGGACGGACAGACGGACACGGGACGGACGGTCAGACGGACACATGGACAGACATGGGATGGACAGACGGACACGGGACAGACATGGGATGGTCAGACGGACACGGGATGGGGGGGGGTCCCCAAACCAGCCCCCGAACCCGCAGACGGACGGACACACGGACAGACCTGCGGACAGACACGCGGACGGACAGACGGACAGACGGACGGACCTGCGGACAGACACACGGACGGACAGACGGACAGACGGACACATGGACACACGGATGAACCGAGGACGGACACACGGACACACACACGCACGGACGGACTGGGGACGGACAGACGGACGGACCTGCGGACAGACAGACGGACCCACGGACGGACAGACGGACACGGGGGGGTCCCCGAACCCTCAAGCTGGGGTGTCCGTGGGCACCGGGACCCCGGGGTCGTTAACGAGGCCGCGCTAATTAACGGGGAAAAACGGGGAAAACGGGGAAAAAAATGGGAAAAACGGGGGAAATGGGGGAAAAATGGGAAAAACGGGGAAAATGGGGAAAACGGGAAAAACGGGGGAAACGGGGGAAACGGGAAAAATGGCGGAAAAATGGAGGAAACGGGAAAAATGGGGGAAAAACGGGAAAAACGGGGAAAACGGGAAAAACGAGGAAACAGGAAAAACGGGGAAACCAGGGAAAAACGGGGAAAACGGAAAAAACGGGGAAATGGGAAAAATGGGGAAAATGGGAAAAATGGGAAAAACGGGGAAAACGGGAAAAACGGAGAAAACGGGCGGAATTTTGGGTGAATTTGGGGCATTTCGGGGCCGTATTTTGGGTGAATTTGGGGCATTTTGGGGCCGTATTTTGGGTGAATTTGGGGCATTTTGGGGCCGTATTTTGGGTGAATTTGGGGCATTTCGGGGCCGTATTTTGGGTGAATTTGGGGCATTTTGGGGCCGTATTTTGGGTGAATTTGTTGCATTTCGGGGCCGTATTTTGGGTGAATTTGGGGCATTTTGGGGCCGTATTTTGGGTGAATTTGGGGCATTTTGGGGCCGTATTTTGGGTGAATTTGGGGCATTTCGGGGCCGTATTTTGGGTGAATTTGGGGCATTTCGGGGCCGTATTTTGGGTGAATTTGTTGCATTTCGGGGCCGTATTTTGGGTGAATTTGGGGCATTTTGGGCACGGCGTGAGTGCCAGATTTGGGACGTTTTGGGGCGATTTCGGGTGCAGCGTGAGCGACGCGTTTTGGGGGAATTTGGGGCATTTTGGGGTGCGTTGCAAACACCGCGTTTGGGACATTTTGGGCAATTTCGGGCAATTTTGGGCATTTTGGGCGCCCCGTGTTTGGGACATTTTGGGGCAATTTCGGGTATTCTGGGTGCATTGCGAGCACCGCGTTCGGGACATTTTGGGCTCATTTCGGGCATTTTGGGCACCGCGTACATGGGACATTTTGGGGCAATTTGGGGCATTTCAGTCGCAATGTACGCGGGACATTTTGGGGCAATTTCGGGTATTTTGGGTACGTCGTGAACGCCGCGTTTGGGACATTTTGGGGCAATTTCGGGTATTTTGGGTGCGTCGCAAACACCGCGTTTGGGACATTTTGGGCTCATTTCGGGTAATTTGGGTGCGTCGCAAACACCGCGTTTGGGACATTTTGGGCTCATTTCGGGCATTTCGGGCACCACGTACATGGGACATTTTGGGGCAATTTTGGGCATTTCAGACACCCCGCGTTTGGGACATTTTGGGGCAATTTTGGACATTCCGGGCACCCCGTGTTTGGGACATTTTGGGCTCATTTTGGGCTCATTTTGGGCTCATTTCGGGCACCACGTACGCGGGGCATTTTGGGGCAATTTTGGGCATTTCAGACACCCTGCGTTTGGGACATTTTGGAGCAGTTTCGGGCATTTCGGTCGCAACGTACACGGGGCATTTCAGGTTAATTTCGGGTATTTTGGGTGCGTCGCAAACGCCGCGTTTGGGACATTTCGGGCTCATTTCGGGTATTTTGGGCGCGTTGCAAACGCCGCGTTTGGGACATTTCGGGCTCATTTCGGGTATTTTGGGTGCGTTGCAAACGCCGCGTTTGGGACATTTCGGGCTCATTTCGGGTATTTTGGGCGCGTCGCGAACGCCGCGTTTGGGACATTTCGGGCTCATTTCGGGTATTTTGGGCGCGTTGCGAACGCCGCGTTTGGGACATTTCGGGCTCATTTCGGGTATTTTGGATGCATCGCAAACGCCGCGTTTGGGACATTTCGGGCTCATTTCGGGTATTTTGGGCGCGTCGCAAACGCCGCGTTTGGGACATTTCGGGCTCATTTCGGGTATTTTGGGTGCGTTGCAAACGCCGCGTTTGGGACATTTCGGGCTCATTTCGGGTATTTTGGGCGCGTCGCAAACGCCGCGTTTGGGACATTTCGGGCTCATTTCGGGTATTTTGGGCGCGTCGCAAACGCCGCGTTTGGGGCATTTCGGGCTCATTTCGGGTATTTTGGGTGCGTTGCAAACGCCGCGTTTGGGACATTTCGGGCTCATTTCGGGTATTTTGGGCGCGTTGCAAACGCCGCGTTTGGGACATTTCGGGCTCATTTCGGGTATTTTGGGCGCGTCGCGAACGCCGCGTTCGGGACCTTTGGGGGCGACTCGGGGGCCCCGTTGCGGGGTCCCCGTTGGGGGCCCGGGGGGGTCGGAGTTCGGCGCGGCCGGGGCGGCGGGTCCGCGTTTCCGGGGGGCGGGGGGCGGGGGTCCCGTTGGGCGCTGGGTGGCGCGGGGGGGGCGCTGTGCGGGGGGGGGCACGCGGGGGGGTTCCCCTTGGCGGGGGGGCCGCTGTTCCGGCGCTGTCCCGGCGCGGGGGGGCCGCGGCCGTTAGTGACGCACTCACGGCGCACACACCCCCCCCCCCCGTTTTTCCGCCGTTCCCGCCCGGGCGCGCGCGCACGGAGGGGCGGGGGGGGGGGGGGGCGGGGGGGGGGTGTGGGGTGGGGGGGGGCGGGGGGTGTGGAGGGGAAAGGGGGGTGGGGGGGGTCGCGTCTTTCGCGCGCGCGCGCGGGAAAACAGCGGCGGGACCCCCCGCCCCCCCCCTCCCCGCCCCGCTCCCCCGGCCCCGCCGCCCCCGCCGCCGCCCCGCCCGCCCCCCGGCACTCACAGCCGCTCCTCGTCTCCGCTCGGCGCCGCCGCCATTTTCTTCGCAGCGAAGAAGCCGCGGGGAGAGCGGGGAGGGAGGGGGGGGGGCCGGGGCGGGGGGGGCCCGCCGAGGGGGGGCGGGGGGCAGAGGGAGGGAGCGCGTGTGGCGGGGGGGGCCCGAACCGAGCCGGAGAGGAAACGCGGAGCGGCCCGCGCCCCGCCCCGCCCGCTCTCCCATTGGCCGCCCCGCCCGCCGCTCAACGGGGCGGCGCGCGGCGATTGGCAGCCGCCTTCCTCCCCCCCCCCCAACAACCCCGCCGCCGCGGGGGGGCGGGGCCGGCGCGCTCCCGGCGGCCGTTGGAATTGGCGGGAAGCGCTGTCAGTTACGACGTCCCCGGGGGGGCGGCGCCGGCGAAGCGCGCGCGGCCGCCCGTTGGCCCCGCGCCGGGACGCCGCGCTCCCATTGGCCGCCCGCGCCGCCCGTCACGGCCCAGAAAGGGGGCGGGGCGAGCCCGGCCGTCCCGCCCCCCCCCCCGGCGCTCCCCGCGCGGAGGAGCGGGTTTGAAATCCAACGGCCGTAACGGTCCCGGCGCCGCCCCGCCCCCCGCCCCCCCCACAGCGCCGCCCGGCGCGGGGCCGCACGGGCTCCGGAGGCACCGGTAACGTGGGGGGGCCCGGGGGTCCCTCAGGTACTTCACGGGGGTCCCTCAGGTACTTCACGGGGGTCCCGGGTGTCCCAGCTCCCCCCGGTACTTCAGGGGGTCCCGGGTGTCCCAGGGGTCCCTCAGGTACCTCAGATACCTCAGAGGGGTCCCGGGTGGCCCTTGGGTCCCTCAGTTACCTCAGGAGGTCCCTCAGGTACCTCAGGGGGTCCCAGGGGTCCCTCAGGTACCTCAGGGGTCCCCCGGGTGCCTCAGGGGGTCCCGGGTGTTCCTTGGGTCCCTCAGGTACCTCAGGGGGTCCCGGGTGTTCCTTGGGTCCCTCAGGTACCTCAGGGGGTCCTGGGTGTCTCTCAGCCCCTCACAGGTTTCCGGACCCCCCAGTAACTGATGGGGGTCCCAGGGGTCCCTGAAGGGGGTCCCAGGAGTCCCAAATCCCCCTCGTTACCTCAGGGAGGTCCCAGGGGTCCCAGCTCCCCCCGGTACCTCAGGGGGTCCCGGGTGTCCCACATCCCCCCGCTACCTCAGTTACCTCAGGGGGTCCCAGGGGTCCCTCAGGTACCTCAGGGGGGTCTCAGGGGTCCCAAATCCCCCGCGTTACCTCAGGGGGTCCCGGGTGTCCCACATCCCCCCCGCTACCTCAGGTACCTCAGGGGGTCCCAGGGGTCCCTCAGTTACCTCAGGGGGTCCCAGAGGTCCCTCAGGTGCCTCAGGGGGTCCCTCAGGTGCCTCAGGGGGTCCCGGGTGTCTCTCAGCCCCTCACGGGTTTCCGGACCCCCCAGTAACTGAGGGGGGTCCCAGGGGTCCCTGAGGGGGGTCCCGGGTGTGCCAAATCCCCCTCGTTACCTCAGGGAGGTCCCAGGGGTCCCAGCTCCCCCCGGTACCTCAGGGGGTCCCTGAGGGGGGTCCCGGGAATCCCAAATCCCCCTCATTACCTCAAAGGGGTCCCGGGTGTCCCTTGGGTCCCTCAGGTACCTCAGGGGGTCCCGGGTGTCCCTTGGGTCCCTCAGGTACCTCAGGGGGTCCCGGGTGTCTCTCAGCCCCTCACAGGTTTCCGGACCCCCCAGTAACTGATGGGGGTCCCAGGGGTCCCTGAAGGGGGTCCTGGGAGTCCCAAATCCCCCTCGTTACCTCAGGGAGGTCCCAGGGGTCCCTCAGTTACCTCAGGGGTCCCTCAGGTGCCTCAGGGGGTCCCGGGTGTCCCTTGGGTCCCTCAGGTACCTCAGGGGGTCCCGGGTGGCCCTTGGGTCCCTCAGTTACCTCAGGGGGTCCCTCAGGTGCCTCAGGGGGTCCCGGGGGTCCCAGCTCCCCCCCGGTACCTCAGGGGGTCCCTGAGGGGGGTCCCGGGAATCCCAAATCCCCCTCAGTTACCTCAAAGGGGTCTCGGGTGTCCCTTGGGTCCCTCAGGTACCTCAGGGGTCCCCCGGGTGCCTCAGGGGGTCCCGGGTGTCCCGAATCCCCCCCTGGTACCTCAGTTACCTCAGGGGGTCCCTCAGTTACCTCAGGGGGTCCCAAATCCCCCTCGTTACCTCAGGGGGGTCTCAGGGGTCCCAGCTCCCCCCGGTACCTCAGGGGGGTCCCCAGTGTCCCTTGGGTTCCTCAGGTACCTCAGGGGGGTCTCCTGGGTCCCTCAGAGGTGTCTGGACCCCTTGTAACTTATGGGGGTCCCGGGTGTCCCTTGGGTCCCTCAGCGGGGTCCTGACCCCCCAGTAACTTAGGGGGGGTCCCTCAGGTACCTCAGGGGGGTCCCAGGGGTCCCTGGGGTCCCTCAGGCACCTCAGGGGGGGTCCCCCGGGTACCTCAGTTACTTCAGGGGGGTCCCTTGGGCCCCAAAGGGGGGTCCTGACCCCCAGTAACTGATGGGGTCCCTCTGGTACCTCAGGGGTGTCCAGACCCCCCCGGGTCCCTCTTGGGGGTCCCAGGTGGCCCCCAGGGACCCCATGGGTGACTCAACGGCCCCTGGCACCTCAGGGGGGTCCCGGGTGTCCCTCGGGTCCCTCAGGGGGTCCTGACCCCCAGTAACTGATGGGGGTCCCTCGGGTCCCTCAGGGGGTCCTGACCCCCAGTAACTGATGGGGTCCCTCGGGTACCTCAGGGGGGTCCTGACCCCCAGTAACTGATGGGGTCCCTCTGGTACCTCAGGGGGGTCCTGACCCCCAGTAACTGATGGGGGTCCCTCGGGTCCCTCAGGGGGGTCCTGACCCCCAGTAACTGATGGGGGTCCCTCGGGTACCTCAGGGGGGTCCTGACCCCCAGTAACTGATGGGGGTCCCTCGGGTACCTCAGGGGGGTCCTGACCCCCAGTAACTGATGGGGTCCCTCGGGTACCTCAGGGGGTCCTGACCCCCAGTAACTGATGGGGGTCCCTCGGGTACCTCAGGGGGGTCCTGACCCCCAGTAACTGATGGGGTCCCTCGGGTCCCTCAGGGGGGTCCTGACCCCCAGTAACTGATGGGGGTCCCTCGGGTCCCTCAGGGGGGTCCCGCTCCGTCCGTCTGTCTGTCCAGGGACCCCCATCACCCCCCCCGTCTGTCCGTCTGTCTGTCCAGGGACCCCCATCACCCCCCCCGTCCGTCTGTCCGTCTGTCCAGGGACCCCTGAGGGGCCGGGCTGTCTGTCCCCATGGCACCAGGCTCTGTCCGTCCGTCTGTCCCCGCGGCACCCCCCTCTGTCCGTCCGTCTGTCCCCATGGCACCCCCCTCTGTCCGTCCGTCCGTCCGTCGGTCCGTCCGTAATCGTGTCAGCTCCGGTCCCGATTTAGCGCTAATCCGGTTTAAGAGCCCGGGATTAGCGGCCGCTCCCCCTCCCCCCGGGGGCTGGGGGGGCCCGGAGCGCCGGGGTTTGGGGACCCCCCACCCCAACCGGGACCCCGGACACGGCGGCGGGGGGCGGGGTTTGAGGGGCGGGGGGGGCAGGGCAGTTTGGGGGTGCAGGGAGAGCTCGGGGGGTTGGGGGTACAGGTGGGGCTCAGGACAGTTTTGGGGTGCAGGGTGAGCTCAGGACAGTTTGGGGGTGCAGGGAGAGCTCGGGGGGTTGGGGGTACAGGTGGGGCTCAGGACAGTTTTGGGGTGCAGGGTGAGCTCAGGACAGTTTGGGGGTGCAGGGAGAGCTCGGGGGGTTGGGGGTACAGGTGGGGCTCAGGACAGTTTTGGGGTGCAGGGTGAGCTCAGGACAGTTTTGGGGTGCAGGGAGAGCTCGGGAGGGGTTGGGGTGCAGGGGGACTCAGGGCAGTTTTAGGGGTGCAGGTGGGGGTCAGGACAGTTTTGGGGTGCAGGGAGAGCTCGGGGGGGTTGGAGGTGCAGGTGGGGGTCAGGACAGTTTTGGGGTGCAGGTGGGGGTCAGGGGCGTTTTGGGGGTGCAGGGAGAGCTCAGGACCGTTTGGGGGTGCAGGGGGAGGACTCAGGGCAGTTTTAGGGGTGCGGGGTGAGCTCAGAACAGTTTTGGGGTGCAGAGGGGACTCAGGACAGTTTGGGGGTGCAGGGTGGGCTCAGTACAGTTTGGGGCTGCAAGTGGGACTCGGGGCAGTTTTGGGGTGCAGGGTGGGCTCAGGGGGGTTGGGGTGCAGGATGGGGGTGCATTATGGGGGTGCAGGTCCATTGGGGTGCATTGGGGGGTGCAGTTGCATTGAGGTGCAGTTTGGGGGTGCAGGATAGGGGTGCATTATGGGGGTGCAGTTGCATTGGATGCAGTTTGGGGGTGCAGTTGCATTGAGGTGCATTATGGGGGTGCAGTTGTTTTGGGGTGCATTGGGGGTGCAGTCTGGGGGTGCAGTGCATTAGGGGGGTGCAGTTGCATTGGGGTGCAGTTTGGGGCTGCAGTTGCATTGAGGTGCATTGGGGGTGCAGTCTGGGGGTGCAGTTGCATTGGGGTGCAGTTTGGGGCTGCAGTTGCATTGGGGTGCATTGGGGGTGCAGTCTGGGGGTTCAGTTGCATTGGGGTGCAGTTCGGGGCTGCAGTTGCATTGAGGTGCATTGGGGGGGTGCAGTCTGGGGGTGCAGTTGCATTGGGGTGCAGTTTGGGGCTGCAGTTGCATTGAGGTGCATTGGGGGTGCAGTCTGGGGGTGCAGTTGCACTGGGGTGCAGTTTGGGGCTGCAGTTGCATTGAGGTGCATTGGGGGTGCAGCCTGGGGGTGCAGTTGCATTGGGGTGCAGTTTGGGGCTGCAGTTGCATTGAGGTGCATTGGGGGGGTGCAGCCTGGGGGTGCAGTTGCATTGGGGTGCAGTTCGGGGCTGCAGTTGCATTGAGGTGCATTGGGGGGGTGCAGTCTGGGGGTGCAGTTGCATTGGGGTGCAGTTTGGGGCTGCAGTTGCATTGAGGTGCATTGGGGGTGCAGCCTGGGGGTGCAGTTGCATTGGGGTGCAGTTCGGGGCTGCAGTTGCATTGAGGTGCATTGGGGGGGTGCAGCCTGGGGGTGCAGTTGCATTGGGGTGCAGTTCGGGGCTGCAGTTGCATTGAGGTGCATTAGGGGGGTGCAGCCTGGGGGTGCAGCCTGGGGGTGCAGTTGCATTGGGGTCCAGTAGGGGGCGCAGCCCAGACCTCGGGTTTGGGGGTTTCGGTGGCTTTTTGGGCTCCCCCATCCACAGCCCCAACTTGGGGTCTCCGTGAGCCCCGCCCCCCCCTTAAACCCCTGGGGAGGGGGGGTCTGCTGGCCCTGATCCCCCCGGGGGCGCTAATCGGGGCTCGGGGGCGATTATCGCCCCCCAAAGCGGCTTGCGGGGTGGTTAAGCCCGGCTTGGGCAGCGCCCGCCCGCGGATCAGCCGGGCTCAGCCGCGCTTTGCCGCGTCAGCCCCGATTAGCGCCCATCCGCCCCCCGCCCCTATAAAGGGGTCCCGGCGGCCTCCCCCCCCCCGTGTCCGTCCGTCCGTCCGTCGCCATGCAGCGGGCGCGCGAGGCGCACGAGGAGCTCCCCGACGACTTCTACATCCCCGCGGCGCTGGACGCGCCCAACCTGACGGCGCTGAGCCCGTTCCTGGTGCCGCAGACGCACCTGGGCAGCCCCGGCGTGTTCCGCGGCATGGCGGCCTTCATGCTGGCGCTGATCGCGCTGGGGGGGCCCATCAACGCGCTCACCATCGCCTGCACCGCGCGCTACAAGAAGCTGCGCTCGCACCTCAACTACATCCTGGTGAACCTGGCGGCCGCCAACCTGCTGGTGATCTGCGTGGGCTCCACCACCGCCTTCTACAGCTTCTCCCAGATGTACTTCGCGCTGGGCCCCACCGCCTGCAAGATCGAGGGCTTCGCCGCCACGCTCGGGGGTAACCGGGGACGTGGGGACCTCGGGCATGGAGGCGTGGGGACGTGGGGACGTCGGGACGTTGGGCACAGAGGCGTTGGGATGTTGGACGTTGGGATGTTGGACGTAGGGACATTGGGCATGGAGACGTCGGGATGTTGGATGTTGGGATGTTGGGCATGGAGACGTTGGGACATTTGGACACAGGGACATTGGGCATGGAGACGTTGGGATGTTGGACGTTGGGATGTTGGGCATGGAGACGTTGGGATGTTGGACGTTGGGATGTTGGACATAGGGACATTGGGCATGGAGACGTTGGGATGTTGGACGTTGGGATGTTGGGCATGGAGACGTTGGGATGTTGGACGTTGGGATGTTGGCCATGGAGACGTTGGGATGATGGATGTTGGGATGTTGGACGTTGGGATGTTGGGTATGGAGACGTTGGGACATTTGGACATAGGGACATTGGGCATGGAGACATTGGGATGTTGGATGTTGGGATGTTGAGACGTTGGGATGTTGGACATTGGGCATGGAGACGTTGGGATGTTGGACGTTGGGATGTTGGGCATGGAGACGTTGGGACATTTGGACATAGGGACGTTGGGCATGGAGACGTTGGGATGTTGGACGTTGGGATGTTGTGCATGGAGACATTGGGACATTGGGATGTTGGGACGTTGGGCATGGAGACGTTGGGACGTTGGACGTTGGGACATTGGGTGTCAAGGATGTGAACTGGAAGGACACCAGGGCCTGGGGACATTGGGACGTTGGGACATGGGGCATGGAGACATTGGGGTGTTGGGACATGGAGACATTGGGACATTGGGCACAAGGATGTTGGGTGTCAAGGTCATGAACTGGGAGGACACCAGGACCTTGGACATTGGGATGTTGGGCATGGAGACGTTGGGACGTTGGTCATGGAGACGTTGGGACGTTGGTCATGGAGACGTTGGGACATTGGGCGTTGAGACATCGGGCACAAGGACATTGGACATGGAGACATTGGGCACGAGGACATTGGGTGTCAAGGTCATGAACTGGAAGGACACCGGCCATGGGGACATTGAGGACATGAGGACACCAGGCCATGGGGTCACCAGGCCATGGGGACACCGGGACATGGGGATGCCTGGCCATGGGGACATGGGGACACCAGGACATGAGGACATGGGGACACCAGGGCATGGGGACACCAGCCGTGGTGCCCATGGTGTCCCATGATGTCCCTATGGTCGCTGGCTGTGGTGTCTATGGTATCCCATGGTGTCTCTATGGTGTCTCTATGGTGTCTCTATGGTGTCTATGATATCCCATGGTGTCCCTATGATGTCTATATGATGTCCCATGGTGTCTATATGATATCTGTGTGATGTCCCAGGCATGGTGTCCCTGTGGTCCCTGGCCATGGTGGCCTTCGAGCAGTTCCTGGTGACCTGCAAGCTGTCCCACGGTGTCTCTATGGCGTCTCTATGGTGTCTATGACGTCCCATGGCGTCTCTATGGTGTCTATGACGTCCCGTGGAGTCTCTACGGTGTCTATACGATATCTATACGTTCCCCAGGCATGGTGTCGCTGTGGTCGCTGGCCGTGGTGGCCTTCGAGCGGTTCCTGGTGATCTGCAAGCCGCTGGGCAACTTCACGTTCCGCGGCAGCCACGCCGTGCTGGGCTGCGCCGCCACCTGGATCTTCGGCCTCGTGGCCGCGGTGCCGCCGCTTTTCGGCTGGAGCAGGTGGGGACGGGGGCCCGGGGGGTTTGGGGGTCCCGGGGGGTTTGGGGGGCCCAGGGGGTTTGGGTTCCCTGGGGATTTGTGGGGTCCCTGGGGGTTTGGGGGGTCCCTGGAGGTTTGGGGGGTCCCTGGAGGTTTGGGGGGTCCCTGGGGGTTTGGGGTCCCTGGGGCCTTGGGGAGTCCCCTGGGGGCTTGGGAGGGTCCCTGGGGGCTTGGGGGGACCCCTGGGTGTTTGGGGGGGCCCTGGGGTTTTGGGGTCCCCAGGGGGCTTGGGGGGACCACTGGGGGTTTGAGGTCCCTGCAGGTTTGGGGTCCCCTGGGGGTTTGGGGGGTCCCTAGGGGGTGATGACCCTGTATCCCCAGGTACACCCCCGAGGGGCTGCAGTGGGGTGTTGGGGTGCATTTCGGGGTGTATTTAGGTGTGTTTTGGGGTGTATTTTGGGGTACCCCAGGTACATCCCCGAGGGGCTGCAGTGGGGTGTTGGGGTGCATTTCGGGGTGTATTTCGGGGTGTTTTGGGGTACCCCAGGTACATCCCCGAGGGGCTGCAGTGGGGTGTTGGGGTGCATTTCGGGGTGTATTTCAGGGTGTTTTGGGGTACCCCAGGTACATCCCCGAGGGGCTGCAGTGGGGTGTTGGGGTGCATTTCGGGGTGTATTTCGGGGTGTTTTGGGGTACCCCAGGTACATCCCCGAGGGGCTGCAGTGGGGTGTTGGGGTGCATTTCGGGGTGTATTTCAGGGTGTTTTGGGGTACCCCAGGTACATCCCCGAGGGGCTGCAGTGGGGTGTTGGGGTGCATTTCGGGGTGTATTTCGGGGTGTTTTGGGGTACCCCAGGTACATCCCCGAGGGGCTGCAGTGGGGTGTTGGGGTGCATTTCGGGGTGTATTTCGGGGTGTTTTGGGGTACCCCAGGTACATCCCCGAGGGGCTGCAGTGGGGTGTTGGGGTGCATTTCGGGGTGTATTTCGGGGTGTTTTGGGGTACCCCAGGTACATCCCCGAGGGGCTGCAGTGCTCGTGCGGGCCCGACTGGTACACGGCCAACAACAAATGGAACAACGAGTCCTACGTCATCTTCCTCTTCTGCTTCTGCTTCGGGGTCCCCCTGGCGCTCATCGTCTTCTCCTACGGGCGCCTGCTGCTCACGCTGCGCGCGGTACGCACCCCGAAACACCCCAAAACACCCCAAAACACCCCAAAACACCCCAAAATACCCCCAAAACACCCCACAGAGCCTACAGCCGCCTGCTGCTCGCTCTGCGCGTGGTACGGACCCCAAAACACCCCCAGACACCCCATAGACACCCCGAAACACCCCAAAACACCCCACAGAGCCTACAGCCGCCTGCTGCTCACGCTGCGCGCGGTACGGACCCCGAGACACCCCACAGACACCCCCAAACACCCCCAAACACCCCAAAATAGCCCCAAAACACCCCCAAACACCCCAAAATACCCCCCAAACACCCCAAAATACCCTCAAAACACCCCAAAACACCCCCAAACCCCATAGACACCCCATAGACCCTACAGGCACCTGCTGCTCACCCTGCGCACGGTATGGACCCCAAACACCCCGTGGGCACCCCAAAAGACCCCATAGACACCCCCAAACCCCATAGGCACCCCACAGACACCCCCACAGACCCTACAGGCGCCTGCTGCTCACCCTGCGTGTGGTACGGACCCCAAAATACCCCAAAACACCCCAAAACACCCCAAAACACCCAGGGAGGGCACAGCCAGCTGAGCAGCAGCAGCAGCTTTATTGGGGACCCGCTAGAGCTGGGGGCTCCACAGCCCACGTGTGGGTCCCAGAGCCCCTAGGGGGGACCCCACCGCCCCACAGCCCACGTGTGGGTCCCACAGCCCCTATGGGGGACCCCAGAGCCCCTATGGGGGACCCCACCACCCCACAGCCCACGTGTGGGTCCCACAGCCCCTAGGGGGGGACCCCACAGCCCCTATGGGGGACCCCACAGCCCACGTGTGGGTCCCACAGCCCCTAGGGGGGACCCCACAGCCCCACAGCCCACGTGTGGGTCCCACAGCCCCTAGGGGGGACCCCACAGCCCCACAGCCTCTATGGGGGACCCCACAGCCCACGTATGGGTCCCACAGCCCCTAGGGAGGACCCCACAGCCCCACAGCCCCTATGGGGGACCCCACAGCCCACGTATGGGTCCCACAGCCCCTAGGGGGGACCCCACAGCCCCACAGCCCACGTGTGGGTCCCACAGCCCCTATGGGGGACCCCACAGCCCCACAGCCCACGTGTGGGTCCCACAGCCCCTAGGGGGGACCCCACAGCCCCACAGCCCACGTGTGGGTCCCACAGCCCCTATGGGGGACCCCACAGCCCCACAGCCCACGTGTGGGTCCCACAGCCCCTATGGGGGACCCCACAGCCCCACAGCCCACGTGTGGGTCCCACAGCCCCTAGGGGGGACCCCACAGCCCCACAGCCCACGTGTGGGTCCCACAGCCCCTAGGGGGGGACCCCACAGCCCCACAGCCCACGTGTGGGTCCCACAGCCCCTAGGGGGGACCCCACCGCCCCACAGCCCACGTGTGGGTCCCACAACCCCTATGGGGGACCCCACCGCCCCACAGCCCACGTGTGGGTCCCACAGCCCCTAGGGGGGACCCCACAGCCCCACAGCCCACGTGTGGGTCCCACAGCCCCTAGGGGGGACCCCACCGCCCCACAGCCCACGTGTGGGTCCCACAACCCCTATGGGGGACCCCACCGCCCCACAGCCCACGTGTGGGTCCCACAGCCCCTAGGGGGGACCCCACAGCTCCACAGCCCACGTGTGGGTCCCACAGCCCCTAGGGGGGACCTCACAGCCCCAACAGCCCCTAGGGGGGACCCCACAGCCCCACAGCCCACGTGTGGGTCCCACAACCCCTCTATGAGCTCCAGGGCTCCCCATAGGGTCCCTATATGTTCTATATGATCCATACGTTGCAGGTGGCCCGGCAGCAGGAGCAGTCGGCCAGCACGCAGAGGGGTCTCTGTGTGATGTCTATGGTGTCTAATGTATATGATCTATACGTTGCAGGTGGCCCGGCAGCAGGAGCAGTCGGCCAGCACGCAGGGGGTCTCTGTGTGATGTCTATGGTGTCTAATGTATACGATCTATACGTCCCCAGGTGGCCCGGCAGCAGGAGCAGTCGGCCAGCACGCAGAGGGGTCTCTGTGTGATGTCTATGGTGTCTAATGTATACGATCTATACGTCCCCAGGTGGCCCGGCAGCAGGAGCAGTCGGCCAGCACGCAGAGGGTCTCTGTGTGATGTCTATGGTGTATCTCATGTATCTAATGTATACGATCTATACGTCCCCAGGTGGCCCGGCAGCAGGAGCAGTCGGCCAGCACGCAGGGAGTCTCTGTGTGATGTCTATGGTGTCTAATGTATATGATCCATACGTTGCAGGTGGCCCGGCAGCAGGAGCAGTCGGCCAGCACGCAGAAGGCGGAGCGCGAGGTGACCAAGATGGTGGTGGTGATGGTGCTGGGCTTCCTGGTGTGCTGGGCGCCCTACTCGGCCTTCGCGCTCTGGGTGGTGACGCACAGGGGCCGCCCCTTCGACGTGGGGCTGGCGTCCGTCCCCTCCGTGTTCTCCAAGGCCTCCACCGTCTACAACCCCGTCATCTACGTCTTCATGAACAAACAGGTGATGGGGGGCGCTGTGGGTCACTGTGGGTCACTGTGGGGCACTATGGGTCACTGTGAGTCCTATGGGTCACTGTGGGGTGCGGGTCCGTGGGGCTGGCGTCCGTCCCCTCCGTGTTCTCCAAGGCCTCCACCGTCTACAACCCCGTCATCTACGTCTTCATGAACAAACAGGTGATGGGGGGCGCTGTGGGGTACTGTGGGTCACTGTGGGTCACTGTGGGTCACTATGGGTCACTGTGGGTCGCTATGGGTCACTGTGGGTCCTATGGGTCACTGTGGGGTGCGGGTCCGTGGGGCTGGCGTCCGTCCCCTCCGTGTTCTCCAAGGCCTCCACCGTCTACAACCCCGTCATCTACGTCTTCATGAACAAACAGGTGATGGGGGGCGCTGTGGGGCGCTGTGGGGCGCTGTGGGGCACTATGGGTCACTGTGGGTCCTATGGGTCACTGTGAGTCCTATGGGTCACTGTGGGTCCTATGGGTCACTGTGGGGTGCGGGTCCGTGGGGCTGGCGTCCGTCCCCTCCGTGTTCTCCAAGGCCTCCACCGTCTACAACCCCGTCATCTACATCTTCATGAACAAACAGGTGATGGGGGGCGCTGTGGGGCGCTATGGGTCACTATGGGTCACTATGGGTCCTATGGGTCACTGTGGGTCCTATGGGTCACTGTGGGTCACTGGGGGTCGCTGTGGGTCACTATGGGTTGCTGTGGGTCACTGGGGGTCACTGGGGGTCACCGGGGGTCACTGTGGGTCACTGGGGTCACCGTGGGTCACTGGGGTCACCGTGGGTCACGGGGGTCGCCGTGGGGCAGGGACAGGTGTGGGGTCAGAGGTCAGCGCTGTCCCCCCCATGGCGGTGACCCTGGGATGGGGGTGGTGCTGGGGACACCCCCGTGACCCCAGTGACCCCCATTAACACCCCAGTGACCCCAGTGACCCCCAGTGACCCCCATTAACACCCCAGTGACCCCCAGTGACCCCCATTAACACCCCATTAACACCCCAGTGACCCCAGTGACCCCCAGTGACCCCCATTAACACCCCATTAACACCCCAGTGACCCCAGTGACCCCCAGTGACCCCCATTAACACCCCATTAACACCCCCGTGACCCCCGTAACCCCCATTAACACCCCATTAACACCCCAGTGACCCCCAGTGACCCCCATTAACACCCCCGTGACCCCCACCCTGGGCAGGTGCTGTCACACTGGGGGTGTGTGACATCACAGAGGATCGGGTGACGTCATAGAGCTGTGTGTGACGTCACAGAGCTGTGTGTGACGTCGTAGAGCTGTGTGTGACATCACAAGGGCGTGTGTGTGTGTGTGACGTCATAGAGCCGTGTATGACGCCACAGGGGCGTGTCTCTGTGTGACGTCATAGAGCCGTGTATGACGTCACAGGGCGTGTCCGTGTGTGACGTCATAGAGCCGTGTATGACGTCACAGGGGCGTGTCTGTGTGTGACATCATAGAGCCGTGTATGACGTCACAGGGGCGTGTCCGTGTGTGTGACGTCACAGGGGGTTGTGTGACGTCACCATGGTGTCACTGTCCCCGCAGTTCCGCTCCTGCATGCTGAAGCTGCTGTTCTGCGGGCGCAGGGGGTGTGATGTCACAGGGGGGTTGTGTGATGTCACAGGGGGGTTGTGTGATGTCACCATGACGTCACTCTGACGTCACCATGACGTCACTGTCCCCGCAGTTCCGGTCCTGCATGCTGAAGCTGCTGTTCTGCGGGCGCAGGGGGGTGTGTGATGTCACCCTGACGTCACTCTGATGTCAATCTGACGTCACCATGACGTCACTCTGATGTCACTCTGACGTCACCATGACGGCACTCTGATGTCACTCTGACGTCACCGTGACGTCACTGTCCCCGCAGTTCCGCTCCTGCATGCTGAAGCCGCTGTTCTGCGGGCGCAGGGGGTGTGTGATGTCACCATGACGTCACTCTGATGTCACCATGACGTCACTCTGATGTCACTCTGCCGTCACCGCGACGTCACTGTCCCCGCAGTTCCGCTCCTGCATGCTGAAGCTGCTGTTCTGCGGGCGCAGGGGGGTGTGATGTCACCATGACGTCACTCTGATGTCACTCTGACGTCACCATGACGTCCCTGTCCCCGCAGTTCCGGTCCTGCATGCTGAAGCTGCTGTTCTGCGGGCGCAGGGGGGTGTGTGGGGGGTGTGATGTCACCATGACGTCACTCTGACGTCACCATGACGTCACTCTGATGTCACTCTGACGTCACCATGACGTCCCTGTCCCCGCAGTTCCGGTCCTGCATGCTGAAGCTGCTGTTCTGCGGGCGCAGGGGGGGGTGTGTGGGGTGTGATGTCACCATGATGTCACTCTGACGTCACCATGACGTCACCGTGCCGTCGCTGTCCCCGCAGTTCCGGTCCTGCATGCTGAAGCTGCTGTTCTGCGGGCGCAGCCCCTTCGGGGACGAGGACGACGTCTCCGGCTCCTCCCAGGCCACCCAGGTCTCCTCCGTGGGCTCCGCCTCCGCCAGCCAGGTGGCCCCGGCCTAGGACCGCGGGGGCCTCTGCCCCACGGCCTCTGCCCCACGGCACCGACCCACGGCACCGACCCACGGAGAGCTCCGACCCACAGCGTCTGCCCCATGGAGACACCTGCCCCACGGCGCTGCCCCACGGCACCAACCCGCGGAGACACCTGCCCCACGGCACCGACCCACAGAAAGACCTGCCCCACGGCACCGACCCACGGCGCTGCCCCACAGCGTCTGCCCCATGGAGACACCTGCACCACGGCGGCTGCCCCACAGCACCAACCCACAGCACCGACCCACAGAGAGCTCCAACCCACAGCGTCTGCCCCATGGAGACACCTGCCCCACGGCACCGACCCACGGAGAGCTCCGACCCACAGCGTCTGCCCCACGGCACCGACACACGGAGAGCTCCGACCCACAGCGTCTGCCCCATGGAGAGACCTGCCCCACGGCGCTGCCCCACGGCACCAACCCGCGGAGACACCTGCCCCACGGCACCGACCCACAGAAAGACCTGCCCCACGGCACCGACCCACGGCGCTGCCCCACAGCGTCTGCCCCATGGAGACACCTGCACCACGGCGGCTGCCCCACAGCACCGACCCACGGCACCAACCCACAGAGAGCTCCAACCCACAGCGTCTGCCCCATGGAGACACCTGCCCCACGGCATCTGCCCCATGGCACCGACCCACGGCACCAACCCACAGAGAGCTCCAACCCACAGCGTCTGCCCCATGGAGACACCTGCACCACGGCGGCTGCCCCACAGCACCGACCCACGGCACCGACCCACAGAGAGCTCCAACCCACAGCGTCTGCCCCATGGAGACACCTGCCCCACGGCGTCTGCCCCATGGCACCGACCCACGGCACCAACCCACGGAGACACCTGCCCCATGGCACCGACCCACGGCATCTGCCCCACGGCGTCTGCCCCATGGAGAGACCTGACCCACGGCATCTGCCCCATGGAGACACCTGCCCCACGGCACCGACCCACAGTGAGCTCTGCCCCACAGCACCAACCCACAGCATCTGCCCCACAGAGAGCGCTGCCCCACAGCGCTGCCCCATGGAGAGCTCTGCCCCACAGCACCGCCCCACCGCAGGCTCTGCCCATCCCAGGGCGAGCTCTGCCCCACGGCGTCTGCCCCATGGTCTCTGCCCCATGGTCTCTGCCCCACGGCCTCTGCCCCACGGTCTCTGCCCCCCGGCTCGGGCGCTGTGGGGCACAGGGGGGAGGGGCCACGCGCACCCCCACCCTCACCCCCCGCCATGGGGCAGCCCCACGGCTCCGTTGTACATACACCTGCACCCCACGGCATTAAACATGGAGACGCAGCCGCTGCCTCTGAATCACCTGCCCCACAGACACCCCATGGGCGCCCCATGGACACCCCATAGACACCCCCAGCCCCACAGACACCCCATGGGCGCCCCATGGACACCCCCAGCCCCACAGACACCCCACAGACACCCCATGGGCACCCCATGGGTACCCCCAGCCCCACAGACACCCCACAGACACCCCATGGGCGCCCCATGGACACCCCCAGCCCCACAGACACCCCATGGACACCCCACAGACACCCCATGAGCACCCCATAGGCGTCCCCAGCCCCCCAGCTGCCCCCCAGCTGCCCCCCAGCCCCACCCCCCATGCGTGTCCAGGGACAGCCTGGGACACGGACACACGGACACACGGACAGACACACGGACAGACACACGGACACACGGACACACGGACAGACACACGGACAGACACACGGACACACGGACACACGGACACACGGACAGACAGAGACCCATAGAGACCCACAGACACAGCCCCACGGACACGGACACACAGACAGACACAGGGACACATAGAGACCCATAGAGACCCACAGAGACCCGCACTGCCCTGCACTGCCCCACTGCGACCCACACTGCCCCATGGACACAGCCCCACGGACACACAGAGACCCATAGAGACCCACAGAGACCCACACTGCCCCACTGCGACCCACACTGCCCCACTGCGACCCACACTGCCCCATGCACGCAGCCCCACGGACACACAGAGACCCACGGACACTGCCCCACGGACACAGCCCCCCACTGGCCCCCACTGCCCCACAGGTCACAGCTCCTCCCTGCGTCCCATGGGGCTCCATGTCACCCCACACCCCACACACCCCACATCTTCCGTCCCACGTCGCCCCACAGCAGCTCGTGCTGCCCCACGTCGCCCCACAGTGCCCCACGTCGCCCCATATCGCCCCACATCCCCCCACACTCACCCCCCGGCTCCAGCTCCGGCCGCCCCTGTGGGGAGAAAAACCAGTGGGGTCACGAGTGGGGCACTGACCCCCAACCCCCGCCCACCCTGGGGTCCCAGCCCCACTGCGCCCCACTGCGCCCACTGTGCCCACTCTGCCCCACTGCACCCACTGTGCCCCACTGTGCCCCACTGCACCCACTCTGCCCCACTGCACCCACTGTGCCCCACTGTGCCCCACTGCACCCACTCTGCCCCACTGCACCCACTGTGCCCCACTGCACCCACTGCACCCACTGTGCCCCACTGCACCCACTCTGCCCCACTGCACCCACTGTGCCCCACTGTGCCCACTGCACCCACTGCGCCCACTGTGCCCCACTGCGCCCACTGCGCCCACTGCGCCCACTGTGCCCCACTGTGCTCACTGCACCCACTGCGCCCACTGCACCCACTGCACCCACTGTGCCCACTGCACCCCACTGCGCTCACTGTGCCCCACTGCGCCCACTCTGCCCCACTGCGCCCACTGCGCCCACTGCACCCCACTGCGCCCACTGCACCCCACTGTGCTCACTGCACCCCACTGCGCCCACTCTGCCCCACTGCACCCACTGCGCCCCACTGCATGCACTCTGCCCCACTGCACCCCACTGCGCTCACTGTGCCCCACTGCACCCACTGTGCCTCACTGTGCCCACCGCATCCCACTGCACCCCACTGCGTCCCACTGCGCCCACTATGCCCCACTCTCCCACTCTGCCCCACTGCACTCACTGGGCCCCACTGCACACACTCTGCCCCACTGCACCCCACTGCGCTCACTGTGCCCCACTGCACCCACTCTGCCCCACTGCACCCCACTGCGCCCACTGCACCCCACTGCACCCACTCTGCCCCACTGCACTCACTGTGCCCCACTGCACCCACTCTGCCCCACTGCACTCACTGTGCCCCACTGCACCCACTGCGCCCACTGCACCCCACTGCACCCACTCTGCCCCACTGCGCTCACTGTGCCCCACTGCGCCCACTGCGCCCCACGGCCGCCGCCCCCCCCTTCCCGCCCCCCTTTCCCGCCCCCCGGATTAAAGTTTCCAGCGCCCCCCTGCTCGGGCTCCCCCGGGGTGACCCGAAAATCCCGGATTAGGGGGGGGCGGCTCCGGCCACCGGGGGGGGATTAGGGGCGGGGGGGCCCGCGGGGTGGGGCGGCACCCCCCATGTGTGGGGCGGCACCCCCAGCTATGGGGTGACACCCCCCATCTATGGGGCGGCACCCCCCGGGTCCCCCCGTTGTCGCCCATGGGGCCGCCCCCCCAGCTCCAGCTGCCCCTCATTAGCGCCCCCCCAGCCCGGGCTAATTGGTAATTAGGGCTCTGGGTTGATTGGGGGGCGGGGGGGCCCCTCCCCCCTGGTGATGTAACCGCCTCGAGCGCGGGGGGCGGATGTGGGGCAGGGGGGTCCGGGACCCACAGCGTGTGGGGTGGGGGGGTCTGGGACCCACAGCGTGTGGGGCAGGGGGGTCCGGGACCCACAGCGTGTGGGGCGGGGGGGTCTGGGACCCACAGCGTGTGGGGTGGGGGGGTCTGGGACCCACAGCGTGTGGGGTGGGGGGGCGGATGTGGGGCAGGGGGGTCTGGGACCCACAGCATGTGGGGCGGGCAGGAACAGGACCCAGATGTGGGGTGTGGGGGTTCCCAGCATCCTGCTATGGGGCAGGGGATCCCACATCCCCGTGATGTGGGTCAGGGGGTTCAACACCCCCGATGTGGGTCAGGGTGTCCCCAAACCCCACGATGTGGGTCGGGGGGGTGAACGCCCCCTGATGTGGGTCGGGGGGTTCCCAGCATTCTGCTATGGGGCAGGGGGCACCCCACACCCTATGATGTGGGTCAGGGGGTTCAATGCCCTCTGATGTGGGTCAGGGGGTCCCACACCCCCCAGTGTGGGTCAGGGGGGTCCCCACCCCCGATGTGGGTCAGGGGTCCCCACCCCCGATGTGGGTCAGGGGGTCCCCCACCCCCGATGTGGGTCAGGGGTCCCCACCCCCGATGTGGGTCAGGGGTCCCACACCCCCGATGTGGGTCAGGGGGTCCCCACCCCCGATGTGGGTCAGGGGTCCCCATCCCCGATGTGGGTCAGGGGTCCCACACCCCCGATGTGGGTCAGGGGGTCCCCACCCCCGATGTGGGTCAGGGGTCCCCACCCCCGATGTGGGTCAGGGGTCCCACACCCCCGATGTGGGTCAGGGGGTCCCCACCCCCGATGTGGGTCAGGGGTCCCCACCCCCGATGTGGGTCAGGGGTCCCCACCCCCGATGTGGGTCAGGGGGTCCCCCACCCCCCGATGTGGGTCAGGGGGTCCCCCCCCCCGATGTGGGTCAGGGGTCCCCATCCCCGATGTGGGTCAGGGGTCCCCACCCCGATGTGGGTCAGGGGTCCCCACCCCCGATGTGGGTCAGGGTGTCCCCACCCCCGATGTGGGTCAGGGGTCCCCCCCCCCGATGTGGGTCAGCCCCCCCGGGCCCCGGGGGCGGAACGGGCGGCGCCCTCGTCAGCGGGCGCTGGGGGCCGGATTAGCACCAATTAACCCCCCGGCCCAATTAAGGGATCAGGGGGGGCCGGGGCTGAGCCGGGGGCGCCTATAAAAGAGCCAGGGGCGCCGCGCCGGGACCCCCGGGCAACAGCCGCACCGGGACCCCCGGACAACAACCGCGCCGGTCACCCCGGTTACCGCTACCAGTTACCTGGTTAGTGCTCCCGGCTACCCCGGTTACCCCAGTTGTTCCCCCAGTTACCACTCCCGGTTACCCCGGTTACCCCGGTTACCCCGGTTAGTGCTCCCGGTTGTTACCCCGGTTACCCCGGTTAGTGCTCCCAGTTACCCCGGTTACCCCGGTTAGTGCTCCCGGTTGTTACCCCAGGTACCACTCCCGGTTACCCCGGTTACCCCGGTTAGTGCTCCCAGTTGTTACCCTGGTTACCCCGGTTAGTGCTCCCAGTTACCCCGGTTACCCCGGTTACCCCGGTTAGTGCTCTCAGTTACCCCGGTTACCCCAGTTAGTGCTCCCGGTTGTTACCCCGGTTACCCCGGTTAGTGCTCCCGGTTACCCCAGTTACCCCGGTTAGTGCTCCCGGTTGTTACCCCGGTTACCCCGGTTAGTGCTCCCGGTTGTCACCCCAGGTACCACTCCCGGTTACCCCGGTTGTTACCTTGGTTGCCCTCCCAGTTACCCCAGTTGTTCCCCCAGTTACCCCGGTTACCACTCCCGGTTATCCCAGTTACCCTGGTTAGTGCTCCTGGTTATCCCGGTTACCCCCGCTTAGTGCTCCCGGTTGTTCCCCCGGTTGTTCCCCCGGTTGTTCCCCCGGTTGTTCCCCGGTTCTCAGTTGTTCCCCCAGTTCCCGGTTGTTCCCCGGTTACCCCGGTTCCCAGTTGTTCTCCCCGTTGTTCCCTGGTTACCCCAGTTCCCGGTTGTTCCCCAGGTCCCGGCTGTTCCCCGGTTGTTCCCGGTTGTTCCCCAGGTCCCGGCTGTTCCCGGTTGTTCCCCAGGTTCTGGTTGTTCCCCAGTTGTTCCCGGTTGTTCCCCAGGTCCCGGCCACTCCCGGTTGTTCCCGGTTGTTCCCCAGGCCCTGGCTGTTCCCCGGTTGTTCCCCGGTTGTTCCCTGGTTGTTCCCGGTTGTTCCCCAGGTCCCGGCCGTTCCCGGTTGTTCCCCAGGTCCCGGTTGTTCCCTGTTTGTTCCCGGTTGTTCCCTGGTTGTTCCCCGGTTGTTCCCGGTTGTTCCCCAGGTCCCGGTTGTTCCCGGTTGTTCCCCAGTTGTTACCCTGGTTGCTCCCGGTTGTTACCCCAGTTGTTCCCGGTTGCTCCCGGTTGTTCCCCAGTTGTTACCCCGGTTGTTCCCGGTTGTTCCCCAGGTCCCGGCCGTTCCCGGTTGTTCCCGGTTGTTCCCTGTTTGTTCCCGGTTGTTCCCCAGTTGTTACCCCGGTTGCTCCCGGTTGTTCCCCAGTTGTTCCCGGTTGCTCCCGGTTGTTCCCCAGTTGTTACCCCAGTTGTTCCCGGTTGTTCCCCAGGTCCCGGCCGTTCCCGGTCGTTCCCGGCTGTTCCCGGTTGTTCCCGGTGGCGCCATGGACGGGTTCGCGGCCGCGCGGCGCCGCCACGAGGACGAGGACACAACGCGCGACAGCGTCTTCACCTACACCAACAGCAACAACACCCGCGGTGAGACCCCCGGGGATGGGGGACAGACAACGGGGACCCACGGGGGGAGCACTGGGACCCACTGGGGACCCCAGGGCCCCCCCGGCGACCCCCTGGTGACCCATGGGGACCCCATTGACCCATGGGGACACTGGGACCCCATTGACCCCTGGTGACCCATGCGGACCCCATTGACCCATGGGGACACTGGGACCCCATTGACCCCTGGTGACCCATGGGGACCCCATTGACCCATGGGGACACTGGGACCCCATTGACCCATGGGGACACTGGGACCCCATTGACCCCCATGTCCCCAGGTCCCTTCAAGGGCCCCAACTACCACATCACCCCCACTGGGCGTACAACCTGGGGACCCCATCGGTGACCCATGGTGACACTGGGGACCCCATCAGTGACCCATGGTGACACTGGGGACCCCATTGGTGACCCATGGTGACCCATTGGTGACCCATGGTGACACTGGGGACCCCATCGGTGCCCCATGGTGACCCATTGTTGTCCCCAGGTCCCTTCGAGGGCCCCAACTACCACATCGCCCCGCGCTGGGTGTGCACTGGGGACCCCATTGGTGACCCATGGTGACACTGGGGACCCCATCAGTGACCCATGGTGACACTGGGGACCCCATCGGTGACCCATGGTGACACTGGGGACCCCATTGGTGACCCATGGTGACCCATCGGTGACCCATGGTGACGCTGATGATCCCATCGGTGCCCCATGGTGACACTGGGGACCCCATCGGTGACCCATGGTGACCCATTGTTGTCCCCAGGTCCCTTCGAGGGCCCCAACTACCACATCACCCCCACTGGGCGTACAACCTGGGGACCCCATCGGTGACCCATGGTGACACTGGGGACCCCATTGGTGACCCATTGGTGACACTGGTGATCCCATCGGTGCCCCATGGTGACCCATTGGTGACCCATGGTGACACTGGGGACCCCATTGGTGCCCCATGGTGACCCATTGGTGACACTGGGGACCCCATCGGTGCCCCATGGTGACCCATTGTTGTCCCCAGGTCCCTTCGAGGGCCCCAACTACCATATCGCCCCGCGCTGGGTGTGCACTGGGGACCCCATCGGTGACCCATGGTGACCCATTGGTGACCCATTGGTGACACTGGGGACCCCATTGGTGCCCCATGGTGACCCATTGTTGTCCCCAGGCCCCTTCGAGGGCCCCAACTACCACATCGCCCCGCGCTGGGTGTGCACTGGGGACCCCATCGGTGACCCATGGTGACGCTGATGATCCCATCGGTGACCCATGGTGCCCCATGGTGCCCCATTGTTGTCCCCAGGTCCCTTCGAGGGCCCCAACTACCACATCGCCCCGCGCTGGGTGTACAACGTGACCTCGCTCTGGATGATCTTCGTGGTGGTGGCCTCGGTGTTCACCAACGGGCTGGTGCTGGTGGCCACCTGGCGCTTCAAGAAGCTGCGGCACCCGCTCAACTGGATCCTGGTGAACCTGGCGGTGGCCGACCTGGGCGAGACGGTGATCGCCAGCACCATCAGCGTGGTCAACCAGATCTCGGGCTACTTCATCCTGGGCCACCCCATGTGCGTCATCGAGGGCTACACCGTGTCGGCCTGCGGTGAGATGGGGGCTGTGGGGCGGGGTGTGGGGCGGGGTGTGGGGCGGGGTGTGGGGCACCATCAGCGTGGTCAACCAGATCTCGGGGTACTTCATCCTGGGCCACCCCATGTGCGTCATCGAGGGCTACACCGTGTCGGCCTGCGGTGAGATGGGGGGATGTGGGGCGGGGTGTGGGGCAGGGTGTGGGGCGGGGTGTGGGGCGGGGTGTGGGGCAGGGTGTGGGGAGATGTGGGGCGGGGTGTGGGGCACCATCAGCGTGGTCAACCAGATCTCGGGCTACTTCATCCTGGGCCACCCCATGTGCGTCATCGAGGGCTACACCGTGTCGGCCTGCGGTGAGATGGGGGATGTGTGGGGAGATGTGGGGCGGGGTGTGGGGCAGGGTGTGGGGCAGGGTGTGGGGCGGGGTGCGGGGCACCATCAGCGTGGTCAACCAGATCTCGGGCTACTTCATCCTGGGCCACCCCATGTGTGTCATCGAGGGCTACACCGTGTCGGCCTGCGGTGAGATGGGGGATGTGGGGCGGGCTGTGGGGCGGGGTGTGGGGCGGGGTGTGGGGTGGGATGGGGGAACCCATGTGCATCATCGAGGGCTACACCGTGTCGGCCTGCGGTGAGATGGGGGGGGTGTGTGGGGAGATGTGGGGCGGGGTGTGGGGCAGGGTGTGGGGCGGGGTGTGGGGCAGGGTGTGGGGCAGGGTGTGGGGCACCCCATATGCATCATCAAGGGCTACACTGTGTCCGCCTGCGGTGAGATGGGGGGGATGTGTGGGGAGATGTGGGGCAGGGTGTGGGGTGGGATGGGGGAACCCATGTGCATCATCAAGGGCTACACTGTGTCTGCCTGCAGTGAGATGGGGGGCGATGTGTGGGGAGATGTGGGGCAGGGTGTGGGGCAGGGTGTGGGGTGGGATGGGGGAACCCATGTGCATCATCAAGGGCTACACCGTGTCCGCCTGCAGTGAGATGTGGGGCAGGATGTGGGGCTGTACTCTGTGGGGCTCAGTGCTATGGGTCAGCCTGGTATGGGGCTGAACACTGTGGGTCTGTGCTCTACGGGGCTGTGTTCTATGGGCCCATACTCTATGGGCCTGCACTCTATGGGTCACCCCACTATGGAGCTCTATGGGTCACCCCACTATGGGGCTGTGCTCTATGGGTCTGTACCCTATACATCTGTGTTCTATGGGTCACCCCGCTATGGGGCAGCCCCTAACCCGCCCCACAGGTATCACGGCGCTCTGGTCGCTCGCCATCATCTCCTGGGAGCGCTGGGGGCTGTGGGTCCGTACCCCATGGTTCTGTGGGTCCGTACCCCATGGTTCTGTGCTCTATGGGTCCGTACTCTATGGGGCTGCACCCTACGGGTCCGTACGCCATGGGGCAGCCCCTAACCCGCCCCACAGGTATCACGGCGCTCTGGTCGCTCGCCATCATCTCCTGGGAGCGCTGGTTCGTGGTCTGCAAGCCCTTCGGGAACATCAAGTTCGACGGGAAGCTGGCGCTGGCCGGGATCCTGTTCTCCTGGGTCTGGTCCTGCGCCTGGACCGCGCCCCCCATCTTCGGCTGGAGCAGGTGTGGGGCTGGGCCGGGCTGCCCCCGCGCCCCCCGGCGCCGCTGACCCCCCTGCCCCACAGGTACTGGCCCCACGGGCTGAAGACCTCGTGCGGCCCCGACGTGTTCAGCGGGAGCTCGGACCCGGGCGTGCAGAGCTACATGGTGGTGCTCATGGTCACCTGCTGCTTCTTCCCGCTCGCCATCATCGTCCTCTGCTACCTGCAAGTCTGGCTGGCCATCCGCGCGGTGAGCCCCATAGATCCGCCCTGCCCCATAGATGTGACCCACACATCCGCCCTGCCCCATAGATCCACCCCACACAGCCCCAGAGATCCACCCTGCACACCCCCACTGCCCCATCGTCCTCTGCTACCTGCAAGTCTGGCTGGCCATCCGCGCGGTGAGCCCCATAGATCCGCCCTGCCCCATAGATGTGACCCACACATCCGCCCTGCCCCATAGATCCACCCCACACAGCCCCAGAGATCCACCCTGCACACCCCCACTGCCCCATCGTCCTCTGCTACCTGCAAGTCTGGCTGGCCATCCGCGCGGTGAGCCCCATAGATCCGCCCTGCCCCATAGATCTGACCCACACATCCGCCCTGACCCATAGATCCACCCCACACAGCCCCAGAGATCCACCCTGCACACCCCCACTGCCCCATATCCTCTGCTACCTGCAAGTCTGGCTGCCCATCCGCGCGGTGAGCCCCATAGATCCGCCCTGCCCCATAGATCCGACCCACACACCCACCCTGCCCCATAGATCCACCCCACACAGCCCCAGAGATCCACCCTGCACACCCCCACTGCCCCATATCCTCTGCTACCTGCAAGTCTGGCTGGCCATCCGCGCGGTGAGCCCCATGGATCCGCCCTGCCCCATAGATCTGACCCACACATCCGCCCTGCCCCATAGATCCACCCCACACAGCCCCAGAGATCCACCCTGCACACCCCCACTGCCCCATCGTCCTCTGCTACCTGCAAGTCTGGCTGCCCATCCGCGCGGTGAGCCCCATAGATCCGCCCTGCCCCACGGATCTGACCCACAGATCTGCCCTGCCCCATAGATGTGACCCACACATCCGCCCTGACCCATAGATCCACCCCAGAGATCCACCCTGCACACCCCCACTGCCCCATCGTCCTCTGCTACCTGCAAGTCTGGCTGCCCATCCGCGCGGTGAGCCCCACGGATCTGACCCACAGATCTGCCCTGCCCCATAGATCCGCCCCCCAGCTCACCCCCACACCCCCCACGTCTCCCCACATCCCCACACCCTCCACATCCCCCATTTGTCCCCCATGTTCAGGTGGTGGTGCAGCAGGAGTCGGGGTCTCCCCATAACCCCCACATCCCCCCATAACCCCCATGTCCCCCCATAACCCCCACGTCCCCCCACAACTCCCACGTCCCCCCATAACCCCCACGTCCCCCCACAACCCCCACGTCCCCCCAGGTCTCAGTGCAGCAGAAGGAGCCGGAGTTGGCACAGAAGGCGGAGGAGTCAGAGACCCCATAACCCCCCATGACCCCCATAGCCCCATGACCCCCACCATCTCCCCACATCTCCAGGTGGCCGCCCAGCAGGAGTCAGAGACCCCATAGCCCCCATAGCCCCCATACCCCCCATAGCCCCCATAGCCCCACAACCCCCATACCCCAGGACCCCCATGACCCCCACCATCTCCCCACATGCACAGGTGGCCGCCCAGCAGAAGGAGTCGGAGACCCCATACCCCCCATACCCCCCATAGCCCCCATAGCCCCAGGACCCCCATACCCCCCATAGCCCCCCATACCCCAGGACCCCCATGACCCCCACCATCTCCCCACATCTCCAGGTGGCCGCCCAGCAGAAGGAGTCAGAGACCCCATACCCCCCATACCCCCCATACCCCCATAGCCCCCCATACCCCAGGACCCCCATAACCCCCACCATCTCCCCACATGTCCAGGTGGCCGCCCAGCAGAAGGAGTCAGAGACCCCATACCCCCCATAGCCCCATACCCCCCATAGCCCCCCATACCCCACAACCCCCATAACCCCCATGACCCCCACAACCCCCATAACCCCCACCATCTCCCCACATCTCCAGGTGGCCGCCCAGCAGAAGGAGTCGGAGATCCCATACCCCCCATAGCCCCCATACCCCCCATAGCCCCCCATAGCCCCAGGACCCCCATACCCCCCATACCCCCCATACCCCCCATAGCCCCCATAGCCCAGGACCCCCTGACCCCATCTCCCCACATGCACAGGTGGCCGCCCAGCAGAAGGAGTCAGAGACCCCATACCCCCCATACCCCCCATAGCCCCCCATACCCCACAACCCCCATAACTCCCCCCATCTCCCCACATCTCTAGGTCGCTGCCCAGCAGAAGGAGTCAGAGACCCCATACCCCCCATACCCCCCATACCCCAGGACCCCCTGACCCCATCTCCCCACATGCACAGGTGGCCGCCCAGCAGAAGGAGTCAGAGACCCCATACCCCCCATACCCCCCATACCCCCATAGCCCCCCATACCCCAGGACCCCCATAACCCCCACCATCTCCCCACATGTCCAGGTGGCCGCCCAGCAGAAGGAGTCAGAGACCCCATACCCCCCATAGCCCCCCATAGCCCCAGGACCCCCATACCCCCCATACCCCCCATACCCCCCATACCCCCCATACCCCCCATAGCCCAGGACCCCCCTGACCCCATCTCCCCACATGCACAGGTGGCCGCCCAGCAGAAGGAGTCAGAGACCCCATACCCCCCATACCCCCCATACCCCCCATAGCCCCCATACCCCCCATACCCCCCATAGCCCAGGACCCCCCTGACCCCCATCTCCCCACATGCACAGGTGGCCACCCAGCAGAAGGAGTCAGAGACCCCATACCCCCCATACCCCCCACACCCCCCATAGCCCCAGGACCCCCATAACCCCCCCCATCTCCCCACATGCACAGGTGGCCGCCCAGCAGAAGGAGTCGGAGTCGACGCAGAAGGCGGAGAAGGAGGTCTCGCGCATGGTGGTGGTGATGATCGTCGCCTACTGCTTCTGCTGGGGCCCCTACACCATCTTCGCCTGCTTCGCCGCGGCCAATCCCGGCTACGCCTTCCACCCCCTGGCGGCCGCGCTGCCGGCCTACTTCGCCAAGAGCGCCACCATCTACAACCCCATCATCTACGTGTTCATGAACAGACAGGTACGGACAGACACACAGACACAGACACACAGACACAGACACACAGACACACAGACACAGACACACAGACACACAGACACACAGACACACAGACACACAGACACAGACACACAGACACACAGACACACAGACACACAGACACAGACACACAGACACACAGACACACAGACACACAGACACACAGACACACAGACACACAGACACACAGACACACAGACACCCCCCACTTCGCCAAGAGCGCCACCATCTACAACCCCATCATCTACGTGTTCATGAACAGACAGGTACGGACAGACACACAGACACAGACACACAGACACACAGACACACAGACACACAGACACAGACACACAGACACACAGACACACAGACACACAGACACACAGACACAGACACACAGACACACAGACACACAGACACACAGACACCCCCCACTTCGCCAAGAGCGCCACCATCTACAACCCCATCATCTACGTGTTCATGAACAGACAGGTACGGACAGACACACAGACACACAGACACACAGACACACAGACACACAGACACACAGACACACAGACACACAGACACACAGACACACAGACACCCCCCACTTCGCCAAGAGCGCCACCATCTACAACCCCATCATCTACGTGTTCATGAACAGACAGGTACGGACAGACACACAGACACAGACACACAGACACACAGACACACAGACACACAGACACACAGACACACAGACACCCCCCACTTCGCCAAGAGCGCCACCATCTACAACCCCATCATCTACGTGTTCATGAACAGACAGGTACGGACAGACACACAGACACAGACACACAGACACAGACACACAGACACACAGACACACAGACACAGACACACAGACACACAGACACAGACACACAGACACAGACACACAGACACACAGACACACAGACACACAGACACACAGACACACAGACACACAGACACCCCCCACTTCGCCAAGAGCGCCACCATCTACAACCCCATCATCTACGTGTTCATGAACAGACAGGTACGGACAGACACACAGACACAGACACACAGACACAGACACACAGACACACAGACACACAGACACACAGACACACAGACACACAGACACACAGACACCCCCCACTTCGCCAAGAGCGCCACCATCTACAACCCCATCATCTACGTGTTCATGAACAGACAGGTACGGACAGACACACAGACACAGACACACAGACACAGACACACAGACACACAGACACACAGACACAGACACACAGACACACAGACACAGACACACAGACACAGACACACAGACACACAGACACACAGACACACAGACACACAGACACACAGACACACAGACACCCCCCACTTCGCCAAGAGCGCCACCATCTACAACCCCATCATCTACGTGTTCATGAACAGACAGGTACGGACAGACACACAGACACAGACACACAGACACAGACACACAGACACACAGACACACAGACACACAGACACACAGACACACAGACACACAGACACCCCCCACTTCGCCAAGAGCGCCACCATCTACAACCCCATCATCTACGTGTTCATGAACAGACAGGTACGGACAGACACACAGACACAGACACACAGACACACAGACACAGACACACAGACACAGACACACAGACACAGACACACAGACACACAGACACACAGACACACAGACACACAGACACACAGACACACAGACACAGACACACAGACACAGACACAGACACACAGACACACAGACACACAGACACACAGACACACAGACACACAGACACCCCCCACTTCGCCAAGAGCGCCACCATCTACAACCCCATCATCTACGTGTTCATGAACAGACAGGTACGGACAGACACACAGACACAGACACACAGACACACAGACACAGACACAGACACACAGACACACAGACACACAGACACCCCCCACTTCGCCAAGAGCGCCACCATCTACAACCCCATCATCTACGTGTTCATGAACAGACAGGTACGGACAGACACACAGACACAGACACACAGACACACAGACACACAGACACAGACACACAGACACACAGACACACAGACACACAGACACACAGACACAGACACACAGACACAGACACACAGACACACAGACACACAGACACAGACACACAGACACACAGACACACAGACACACAGACACAGACACACAGACACACAGACACACAGACACACAGACACAGACACACAGACACACAGACACACAGACACACAGACACACAGACACACAGACACCCCCCACTTCGCCAAGAGCGCCACCATCTACAACCCCATCATCTACGTGTTCATGAACAGACAGGTACGGACAGACACACAGACACAGACACACAGACACACAGACACAGACACACAGACACACAGACACACAGACACACAGACACACAGACACACAGACACAGACACACAGACACACAGACACACAGACACACAGACACACAGACACAGACACACAGACACACAGACACAGACACACAGACACAGACACACAGACTCTGCGCATCCGTGTCCGTGTGTCCATCCGCGTGTGTCCCTGTGCCCCTCTGTGCATCCGTGTCCGCATGTCTGTCCGCGCATGTCCATGTGTCTGCGTGTCCATCCTCGTGACCGCGTGTCCGTGTGTCCCGCAGTTCCGGAACTGCATCCTGCAGCTCTTCGGGAAGAAGGTGGACGACGGCTCCGAGGTGTCCACGTCGCGCACCGAGGTCTCCTCGGTCTCCAGCTCCTCCGTGTCCCCCGCGTAGCGACGAGAAACGCGCCGCCCCCGCGCTCCGCCCCGCCGCGCCCGCCCCCCGGGGCCGCAGCCAATGGGAGCCCCGCCCCGCCGCCGCCGCGCGCCGCCATTGGCCCGCGGCGCTGCCACTCCGGGAGCGCCCGCGCCCCGCCCGCCGCCTTCCCGCGGGCGCGCGGGCCAATCAGGAGGGGGAGGAGGAGGAGCCACGGGGTGGGCGGGGCGGGCGGCCGCGGTTTCAAAGGGCGGCGGCGCGCGCTGCGCTCCCATTGGCCGGGAGGGGGTGAGGGGGGCGGGGCGGTGACGAGGCCGTCACGAGGCCGTCCCGCGAGCGCCGCGCTCTGATTGGCCGAAAACGGGCGGGAGTAGCGCGCGCCGCACCATAAACGGCCGCAGCCGCGGGAGCACGCGGACGCTGCGCCGGCGCCGCGCTCTGATTGGCTGAGAAGGCCGGGGGCGGGGCCGGGGAGGATCACGGGGTGGTCGGCGGGATTTCGCGGGAAAACTGGGGGGGTTCGCGGGAAAACTGGGGCCCCCCACACCAGACCCGCCCCCCGGGCCCCCCCAACCAGCCCCCTTTATCCGGGGGGGTCCCCCTGATTTACCCCCCACCCCCAAACTGTGCCCGCGCTGGGGGGGGCGCTTTAATTCATTCTCATTTATATTGTATGTAATTATTTAATTGGGGGGGGGGGGGGGGGGGTACAGGTGCGACCCCCCCACCGCGGGCAATTAAACACGGGCAGAAACAGCGGCTGTGCGGGGGTTGGTCTGTCCATCCATCCAGGGGGGTCTGTCTGTCCATCCGTCCGGGGGGAATCTGTCTGTCCATCCGTCCGGGGGGAATCTGTCTGTCCATCCATCCAGGGGGGTCTGTCTGTCCATCCATCCGGGGGGGGGGGGTCTGTCTGTCCATCCATCCGGGGGGAATCTGTCTGTCCATCCGTCCAGGGGGGAATCTGTCTGTCCATCCATCCAGGGGGGTCTGTCTGTCCATCCGTCCAGGGGGGTCTGTCTGTCCATCCATCCGGGGGGGTCTGTCTGTCCATCCGTCCAGGGGGGTCTGTCTGTCTGTCCATCCCTTGTCCCGGGGGCTCTGTCTGTCACTCTGGGGGGCTCTGTTGGTCCGTCTGTCTGTCCGGCCCTGGCTCCGGGGGTGTCCGTCTGTGCACCCGTCGCTCTGGGGGGCCCTGTCCGTCCGTCCCTGTGTCCGGGGGGCCCTGTCCGTGTGTCCCTGTGTCCGGGGGGCCCTGTCCGTCTGTCCCTGTGTCCGGGGGGCCCTGTCCGTGCGTCCCGCCCCCCGTGTCCGTCCGTCCGCCCGCCCCGGGCGGGGGGGCCGCCCCCAGCTGCGTGTCCAGCCCGTAGAGCCCCAGCAGCTCCAGCTCCAGCTCCTGCAGCTCCGCGGGGCCCAGCCCGGGGCTCAGCGCCTGCGGGGGCGCGTCAGGGACCCCAAAACCCCCCCAAACCCCCCAACCCCTCCTGACCCCCCCAGGACCCCCAAACCCCCCCCGACCCCCCCAGGACCCCCAAACCCCTCCAGACCCCCCCTGACCCCCAAAACCCCCCTGAGTCTCCCAACACCCCCAAGCCCTCTGGGACCCCCCTGATGCCCCAAACCCCCCTGAGCCCCCCGAGCCCCCCAAACACCTCCTGACCCCTCTGGGATCCCCAAACCCCTCCTGGCCACCCAAGCCCCCCTGAGTCCCTCAACCCCACCCAGACCCCCCAAAATCCCCCCTGTTCCCCCCCAGCCCCCAACCCCCCCAAACCCCCCTGACCCTCCCAGGACCCCCCCAGCCTCCCCCCACCGACCCCCCCTGCTCCCTGGGACCCCCAAACCCCCCCTGATCCCCAAACCCCCTCGACCCCCAACCCCCCTGACCCTCCTGACCCCCCCAAGCCCCCCCTGACCCCCAACCCCCCCCGACCCCCAGGCCCCCCCACCCCCCCCTGACCCCCAACCCCCCCTCACCTGCCACCAGCGGGGGGGGGCGCCGGGGGGGGCGGGGCGCGCGCACAGCGCCATCGCCAGGTGCAGCGCGGCCAGCGCCACGTGCTGGGGGGGGTGGGGCAGCCCCAGCGCCCCCCCCGCGCTGTCCCGGAGCAGCGCCCACGCCACCCCCGGCACGCGGCCCCAGCCCCCCCGCGGCGCCCAGCGCCCCAGCGCCAGCAGGAACTGCAGCAGGTACTGCAAGGGGGCACGGGTCAGACCCCCCCCGACACCATGGGGACCCCCCCTCTGACACCATGGGGACACGAGGACCCCCCCCAGACACCATGGGGACACAGGGAGCCCCCGGAATGATATAATGGGGGGGAAGTGAGAGACCCCCCCCACTGACAGAAGGGGGGGCACACACGTGTTAGGGACCCCCCAGCCCCATGGCGGGGTCTGGGGGTCCCAGAGGGTTCGGGGGTCATGGGGGGGTCTGGGGGATTTGGGGGTCCCAGAGGGTTCGGGGGTCATGGGGGGTCTTGGTGGGTTTGGGGGTCCCAGGGGGGTCCCAGAAGGCCCTGATGGGTTCAGGGGGGGTTTGGGGGTTCAGGGGGGGTCCCAGGGGGGTCCTGGGGGCTTCAAGGATCCCAGGGAGATTTTGGGGGTCCTGGGAGGTCCCAGTGGGTTCAGGGGATCCCAGGGGGGTCAGGGGGGTATTGGGGAATCCTGGGGGGCTTGGGGGGGTCAGGGGGGTCTGGGGGGTCCAGTGGGGTCTGGGGGGGTTCAGGGGGGTCTGGGGGGGTTCAGGGGGGTCTGGGGGGGGTCAGGGCGGTACGGGGGGGTTCAGTGGGGTCAGTGGGGTCTGGGGGGGTTCAGTGGGGTCTGGGGGGGTCAGGGGGGTCTGGGGGGGTCAGGGCGGTACGGGGGGGTTCAGTGGGGTCAGTGGGGTCTGGGGGGGTCAGGGGGGTCTGGGGGGGTTCAGTGGGGTCTGGGGGGGTCAGGGGGGTCTGGGGGGGTTCAGTGGGGTCTGGGGGGGTCAGGGGGGTCTGGGGGGGTTCAGTGGGGTCTGGGGGGCTCTGGGGGGTTCAGGGGGGTTGGGGGGGTTCAGTGGGGTCTGGGGGGGTCAGGGTGGTATGGGTGGGGTCGGGGGGGTCAGGGCGGTACGGGGGGGTTCAGGGGGGTTTGGGGAGTCCCAGCGGGGTTTGGGGGGTCAGGGGTCCCTGGGGGGGTCAGGGGTCCCTGGGGGGGGCCTCACCCGGTGCGGGTGCTGGGTGCAGAGCCGGAAGCGCAGCACCCTCAGCACCAGCAGCTCGCACTGCGCGGGGTGTGCGGGGGTCAAGGGGGGTTTGGGGGGTCCCAGCGGGGTTTGGGGGGGTCAGGGGGGTCTGGGGGGGTCAGGGGGCCCTGGGGGGGGCCTCACCCGGTGCGGGTGCTGGGTGCAGAGCCGGAAGCGCAGCACCCTCAGCACCAGCAGCTCGCACTGCCCCAGGCTCTCCCGCAGCGCCCGGAAGGTCCCGTCCAGGGGGGGGGGCGGCTGCCCCGGGAACAGGCACCTGGGGGGGTGGGGGGAGCTGGGGTGATTCTGGGTGTTTGGGGGAGTTTGGGGGAGTTTGGGGGAGTTTGGGTGTTTGGGGGGAGTTTGGGGGGGTTTGGGGGAGTTTGGGTGTTCCGGGCGGTTCCAAACCCGCGCACCACGCTGAGCGCACAGGGCTCGGGGGGCAGGTTTGGGGGGGTTTGGGGTGAGTTTGGGGAGTTTCGGCTGATTTAGGGGTGGTTTTGGTCAGTTTTGGGGCGATTTGGGGTGTTTTCGGCCGTTTTGGGGCCGTTTCTCACCTGTGCGCCACGTCGCTGAGGTCGCGGGTGTGCAGCGGGGGGGGGGTCAGTTTTGGGGTGATTTGGGGTGTTTTGGGGGTGATTTTGGGGTGATTTAGGGTGTTTTTGGGGTGATTTTGGGGTGATTTAGGGTGGTTTTGGGGTGTTTTGGGGGTGATTTGGGGGTGATTTAGGGTGTTTTTGGGGTGATTTTGGGGTGATTTAGGGTGGTTTTGGGGTGTTTTTGGGGTGATTTAGGGTGTTTTGGGGGTGATTTGGGGGTGATTTAGGGTGTTTTTGGGGTGATTTAGGGTGTTTTGGAGGTGATTTAGGGTGTTTTGGGGGTGTTTTTGGGGTGATTCTGGGGTGTCTCGGTACCTGTGCTCCACGTTGATGAGGACACAAGCGCACAGCGGGGGAGGGAGTCAGTTTTGGGGTGTTTTTGGGCCGTTTTTGGGGTGATCTGGGCCGTTTTTGGGGTGATCTGGGCCGTTTTCGGGGTGGTTTGGGCCGTTTTCGGGGTGGTTTGGGGCGGTCTCTCACCTGTGCGCCACATTGAGGAGGTCCCGCGCGCGCAGAAGGGGGGGGGTCAGTTCCGGGGTGGTTTTGGGGTGATCTGGGGTGTTTTTGGGGTGATTTGGGGTGATCTGGGCCGTTTTCGGGGTGATTTGGGGTGATCTGGGGTGTTTTTGGGCCGTTTTCGGGGTGATTCGGGGTGGTTTGGGGTGATCTGGGGTGTTTTGGGGCCGTTTTTGGGTGGTTTGGGGCGGTCTCTCACCTGTGCGCCACGTTGCTAAGGTCCCGCGCGCGCAGCGGGGGGGGGGGGTCAGTTCCGGGGTGGTTTTGGGCCGTTTTTGGGCCGTTTTTGGGGTGATCTGGGCCGTTTTTGGGGTGATTCGGGGTGATCTGGGGCGGTCTCTCACCTGTGCGCCACGTTGAGGAGGTCCCGCGCGCGCAGCGGGGCCCCGGTGGCCTTGGCCGCCAGGCTGAGCGCCGCGGCCGCCACGAGGTGCGGGTCGTGCGGGGCCCCGGGCCCCGCGGCGCGGCTGAAGCGCTGGAACGCGGCCCCGGCCGTGGCCACGGCCACCGAGCCCAGCCCCAGCTTCACCCCTGCGGACGGCGCGCCGCTGACGTCACGGCCCGGGGTGACGTCACGGCCCCGGGGGGACGTCACGGCCCCGGGGGGACGTCACGGCCGCCCCGCGTCCCGCCGCCACTCACCGGCCTCCATGATGAAGCGCGCCACCCGGAAGCGCGCGCGGGCCTCGGCCCCGCCCCCCCCGGCGCCGCGCGCCGCCATGGCGGGACGAACGGCGGTGACGTCACGCCGGGACGGACGGACGGACGCGGGGACGCGGGGACGGACGCGGCGGCGCGGCCTGCGCGGCGCTTCCCGGGGTGGGCGGGGACTCCGCCGCTCCGCGCGCTCCTATTGGCGCGGCCGGCCGCCAGTGGCGGCGCGGGGAGGATCCCGATTGGCGGCGGCGCGCGGCCGCCGGCCAATGGCAGCCGGGTAGGGCGGAGCGAGAGGAGGAGGAGGGCGGGGACTGCAATGGGCGGGGCCGCCCGGCGGCGCTGGCCAATCAGCGGGCGCGGCGGCGCGGCGGCGGCCAATCGGGCCGGGCGGCCGGGCAGGGCGGGAAATGGCGGCGGCGGCGGCGGCGGCTGCGCTGGAGCGGCTGGAGGTGACGGACGGACCGGGGGCTCCTGGGGGCGGGACGGGACCGGGGTGCGGCCCCGGTGCTCAGTGATCGGTGCCGGGGTCCCGGTCCCTCGGGGGGTCCGGTCCGGGGGGTCCCGGGCCCTCAGGGGTCCCGGCGCCTCAGTGATCCGGGCCCTGGGATGCGGTCCCGGTGCCTCAGGGGTCCCGTCCCGGGGCCCTGTACTGGGATCCCGGAACCTCGGCGGATGCGGTCCGGGAGGTCCCGGTTCCCCCGGGTCCCGGAGCTCCGTGCCCCCCCAGGCGCTGTGCTGTCCCCGGTGTCTCAGGGGTCCCGGTGTCTCAGTGATGGCTCCCGGAGCTCCGTGCCCCCCCAGGCGCTGTGCTGTCCCCGGTGTCTCGGGGGTCCCGTGTTGGGTCCCGGGTCCCCGAGCTCCGTGCCCCCCCAGGCGCTGTGCTGTCCCCGGTGTCCCGGGGGTCCCGGTGCCTCAGTGATGGGTCCCGGAGCTCCGTGCCCCCCCAGGCGCTGTGCTGTCCCCGGTGTCCCGGGGGTCCCGTGTTGGGTCCCGGGTCCCCGAGCTCCGTGCCCCCCCAGGCGCTGTGCTGTCCCCGGTGTCCCGGGGGTCCCGTGTTGGGTCCCGGGTCCCGGAGCTCCGTGCCCCCCCAGGCGCTGTGCTGTCCCGCCGTGTCCGCGCTGCCCCCGCTGTCCCCGCCCGCCGCGCTGCAGCTGCTCTGCGCCCCCTCGGCCCTGCGGCTGCGGCTGCTCGAGTGGCTCTGCGCGCGGTACGGGACCCCGAACCTGAACCTGAACCCCCAAACCCTGAACCCCTGAACCCCCGAACCCTGAACCCCCGAACCCTGAACCCTCGGCCCTGCGGCTGCGGCTGCTCGAGTGGCTCTGCGCGCGGTACGGGACCCTGAACCCCCGAACCCCCAAACCCTGAACCCCCAAACCCTGAACCCCTGAACCCCCAAACCTCCAGAACCCTGAACCCCCCAAACCCCTTAATCCCTGAACCCTTGAAACCTCAAACCCTAAAGGCCCTGAACCCCAAACCCCCTGAACCCCAAACTTCTGAACAACCTGAAACCCCAAAACCTGAACCCCACGAACCCTGAAACCCCAAACCCTGAATCCCTGAGCCTCCTGAACCCCAAACCCCCTGAACCCCAAACTTCTACACAACCTGAAACCCTGAAACCTGAACCCCACGAACCCTGAACCCCCTGAATCCCGAACCCCTGAAACCCCAAACCCTGAAGCCCTTGAACCCCAAACCCCCTGAACCCCAAGTTCCTGAACAACCTGAAACCCCTAACCCTGAAACCTGAACCCCACGAACCCTGAACCCCCTGAATCCCGAACCCCTGAAACCCCAAACCCTGAATCCCTGAACCTCCTGACCCCCCAAACCTCTGAACCCCAAACCCCCTGAACCCCAAACCCTGAACCCCAAACCTCTGAACCCCCAACCCTGAACCCCAAACCCTGAACCCCAAACCCTGAACCCCAAACCCTGCCCCCCGCCCCCCAGGGTGTACCCCCCGTTTGCCGCCCGCCTGGAGACCCTGCAGGACGGACCTGAGGACGAGCGGCTGCGAGGTGGGACCCCAACTGACCCCCAACTGACCCCCCAAACTGACCCCCCCAAAAGTGCCCCCCCCAGTCCAACCAGTGTCCCCCCCCCCCAGAACTGGCCAAACTGGGAGCGGAGCTGCTGCTGTGCCGGGCGGACGAGACCGCGCTGCTCCAGGTGGGGGGGCTTGGGGGGGTTTTGGGGCTCAGGGGGTTTGGGGGGCTGGGGGTGTTGAGGGGCTCAGGGGGTTTGGGGGGGTCAGGATGTTGGGGGGCTGGGGGTGTTGAGGGCTCAGGGGGTTTTGGGGGGTCAGGTTTGGGGGTCTGGGGGTGTTGGGGGGCTGGGGGTTTGGGGGGGTCAGGGGGTTGGGGGCTCAGGGGGTTTGGGGGGCTGGGAGTGTTTGGGGGCTCGGGGTTTGGGGGGGTCAGGGGTTTGGGGGGTTGGGGGGGTTAGGGGGGCTCGAGGGGTTTGGGGGGCTCAGGGGATTTGGGGGGTCAGGGGGTTTGGGGTCTGCTGGGGGTGCTGCTGGGGGGTTTGGGGGGTCAGGGGGTTTGGGGGCTCAGGGGGTTTGGGGTCTGCTGGGGGTGCTGCTGGGGGGTTTGGGGGGCTGGTGACGTCACCCTTGCCCCCCCAGGGCACGGCCCCCCCCGAGCGGCAGCTGCAGTTCATCGCGGACCTGCTGGACGCGGCCCCCCCGCCCGGGGCCGGCAGCGGGGGCTCCCCCAGGAGCAGGTGCGGGGACCCAGGCGTCCGGGTGCCCCCCCCACCACCTAGGGGTCACAGCCCCCCCATTGGGGTCAAACCCACCCCCCCGGGGTCACAGCCCCCCCATTGGGGTCAAACCCACCCCCCCGGGGTCACAGCCCCCCCATTGGGGTCAAACCCACCCCCCGGGGTCACAGCCCCCCCATTGGTGTCACAGCTCCTCCCCCGGGGTCACAGCCCCCCCATTGGGGTCAAACCCACCCCCCCGGGGTCACAGCCCCCCCGTTGGGGTCAAACCCACCCCCCGGGGTCACAGCCCCCCCATTGGGGTCACAGCCCCTCCCCTGGGGTCACAGCCCCTCATTGGTGCCCCCCCCCTCATTGATGTCCCCCCTCCCATTGGTGCATTGGTGTCCCCCCCCATTGATGCCCCCCCCCATTGATCCCCCCCCCATTGCTGCCCCCCATTGGCCCCCCAGCCACTCCACCCTGAGCCGCAGCCGCCAGCTCCTGCACGAGGTGCTGGAGACCCCCGAGGGGGGGGCGGCCCTGAGGACCCCGCCCCTCCCCAAGCTGCCCCTGGATGGCACCTGCAGCCCCCCCAGGTGAGTCTGGGGGACCCCCCCACTGACCCCCCACCCCGACCCCCCCCCCCCCCACTGACCCCCCCCCCGACCCCTCCCCCCCCCACTGACCCCCCACCCCGACCCCCCCCCCCCCACTGACCCCCCCACTGACCCCCCCCCCACCCCCCAGGAGAGCCCCCCGCTCGCTGCCGGCGCTGGAGGCGGCGCTGGGGGGGGCACAGCGGGACCTGGAGCTGCTGGAGGCGCAGGTGAGGGGGGCAGGAGGGGCACAGACCCCCCCATTCCTCCCTGTTCCCCCCCATTCCCCGGGAGGGGTCACATCCCCCCCATTCGCCCCCATTCCCCGGGAGGGGTCACATCCCCCTGCCCCCCTCTCTCCACAGAGCCCCGAGCTGGGGGGGTCCCCGGGCGCCCCCCGCCCGCTGCTGCGGCTGCTGGGGGTGGCCGGGGGGGACCTGGGGGCGCTGGCCACGGCGTTCGGGGCGGGGGGGCTGTGGGACGCCCAGGGGGGGCCCGGCGGGGGGGGGCGCCCCGGCCACGCCCCCTGCGGCCCCCTGGCCCCCCCCGCGCACCGGGGGCTGCGGACGCTCGTGCAGGTGGGGCTGGGGTCCCTGCGCCACGGGGGGTGGGGGCTGGGGGGTCCCTGTGCCGTGGGGGGTGGGGGCTGGGGGGTCCCTGCGCCATGGGGGGTGGGGGCTGGGGGGTCCCTGTGCCGTGGGGGGTGGGGGCTGGGGGTCCCTGTGCCGTGGGGGGTGGGGGCTGGGGGGTCCCTGTGCCGTGGGGGGTGGGGGCTGGGGGTCCCTGTGCCGTGGGGGGTGGGGGCTGGGGGGTCCCTGTGCCGTGGGGGGTGGGGGTTGGGGGGTCCCTGTGCCGTGGGGGGTGGGGGCTCTGGGGGGTCCCTGCGCCACGGGGGGTGGGGGCTGGGGGGTCCCTGCGCCACGGGGGTGGGGGCTGGGGGGTCCCTGTGCCGTGGGGGGTGGGGGCTCTGGGGGGTCCCTGTGCCGTGGGGGGTGGGGGCTGGGGGGTCCCTGTGCTGTGGGGGGTGGGGGCTGGGGGGTCCCTGTGCCGTGGGGGGCTCTGGGGGGTCCCTGTGCCGTGGGGGGTGGGGGCTCTGTGGGGTCCCTGTGCCGTGGGGGGTGGGGGCTGGGGGGTCCCTGTGCCGTGGGGGGCTCTGGGGGGTCCCTGGCCCCCATAGAATCTTGGGGGGTCCCTGGGCCCCATAGGAGGGTGTGGGGGGTCCCCATGCCCCATGGGAAGGTTTGGGGGGTCCCCATGCCCCATGGGGGGTTTGAGGGGTCCTGTGGGTTGGGATGGGTCCCCGTGCCCCATGGAGCATTTGGGGTCCCTGTGCCCCATGGGTGGTTTGGGGGGTCCCCATGCCCCATGGAGCATTTGGGGGTCCCTGTGCCCCGTGGGAAGCTTTGGGGGTCCCCTGCCCCATGGGGGGTTTGAGGGGTCCCGTGGGTTGGGAGGGGTCCCCGTGCCCCATGGGAACGTTTGGGGGTCCCTGTGCCCCATGGGTGGTTTGGGGGCTCCTGTGGGGGGTTTGGGGGTCCCTGTGCACCGTGGGGGGGTTTGAGGGGTCCCATGGGGGGTTGGGGGGTCCCATGGGGAATTTGGGGGTCCCTGTGCCCCATGGAGGGTTGGGGGGTCCCATGGGTGGGTTGGGGGTCCCATGGGGAATTTGGGGGTCCCTGTGCCCCATGGAGGGTTGGGGGGTCCCATGGGGGGTTGGGGGGTCCCATGGGGAATTTGGGGGTCCCTGTGCCCCATGGAGGGTTGGGGGGTCCCATGGGTGGGTTGGGGGTCCCCATGCCCCGTGGGCGGTTTGGGGGTCCCATGGGGGGTTTGGGGGTCCATGGGGGTTTGGGGGGGTCCCTGTGCCCCGTGGGCGGTTTGGGGGTCCCATGGGGGGTTTGGGGGTCCATGGGGGTTTGGGGGGGTCCCTGTGCCCCATGGGGGGTTTGGGGGTCCCATGGGGGGTTTGGGGCTCCATGGGGGGTTGGGGGGTCCCTGTGCCCCGCGGGGGGTTTGGGGGTCTCATGGGGGTTTGGGGGGGTCCCTGTGCCCCGCGGGGGTTTGGGGGTCCCATGGGGGGTTTGGGGGGGTCCCTGTGCCCCATGGGGAGTTTGGGGGTCCCTTGGGGGGTTTGGGGGTCCCCGTGCTCACCCCGTGTCCCCAGCGCCTGCAGGGGGTGGCCCAGATGAGGGACACGGTGGCCAAGGTGACGCAGCAGGGGGCGGACCCCCCCCATCGCACCCTGGGTGAGTCACCCCAAAACCTGGGGGGGGCTGGGGGGTTTGGGGGTCACCCCATCGCACCCTGGGGGGGTCACCCCAAAACCTGGGGGGGGCTGGGGGGTTTGGGGTCACCCCATCGCACCCTGGGTGAGTCACCCCAAAACCTGGGGGGGGGCTGGGGGGTTTGGGGTCACCCCATCGCACCCTGGGGGGGTCACCCCAAAACCTGGGGGGGGCTGGGGGGTTTGGGGGTCACCCCATCGCACACTGGGGGGGTCACCCCAAAACCTGGGGGGGGGTGGGGGGTTTGGGGGTCACCCCCATCGCACCCTGGGGGGGTCACCCCAAAACCTGGGGGGGGCTGGGGGGTTTGGGGGTCACCCCATCGCACCCTGGGGGGGTCACCCCAAAACCTGGGGGGGGCTGGGGGGTTTGGGGTCACCCCCATCGCACCCTGGGGGGGTCACCCCAAAACCTGGGGGGGGGCTGGGGGGGGTTTGGGGGTCACCCCCATCGCACCCTGGGGGGGTCACCCCAAAACCTGGGGGTGGCTGGGGGGTTTGGGGTCACCCCCATCGCACCCTGGGGGGGTCACCCCAAAACCCGGGGGGCTGGGGGGTTTGGGGGTCACCCCCATCGCACCCTGGGGGGGTCACCCCAAAACCCGGGGGGCTGGGGGGGGGTTGGAGTTCACCCCCATAGTTTTGGGGTCGCCCCTGGGGTTTGGGGTCACCCCTGCAGTTTGGGGGGGATCTACAAGGTTTTGGGGGTCACCCCTGGGACTGGGGGGGGGCGGCTGTTTCGGGGTGTCTGGAGTGGGGGGGCGGCTGTTTCGGGGTGTCTGGAGTGGGGGGGGGGCTGTTTTGGGGTGTCTGGAGTGGGGGGGGGGCTGTTTCGGGGTGTCTGGAGTGGGGGGGGGCTGTTTCGGGGTGTCTGGAGTGGGGGGGGGCTGTTTCGGGGTGTCTGGAGTGGGGGGGGGCTGTTTCGGGGTGTCTGGAGTGGGGGGGGGCTGTTTCGGGGTGTCTGGAGTGGGGGGGCGGCTGTTTCGGGGTGTCTGGAGTGGGGGGGGCGGCTGTTTCGGGGTGTCTGGAGTGGGGGGGGGGCTGTTTCGGGGTGTCTGGAGTGGGGGGGGCGGCTGTTTCGGGGTGTCTGGAGTGTGGGGGGGGCTGTTTCGGGGTGTCTGGAGTGGGGGGGGCGGCTGTTTCGGGGTGTCTGGAGTGGGGGGGGGGCTGTTTCGGGGTGTCTGGAGTGGGGGGGGCGGCTGTTTCGGGGTGTCTGGAGTGGGGGGGGGGCTGTTTCGGGGTGTCTGGAGTGTGGGGGGGGCTGTTTTGCGGTGTCTGGAGTGGGGGGGGGGCTGTTTCGGGGTGTCTGGAGTGGGGGGGCGGCTGTTTTGGGGTGTCTGGAGTGGGGGGGCTGCTTTGGGGCCCCCCAACCCCCGTTTCCCGCAGGGAGCCGCGTGGCCGCCCTGCAGCAGCGATTTGGGGGCGACCCCGGGGGGGCCCCCCAGGACTGACCCCCCAGGACTGACCCCCCAGGACCGACCCCCCAGGACCGCCCCCCCCCGGTGGGTGTCACATTTTGGGGGGGGTCACTAAGCGGATTGAAGATGGCGAGCGCCGCTAATTGCTGCTAATTAAGGGGGTGAGGGGGGGCGGGGGGGTCCCGAGGGGCCGCCCGGACGCCTGGGTTCTATTTTTGGTGAGGGGGGGCCGGGGGGCGCGCGCTTTCGGGCCCTATATGGAGAGAGCGCCGGGCCGGCCGCGTTTGCCGCGGTGACTCAGCCGGGGGGGCGGATCCGGGGGGGCGGGGGGGCTGACCCCGGAGTGGACCCAGGCGTCCGGGGCGCCCCGCCCCCCCCCCCGGCTCTCAGTGACGTCCCTGCCCCCCCCCCCCGAGATTCCTATGGGACTGAGGTCATGGGGATGGGGCCAGCGCAGCCCCCACCCCCCCGCGCCCCCAAATGTGGGGGGGCGCCCCGAAATGTGGGTGGTGACCCCCCCAGGGAGCCCCAAAACATGGGGGGGTGACCCCACCGTGCCCCAAAATATGGGGGGGTGACCCCCCCTGTACCCCAAAATATGGGGCAGTGACCCCCGGGGACCCCAAAACATGGGGGGGTGACCCCCCTGTACCCCAAAATATGGGGGAGTGACCCCCGGGGACCCCAAAATATGGGGGGGTGACCCCCCCGTACCCCAAAACATGGGGGGAGCGACATGTGTAACGACCCCCCCATTAAAGACCGTGTCCCGGTAATGACCTCGTTAATTACAACATCCTTGTTAATTGTGCCCTGCTCGTTAATGATAACGACCACCCAGTAACGATGTTGTTAATTATAGCGTCCGGTTAATTATAAGCCACAATTAATGAGCGTGTGCCCCCCCCCCATTAATGAGAATGACCACCCGGTAATGATGCTGTTAATTATAGCGCCCCCGTTAATTATAGCACCCCCGTTAATTATAGCACCCCCGTTAATTATAGCAGCCCCGTTAATTATAGCGCCCCCGTTAATTATAGCACCCCCGTTAATTATAGCGCCCCCGTTAATTATAGCACCCCCGTTAATTATAGCACCCCCGTTAATTATAGCACCCCCGTTAATTATAGCGCCCCCGTTAATTATAGCGCCCCCGTTAATTATAGCGCCCCGTTGCGTTATCAGGGCCCCACTGGGGCTTCCGGCGCTGCCTCGTTTCCTGACCCCAGGGCCAGGGGGCCTATGGGCTCGTATAGAACCCTATACAACCCTATAGAGCCCTATAGAACCCCTGACTGCTCGGGGGGGCCTATAGAGCCCTATAGAACCCTATAGAGCCCTATAGAACCCCTGACTGCCCGGGGGGGCCTATAGAGCCCTATAGAACCCTATAGAACCCCTGGCTGCCTGGGGGGCCCTGTAGAGCCCTATGGAACCCCTGACTGCCCGGGGGGCCCTATTGAACCCCTGACTGCCCAGGGAGTCCCTGTGGCCCCCATAGTGTCCCTATACATCTGTCTACTCCGTATAGGGCCTTGTCCTGCCCTATGGGGTCTCTATGGGTCACCCTTACATATGGTCCCCATGTACCATCCCTGTGGACTCCCCCAGCCCTATAGGGGCCCCATCCCACCCTATGGGGTCCCTATAGCCCCCTCACACCCCATAGAGCCCCTATAGGCTCCGCTGGGACCCCCGTCTGACCCTGTGGCGTCCCTATAGGCTCCCATAGCACCCCTATAGTCCCACACACCCCATAGCATCCCTATGGCACCCTCCACCCCATAGAGCCCCTATAGGCTCTGCCAGGAACCCCATCTGACCCTATGGGGTCCCTACAGCCCCCCCGGACCCTCCTCTCACCCTATGGGGTCCCTATGCCCCCCCCGGACCCTCCTCTCGCCCTATGGGGTCCCTACAGCCCCCCCAGACCCTCCTCTCACCCTATAGAGTCCCTATGGCTCCCCCCAGACACCCCTCTCACCCTATGGGTCCCTATATCCCCCCAGGATCCTCCTTTCACCCCATGGCTCCCTATAGGCCCCCCCCCACCCCACGGGTCCCTATACCCCCCCCTCACCCTATGGGGTCCCTATACCCCCCCTTCACCCTATGGGTTCCCACAGCCCCACCTCACCCCACGGATCCCTATAGCCCCCGTCACCCTATGGGCTCCCTATACCCCCCCCCACGGATCTGTATAGCCCCTCCCTCACCCCATGGGTCCCTATACCCCCCTCTCACTCTATGGGTTCTCGTAGCCCCCCTCTCACCCTATGGGTCCCCATAGCCCCCCCCTCACCCTATGGGTTCCCATCGCCCCCCTCACCCCATGGGTCCCCATAGCCCCCCCCTCACCCTATGGGTTCCCATAGCCCCCCCCTCACCCCATGGGTCCCCACAGCCCCCCCCTCACCCTATGGGTTCCCATCGCCCCCCCCCTCACCCCATGGCTCCCATCGCCCCCCCCGCCCCACGGGTCCCCGTGCCCCCCGCTCCCCCCCCTCCAGGGGGCGTGGCCTCGCCGCCCGTTACCAATTAAGGCTCCGCGCGCGCCGCGCGCCCCCCCGGCTGCGGCTGCGACACCGGCGCGCGCGGAGCCCCCGGACCCCCCGCAGCCTCCGAGCCGGAACCCCCGGCCCCGACCCCGGCCCCGCGGGACCCCCGGCCCCGCCCGACACCCGACCGGCGCCTCCGGTGAGCGCGGGGGCAGCGCGGGGGGCGAGGGAGCGGGGACGGGAGGAGACCCCCCCAAACGGGGCTGGGGGAGCCCTGAGGGACCCGGGGGTGTTGTGAGGAGAACCCCCCCAAAATGGGGCTGGGGGAGCCCTGAGGGACCGGGGGGGCGGGAGGAGACCCCCAAATGGGGCTGGGGGAGCCCTGAGGGACCCGGGGGTGTTGTGAGGAGAACCCCCCCAAATGGGGCTGGGGGAGCCCTGAGGGACCCGGGGGTGTTGTGAGGAGAACCCCCCCAAAATGGGGCTGGGGGAGCCCTGAGGGAGACCCGGGGGTGTTGTGAGGTGAACCCCCCCAAATGGGGCTGGGGGAGCCCTGAGGGACCCGGGGGTGTTGTGAGGAGAACCCCCCCAAAATGGGGCTGGGGGAGCCCCTGAGGGAGACCTGGGGGTGTTGTGAGGAGAACCCCCCCCAAATGGGGCTGGGGGAGCCCTGAGGGAGACCCGGGGGTGTTGTGAGGAGAACCCCCCCAAAATGGGGCTGGGGGAGCCCTGAGGGACCCGGGGGTGTTGTGAGGAGAACCCCCCCAAAATGGGGCTGGGGGAGCCCTGAGGGACCCGGGGGTGTTGTGAGGAGAACCCCCCCAAATGGGGCTGGGGGAGCCCTGAGGGACCCCGGGGGTGTTGTGAGGAGAACCCCCCCAAAATGGGGCTGGGGGAGCCCTGAGGGACCCGGGGGTGTTGTGAGGAGAACCCCCCCAAAATGGGGCTGGGGGAGCCCTGAGGGAGACCTGGGGGTGTTGTGAGGAGAACCCCCCCAAAATGGGGCTGGGGGAGCCCTGAGGGAGACCTGGGGGTGTTGTGAGGAGAACCCCCCCAAAATGGGGCTGGGGGAGCCCCTGTGGGGTTTGGGGACCCCCGAGGTTGATCTGGGGGTGTCATGAGGAGAAACCCCCCCCAAAATGGGGCTGGGGGACCCCCTGTGGGGTTTGGGGACCCCCTGAGGTTGATCTGGGGGTGTTGTGAGGAGAACCCCCCCAAAATGGGGCTGGGGGACCCCTGAGGGACCCGGGGGTGTTGTGAGGAGAACCCCCCCAAAATGGGGCTGGGGGAGCCCTGAGGGACCCGGGGGTGTTGTGAGGAGAACCCCCCCAAAATGGGGCTGGGGGAGCCCTGAGGGAGACCCGGGGGTGTTGTGAGGAGAACCCCCCCAAAATGGGGCTGGGGGACCCCTGAGGGACCCGGGGGTGTTGTGAGGAGAACCCCCCCAAAATGGGGCTGGGGGAGCCCCTGTGGGGTTTGGGGACCCCCTGAGGTTGATCTGGGGGTGTCGTGAGGAGAACCCCCCAAAATGGGGCTGGGGGACCCCCGGTGGGGTTTGGGGACCCCCTGAGGTTGATCTGGGGGTGTTGTGAGGAGACCCCCCCCGAATGGGGCCGGGGGACCCCGTGTGTGGAGAGCAGGGGGGTCCGGTTTTGGGGGGTCCCGAGGAGGCTGGCGGGGCCTGGGGACCCCTCCCCGGGATTGGGGGCACCCCTGGACACCCCGTTGGGGACTCGGAGGGGCCGGGCGGGGCAGGGCGGGGCAGCCCCCCCCCGGTGACGTCAGGGGCGGGGCCGAGCGGGCTGAGCTGGGCGCCCCCGAACTGGGGGCACGGGGACCCCCGAAATCCCCAGGTGGGGCGCAGGGGGGTCCCCTGGTTCGGGGGTCCCTGTTGGGCACGCGGGGGGTGTCCCCTCGTTTGGGGGTCCCCGTGGGGGTGTCCCCTGGTGCCATCGCCACCGTTATGGGTGCAAAGGGGTGTCCCCTGGTTTTGGGTCCCCCCAGATGCACGGGGGTGTCCCCCTGATGTGGGGGTGCCCATTACAGGTGGAGGCGGGGGTTCTGGTTCAGGGGTCCCTGCTAAGGATGCAGGGGGTGTCCCCCAGTTTGGGGGTCCCCTTTCTGGCTGCAGGGGGCGTCCCCTGATTTAGGGGTCCCCGTTATGGATGCAGGGGGTGTCCCCCAGTTTGGGGGTCCCCTTTCTGGCTGCAGGGGGCGTCCCCTGATTTAGGGGTCCCCGTTATGGATGCAGGGGGTGTCCCCCAGTTTGGGGGTCCCCTTTCTGGCTGCAGGGGGCGTCCCCTGGTTTAGGGGTCCCCGTTATGGATGCAGGGGGTGTCCCCCAGTTTGGGGGTCCCCTTTCTGGTTGCAGGGGGCGTCCCCTGATTTAGGGGTCCCCGTTATGGATGCAGGGGGTGTCCCCGAGTTTGGGGGTCCCCTTTCTGGTTGCAGGGGGCGTCCCCTGATTTAGGGGTCCCTGTTATGGATGTAGGGGGTGTCCCCCAGTTTGGGGGTCCCCTTTCTGGCTGCAGGGGGCGTCCCCTGATTTAGGGGTCCCCGTTATGGATGCAGGGGGTGTCCCCCAGTTTGGGGGTCCCCTTTCTGGTTGCAGGGGGCGTCCCCTGATTTAGGGGTCCCCGTTATGGATGCAGGGGGTGTCCCCGAGTTTGGGGGTCCCCTTTCTGGCTGCAGGGGGCGTCCCCTGATTTAGGGGTCCCCATTGTGGATGCAGGGGGTGTCCCCCAGTTTGGGGGTCCCCTTTCTGGCTGCAGGAGGCGTCCCCTGATTTAGGGGTCCCCGTTATGGATGCAGGGGGTGTCCCCCAGTTTGGGGGTCCCCTTTCTGGCTGCAGGGGGCGTCCCCTGATTTAGGGGTCCCCGTTATGGTTGCAGGGGGTGTCCCCTGATTCAGGGGTCCCCATTGTGGATGCAGGGGGTGTCCCCCAGTTTGGGGGTCCCTTTTCTGGCCTCAGGGGTGTCCCCCTGACTGGGGGTCCCCATTATGGATACAGAGGGGTGTCCCCTGGTTTTGGGGTCCCTGTTGTGTATGCAGGGGGTGTCCCCCAATTGCGGTGATGTGTCCGGGGGTGTCCCCCGATTCGGGAGATGTGTCCGGGGGTGTCCCCCAATTCGGGAGATGTGTCCATGCGGTGTCCCCCAATTCGGGAGATGTGTCCGGGGGTGTCCCCCGATTCGGGTGATGTGTCCGGGGGTGTCCCCCAATTCGGGAGATGTGTCCGGGGGTGTCCCCCAATTCGGGAGATGTGTCCGGGGGTGTCCCCCAATTCAGGAGATGTGTCCGGGGGTGTCCCCCAATTCGGGAGATGTGTCCGGGGGTGTCCCCCAATTCGGGTGATGTGTCCGGGGGTGTCCCCCAATTCAGGAGATGTGTCCGGGGGTGTCCCCCAATTCGGGAGATGTGTCCGGGGGTGTCCCCCAATTCAGGAGATGTGTCCAGGGGTGTCCCCCAATTTGGGAGATGTGTCCGGGGGTGTCCCCCAATTCGGGTGATGTGTCCAGGGGTGTCCCCCAATTTGGGAGATGTGTCCATGCGGTGTCCCCCAATTCGGGAGATGTGTCCGGGGGTGTCCCCCAATTCGGGAGATGTGTCCGGGGGTGTCCCCCAATTCGGGAGATGTGTCCAGGGGTGTCCCCCAATTCGGGAGATGTGTCCGGGGGTGTCCCCCAATTTGGGAGATGTGTCCGGGGGTGTCCCCCAATTCGGGAGATGTGTCCGGGGGTGTCCCCCAATTTGGGAGATGTGTCCGGGGGTGTCCCCCAATTTGGGAGATGTGTCCGGGGGTGTCCCGCTCTGGTCCGCAGTGACGCCCCCTCCCCGGGGGGTGTCCCCTGATCCAGGGGGTGTGCGCGGGGACTGCCCCAGTTCGGGGGGACGTGTCCGGGGGGAGTGTCCGGGATGTGTCCCCAATTGGGGGGGTGTGTCCGGGATGTGTCCCCAATTGGGGGGATGTGTCCCCCGTTCGGGGACGTGTCCGGGGGGTGTGTCCACGATGTGTCCCCAAGCGGGGGGACGTGTCCGGGGGTGCCCCCACCGCGGGGGATGTGTCCCCACTTGGGGGGGGATGTGTCCGGGGGGTGTCCCCAATTGGGGGCACGTGTCCGGAGATGTGTCCGGGGGTGTCCCCAGTTAGGGGGATGTGTCCGGGGGTGTCCCCAATTAGAGGGATGTGTCCGGGGGTGTCCCCAGCCAGGGGGGATGTGTCCGGGGGTGTGTCCCCCGTTCGGGGATGTGTCCGGGGGTGTCCCCAATTAGAGGGATGTGTCCGGGGGTGTCCCCAATTAGAGGGATGTGTCCGGGGGTGTCCCCAGCTAGGGGGGATGTGTCCGGGGGTGTGTCCCCCGTTCGGGGATGTGTCCGGGGGTGTCCCCAATTAGAGGGATGTGTCCGGGGGGTGTCCCCAGCCAGGGGGGATGTGTCCGGGGGGTGTCCCCAATTAGAGGGATGTGTCCGGGTGCCCCCGCGGGGGTCCCGCGCGGCCGCGCTGACGCCCCCACGCCCCCTCCCGCAGGTGCCGCCCCCTCGGTGCGCAGGCGCGGCGCCGCCCCCGCCGCCCCCGGTGTAGGATGAGCGCGGGCGGGCGGTCCCGGGCGCAGGAGGCGCCGTCCCGCGGCGAGGCGGACGGGGAGATGCCGGCCACCGAGAAGGACCTGGCGGAGGACGCGCCCTGGAAGCGCATCCAGCAGAACACGTTCACCCGCTGGTGCAACGAGCACCTCAAGTGCGTGCAGAAGCGGGTGGGCAACCTGCAGACCGACCTGGGCGACGGGCTGCGCCTCATCGCGCTGCTGGAGGTGCTGAGCCAGAAGAAGATGGGCCGCAAGTACAACGCGCGCCCCACCTTCCGCCAGATGCAGCTGGAGAACGTGTCCGTGGCGCTCGAGTTCCTGGAGAGGGAGAACATCAAGCTGGTGTCCATCGGTGAGCGGGGCGGCGGCGCCGGCCCGGGGGCGCCCGGCCGGCGGGGGGCGCTGCGGGGGCGCCCAGGAGCGGTGCGCAGCGCTAGGGGAGCCCCCCAGGGTCCTGGAGCAATGCACAGCGTTAGGGGAGCCCCCCAGGGTCCTGGAGCAGTGCACAGCGCTAGGGGAGCCCCCCAGGGTCCTGGAGCAGTGCACAGCGTTAGGGGAGCCCCCCAGGGCCCTGGAGCAGTGCACAGCGCTAGGGGAGCCCCCCAGGGTCCTGGAGCAGTGCACAGCGCTAGGGGAGCCCCCCAGGGTCCTGGAGCAGTGCACAGCGTTAGGGGAGCCCCCCAGGGCCCTGGAGCAGTGCACAGCGCTAGGGGAGCCCCCCAGGGTCCTGGAGCAGTGCACAGCGCTAGGGGAGCCCCCCAGGGTCCTGGAGCAATGCACAGCGTTAGGGGAGCCCCCCAGGGCCCTGGAGCAGTGCACAGCGCTAGGGGAGCCCCCCAGGGTCCTGGAGCAGTGCACAGCGCTAGGGGAGCCCCCCAGGGCCCTGGAGCAGTGCACAGCGTTAGGGGAGCCCCCCAGGGTCCTGGAGCAGTGCACAGCGCTAGGGGAGCCCCCCGGAGCAGCACGGTGCCTTTGGGGAGCCCCCCAGGGCCCTGGAGCAGTGCACAGCGCTAGGGGAGCCCCCCAGGGCCCTGGAGCAGTGCACAGCGTTAGGGGAGCCCCCCAGGGCCCTGGAGCAATGCAGAGCGTTAGGGGAGCCCCCAGGGCCCTGGAGCAATGGGCTGCCTTTGGGGAACCCCGCAGAACCATGGAGCAATGCACAGCGTTAGGGGAGCCCCCAGAACCATGGAGCAATGCACAGCGTTAGGGGAGCCCCCCGGAGCAGCACGGTGCCTTAGGGGAGCCCCCCAGGGCCCTGGAGCAATGGGCTGCCTTTGGGGAGCCCCCCGAAGCGGCACGGTGCCTTAGGGGAGCCCCCAGGACCCTTAGAGGAGCACCATGCCCGTGGGGAGCCCCCCAGGACCCCGGAGCAATGCACAGCCTTAGGGGAGCCCCCCAGGACCCTCATAGGAGTGCAGTGCCCCTGGGGAGACCCCCAGGACCCTCATAGGAGTGCAGTGCCCCTGGGGAGACCCCCGAGCGTTGGAGGGGTCTGGGGAGTCCCCCAAGACCCTCAGAGAAGTGCGATGCCTTTGGGGAGCCCCCCCAGACCCTGGAGCAATGGGCTGCCTATGGGGAGCCCCCCCAGAGCAGCACGGCGCCTTTGGGGAGCCCCCCAGACCCTCAGGGCAGTGTGATGCCTTTGGGGAGCCCCCCAGCAATGGGCAGACTTTGGGGAGCCCCCAAGACCCCCGGGGTAGCGGGGGGCCTTTGGGGAGCCCCCAGGACCCTCATAGTTGCACGATGCTGCTGGGGAGCCCCCCTATGGAGCAGTTTGGGATCCCCCCCTCCACGGCCCCCCCATGGCAATGAGCTGCCTGGGGGGGGGCCCCGAAAGGCGTGGTGGTGGGATCCCCTCCCTGGAGCCTTTGGGGCCCCCCCATCCACGAGTGTGCGGTTGGGTGACCCCTCCCGGGGCTCCATAGAAGCCCCCCCCCCCCATTTTAGCCCCCCGGGCTCCCCCGCTTCGGGAGCGCCCCCATTTGGGACCCCCCCCCCCACCTCAGCCCCCCCGTTCGGGCCCCGCGCGCCCCTCCCCGCCCCCTCGGCCCCATAACAAAGGCGGGGGGGCCGGGCCCGCTCCCCTCGCAGGAATGCGGGGGGGCCACGGCGCGGGACCCTCGTCGTGCGGGGGGGCGGGGGCCCCGCCCTGCGGTTCCCGCAGCCCGCGGGCACGGATTGCGGCGGCCCAGCCCCGCCCGGCCCCGGGGTCCCCCCACCGGCGGGGTCCGGGGCTCCGGGGGGTCCGGGGTCCCCGCGGGGGGTCCCGGGGGCTTCCCGGGGGGGCGGGGGGCGGGGGCGGGGCCGCCGGGGGGCGGGGCCTCGCTGGAGCCCGAGCCCATATAAGGCCAAAAAATGCTGGAGCGGGGGGTGGGGCCGGGGGCGGGCCTGGGGCCCATCCCCCACCGCACAGCGCCGCTGCCCCCCCTCCCGCGGGGCGGGGGACCCAGGCGTCCGGGAACCCGCCATCACCCCCAGAACAGGGACCCAGGCGTCCGGGCACCCGCCCTTACACCCCCAAACCGCCAGCGGGGACCCAGGCGTCCGGGAGCCTTCCCAACCCCGATAGCAGGGACCCAGGCGTCCGGACACCCGCCCTTGCACCCCCAAACCGCCAGCGGGGACCCAGGCGTCCGGGCACCCGCCCTTACTCCCCCCACAAACCGCCAGCAGGGACCCAGGCATCCGGGAGCCCTCCCCACCCCAATAGCAGGGACCCAGGCATCCGGGCACCCGCCCTTACCCACCCACCCCCCCCTCAAACCACTGATGGGGACCCAGGCATCCGGGAAGCCTCCCAACCCCAATAACAGGGACCCAGGCATCCGGGCACCCGCCCTTACTGCCCCCCCCCACCGATGGGGACCCAGGCGTTCGGGAGGCCTCCCAACCCCAATAACGGGACCCAGGCGTCCGGGCTCCCGCTGTGCACACCCCCAACCCACCCATGGGGACCCAGGCGTCCGGGCTCCGCTGTGACACAGCCCCAACCCACCCATGGGGACCCAGGCGTCCGGGCTCCGCTGTGCACACCCCCAACCCACCCATGGGGACCCAGGCGTCCGGGCGCCCGCTGTGACACAGCCCCAACCCACCCATGGGGACCCAGGCGTCCGGGCTCCCGCTGTGCACACCCCCAACCCACCCATGGGGACCCAGGCGTCCGGGCTCCGCTGTGCACACCCCCAACCCACCCATGGGGACCCAGGCGTCCGGGCTCCGCTGTGACACAGCCCCAACCCACCCATGGGGACCCAGGCGTCCGGGCTCCCGCTGTGCACACCCCCAACCCACCCATGGGGACCCAGGCGTCCGGGCTCCCGCTGTGCACACCCCCAACCCACCCATGGGGACCCAGGCGTCCGGGCTCCCGCTGTGCACACCCCCAACCCACCCATGGGGACCCAGGCGTCCGGGCTCCCGCTGTGCACACCCCCAACCCACCCATGGGGACCCAGGCGTCCGGGCTCCCGCTGTGCACACCCCCAACCCACCCATGGGGACCCAGGCGTCCGGGCTCCCGCTGTGCACACCCCCAACCCACCCATGGGGACCCAGGCGTCCGGGCTCCCGCTGTGCACACCCCCAACCCACCCATGGGGACCCAGGCGTCCGGGCTCCCGCTGTGCACACCCCCAACCCACCCATGGGGACCCAGGCGTCCGGGCTCCGCTGTGCACACCCCCAACCCACCCATGGGGACCCAGGCGTCCGGGCTCCGCTGTGCACACCCCCAACCCACCCATGGGGACCCAGGCGTCCGGGCTCCGCTGTGCACACCCCCAACCCACCCATGGGGACCCAGGCGTCCGGGCTCCTGCTGTGCACACCCCCAACCCACCCATGGGGACCCAGGCGTCCGGGCTCCGCTGTGCACACCCCCAACCCACCCATGGGGACCCAGGCGTCCGGGCTCCGCTGTGACACAGCCCCAACCCACCCATGGGGACCCAGGCGTCCGGGCTCCGCTGTGACACAGCCCCAACCCACCCATGGGGACCCAGGCGTCCGGGCTCCCGCTGTGACACAGCCCCAACCCACCCATGGGGACCCAGGCGTCCGGGCTCCCGCTGTGCACAGCCCCAACCCACCCATGGGGACCCAGGCGTCCGGGCTGCCCCCATCCCCCCCCGGGGGCCGTGTCACCGTGTGTCCCCATGGCGGGACGTCTGGCTCCCTGTCCCTGTCCCTGCGGTGGCACCGCGTCCTCCGTGGGTCTCCTGCTGTGTCCCCATCCCAGTGAGAGCTCAGTGTCCCCCTCAGTGTCCCCATCCCATTGAGGGCTCAGTGTCCCCCTGGGTGTCCCCATCCCATTGAGGGCTCAGTGTCCCCCTGGGTGTCCCCATCCCAGTGAGGGCTCAGTGTCCCCCTGGGTGTCCCCATCCCATTGAGGGCTCAGCGTCCCCCTGGGTGTCCCCATCCCATTGAGGGCTCAGCGTCCCCCTGGGTGTCCCCATCCCATTGAGGGCTCAGTGTCCCCCACAGTGTCCCCATCCCATTGAGGCCTCAGCATCCCCTGCAGTGTCCCCCTTGGTGTCCCCCGGGTGTCCCCATCCCCGCGAGGCCTCAGCGTCCCCGCGCTGTCCCCCGCTGTCCCTGAGGCCCCCGTCCCCCCGCAGACAGCAAGGCCATCGTGGACGGGAACCTGAAGCTGATCCTGGGGCTGATCTGGACGCTGATCCTGCACTACTCCATCTCCATGCCCATGTGGGACGAGGAGGACGAGGAGGAGGCCAAGAAGCAGACGCCCAAGCAGCGCCTGCTGGGCTGGATCCAGAACCGCCTGCCGCAGCTGCCCATCACCAACTTCAACAAGGACTGGCAGAGCGGCCGCGCGCTGGGCGCGCTGGTGGACAGCTGTGCGCCCGGTGAGGACATGGGGACACGGGGGGGACATCGTGGGGACATGGGGGACGTGGGGACACGGGGGGGACGTGGGGACACGGGGACGGGGCGCTGGGCGCGCTGGTGGACAGCTGTGCGCCCGGTGAGGACATGGGGACACGGGGGGGACGTGGGGACATGGGGGGGACGTGGGGACACGGGGACGGGGCGCTGGGCGCGCTGGTGGACAGCTGTGCGCCCGGTGAGGACATGGGGACACGGGGGGGACATGGAGGGGACATGGGGGACGTGGGGACACGGGGGGGACGTGGGGACACGGGGACGGGGCGCTGGGCGCGCTGGTGGACAGCTGTGCGCCCGGTGAGGACATGGGGACATGGAGGGGACATCGTGGGGACATGGGGGACGTGGGGACACGGGGGGGACGTGGGGACACGGGGACGGGGCGCTGGGCGCGCTGGTGGACAGCTGTGCGCCCGGTGAGGACCTGGGGACACGGGGGGGACACGAGGGGGACGTGGGGACACGGGGGGGACGTGGGGACACGGGGGGGACGTGGGGACACGGGGACGGGGCGCTGGGCGCGCTGGTGGACAGCTGTGCGCCCGGTGAGGACCTGGGGACACGGGGGGGACATGGGGGACGTGGGGACACGGGGGGGACGTGGGGACACGGGGATGGGGCGCTGGGCGCGCTGGTGGACAGCTGTGCGCCCGGTGAGGACCTGGGGACATGGAGGGGACATGGGGACACGGGGACGGGGCGCTGGGCGCGCTGGTGGACAGCTGTGCGCCCGGTGAGGACCTGGGGACACGGGGGGGACGTGGGGACACGGGGACGGGGCGCTGGGCGCGCTGGTGGACAGCTGTGCGCCCGGTGAGGGCCTGGGGACACGGGGGGGACATCGTGGGGACATGGGGGACGTGGGGACACGGGGACGGGGCGCTGGGCGCGCTGGTGGACAGCTGTGCGCCCGGTGAGGACATGGGGACACGGGGGGGACATGGGGGACGTGGGGACACGGGGGGGACGTGGGGACACAGGGACGGGGCGCTGGGCGCGCTGGTGGACAGCTGTGCGCCCGGTGAGGACATGGGGACACGGGGGGGACATGGGGGACGTGGGGACACGGGGGGGACGTGGGGACACGGGGCCGGGGCGCTGGGCGCGCTGGTGGACAGCTGTGCGCCCGGTGAGGACCTGGGGACACGGGGGGGACGTGGGGACACGGGGGGGACGTGGGGACACGGGGGGGACGTGGGGACACGGGGGGGACGTGGGGACACGGGGGGGACACGGGGACGGGGCGCTGGGCGCGCTGGTGGACAGCTGTGCGCCCGGTGAGGACCTGGGGACATGGAGGGGACATGGGGACACGGGGACGGGGCGCTGGGCGCGCTGGTGGACAGCTGTGCGCCCGGTGAGGACATGGGGACACGGGGGGGACATGGACGGGACATGGGGACACGGGGGGGACGTGGGGACACGGGGACGGGGCGCTGGGCGCGCTGGTGGACAGCTGTGCGCCCGGTGAGGACCTGGGGACATGGAGGGGACATGGAGGGGACACGGGGGGGACGTGGGGACACGGGGGGGACGTGGGGACACGGGGACGGGGCGCTGGGCGCGCTGGTGGACAGCTGTGCGCCCGGTGAGGACATGGGGACACGGGGGGGACGTGGGGACACGGGGGGGACGTGGGGACACGGGGGGGACATGGGGGACGTGGGGACACGGGGACGGGGCGCTGGGCGCACTGGTGGACAGCTGTGCGCCCGGTGAGGACATGGGGACATGGGGGGGACATGGAGGGGACATGGGGGACGTGGGGACACAGGGGGGACACGGGGACACGGGGACGGGGCGCTGGGCGCGCTGGTGGACAGCTGTGCGCCCGGTGAGGACCTGGGGACATGGAGGGGACATGGGGACACGTGAGAGATTTTGGGGTGCACAGGGACACTGGGGACACAGCGGGGGCTCTGGGGTGCACAGCGATATGGGGAGAGGTTATGGGGTGCACAGGGACACAGGGGACACAGGGAGAGGTTATGGGGTGCACAGGGACACAGGGAGAGGTTATGGGGTGCATAGGGACAGTGGGGACACAGGGAGAGGTTATGGGGTGTGCAGGGACACTGGGGACACAGGGAGAGGTTATGGGGTGTGCAGGGACACAGGGGACACAGGGAGAGGTTATGGGGTGTGCAGGGACACTGGGGACACAGGGAGAGGTTATGGGGTGCATAGGGACACAGGGAGAGGTTATGGGGTGCATAGGGACACAGGGAGAGGTTATGGGGTGTGCAGGGACACTGGGACACAGGGAGAGGTTATGGGGTGTGCAGGGACTCTGGGGACACAGGGAGAGGTTATGGGGTGTGCAGGGACACTGGGACACAGGGAGAGGTTATGGGGTGTGCAGGGACACTGGGGACACAGGGAGAGGTTATGGGGTGTGCAGGGACACTGGGGACACAGGGAGAGGTTATGGGGTGCACAGGGACACAGGGGACACAGGGACATGGGGACACAGGGAGGTGGCCCCGGGGTGCACAAAGGCGTGCGTGACAACCCCAGGGACACGCGGGTGGGGGTGCAGGGGAGAACTTGGGGTGCCGAGGCACTCGGGGTCGCTCCGGGGCTGCACGGGGACGCGGTGGCAGCGCTCGGGGCACAGGGGGACGCGGGGGCGCTGTGGGACCTCGTGGGGACGCGAGCGACGACGGAGACCACGCGGAGGGGACGCGGTGGCGCACGGGGACACAGGAGCTGCCCCCCCGACCGTGTCCCGTCCCCCCCATTGACCGTGTCCCGTCCCCCCCATTGACCGTGTCCCGTCCCCCCCATGACCGTGTCCCGTCCCCCCCATTGACCGTGTCCCCGTCCCCCAGGGCTGTGCCCCGACTGGGACTCGTGGGACCCCAGCAAGCCGGTGGACAACGCGCGCGAGGCCATGCAGCAGGCGGACGAGTGGCTGGGCATCCCCCAGGTGGGTCTGGGGGCCGCGGGGGGGACGCCCGCGTGTCCCCGGCGCCCCGTGACCCCCGGCGCGCCCCCCCAGGTCATCACCCCCGAGGAGATCGTGGACCCCAACGTGGACGAGCACTCGGTCATGACCTACCTGTCGCAGTTCCCCAAGGCCAAGCTCAAACCGGGGGCCCCGCTGCGCCCCAAACTCAACCCCAAGAAGGCCCGAGCCTACGGCCCCGGTGAGGGGGGGCGCGACCCCAGGGCTGCGGGACCCCCCGCTCCCCCCCAGTTTTGGGGGGCTCTCTGGGGTTTATGACACCGTGGGGCTTCACCCCATTCCCTGCGGGTTTGGGGCCCCTCCCTGTGCCCTATAGATCTAGGGGACCCCTGTACATCTGGGAGATCCCTATAGATCTGGGAGACCCCTGCAGATGTGGGGGGACCCCTATAGATGTGGGGGACACCTACAAATCTGGGGGACCCCCGTTTCTCCCAGACCTGGGGGGCAACACCCTATGGATTGGGGTTATCTATAGACTTGGGGTGTTCCCTATTGCCTGTAGATCCAGGGGGTTCCCTGTGGGCTGGGACCCCCGTGGGGTGGGGCCGGGACCCTTGGGATGGGGTGAGGACCCCTGTGGTGTGGGGCTGGGACCCCCGTGTGGGCTGGGAGCCCCACATGGCGTGGGACCCCTGTGGGGTGGGACCAGGACTCCCGTGGGGTGTGGGACCCCCATGGGATGGGCTGGGACCCCCGTGGGGTGGGGACGGGACCCCTGTGTAGGCTGGGACCCCCGTGTGGGGCCGGTACCCCCATGTGGCGTGGGGCCAGGACTCCCGTGGGGTGTGGGACCCCCATGGTGTGGGGCTGGGACCCCCGTGGGGTGTGGGACCCCCGTGGTGTGGGACCCCCGTGGGGTGTGTGACCCCCGTGGGTGGGGCTGGGACCCCCGTGGGGTGTGGGACCCCCGTGGGTGGGGCTGGGACTCCCGTGGGGTGTGGGACCCCCGTGGGGTGGGGCCAGGACTCCCATGGGGTGTGGGACCCCCGTGGGGTGTGTGACCCCCGTGGGTGGGGCCAGGACCCCCGTGGGGTGTGGGACCCCCGTGGGTGGGGCTGGGACTCCCATGGGGTGTGTGACCCCCGTGGGTGGGGCCAGGACGCCCGTGGGGTGTGGGACCCCCGTGGGTGGGGCTGGGACTCCCATGGGGTGTGGGACTCCCGTGGGGTGTGTGGCCCCCGTGGGTGGGGCTGGGACTCCCGTGGGGTGTGGGACCCCCGTGGGGTGTGGGATCCCCGTGGGTGGGGCCAGGACCCCCGTGGGGTGTGGGACCCCCGTGGGTGGGGCTGGGACTCCCGTGGGGTGTGTGACCCCCGTGGGGTGTGTGGGTGGCCCCCGTGGGTGGGGCCGTCCCCGCGTGCCCCCGGCGCTGACCGGGGCTCCGCAGGCATCGAGCCCACGGGGAACACGGTGAAGCAGCGCGCGGAGTTCACGGTGGAGACGATCAGCGCGGGGCAGGGGGACGTGCTGGTGTACGTGGAGGACCCCGCCGGGCACCGCCAGGAGGTGGGCGCGGGGCTGGGGGTGCCGGGGGGGCTGGGGGGGGCTGGGGGAGTCTGGGGGCTGCTGGGGGTCTGGGGGCTGCTGGGGGGACTGGGGGGGGACTGGGAGGGTTGGTTTGGAGTCTGGGGGAGCTGGGGGTCTGGGGGCTGCTGAGGGTGCTGCTGGGGGTCTGGGGGCTGCTGGAGGGGCTGGGGGGGTCTGGGAGGGTAGGTTTGGGGTCTGGGGGGCTGCTGGGGGTCTGGGGGCTGCTGAGGGTGCTGCTGGGGGTCTGGGGGCTGCTGGAGGGGCTGGGGGGGACTGGGAGGGTAGGTTTGGGGGCTGCTGGGGGTCTGGGGGCTGTGGGGGGACTGGGGGGGTAGGTTTGGGGGCTGCTGGGGGTCTGGGGGCTGTGGGGAGACTGGGGGGGTAGGTTTGGGGGCTGCTGGGGGTCTGGGGGCTGTGGGGGGACTGGGGGGGTAGGTTTGGGGGCTGCTGGGGGTCTGGGGCTGTGGGGGTCTGGGGCTGGCAGGTGGGTCCTGGGGGTTTTGGGGTCCCCGGGGGTGTCACAGCCCCGTGTCCCCAGGCTAAGGTGGTGGCCAACAACGACAAGAACCGCACGTTCTCCGTGTCCTACGTCCCCCAGGTCACCGGCACGCACAAGGTGCGGTCCTGCTGCGCTCGGTTCGGGGTCCTGAGGTGGTCTGGGGGTCCTGAGGCCACGAAAGCCCTGGGGCATCAACATGGGGAGGGTTTGGGTCCCATGAGGAGGATTTTGGGCCCCACGGGGAGATTTTGGGACCTATGAGGAGGTTTTGGGTCTCATAGGGAGGCTCTGGTTCCCACGGGGAGGTTTTTGGGTCCCACAGGGAGGTTTTGTGACCCACGGGAGGCTCTGGGTCCCATAGGGAGGTTTTGTGACCCACGGGGAGGTTTTTGGGTCCCATAGGGAGGTTTTGTGACCCATGGGGAGGTTTTTGGGTCCCATAGGGAGGTTTTGTGACCCACAGGAAGGTTTTTGGGTCCCATAGGGAGGTTTTGTGACCCACAGGAAGGTTTTTGGGTCCCATAGGGAGGTTTTGTGACCCACAGGAAGGTTTTTGGGTCCCATAGGGAGGTTTTGTGACCTATGGGGAGGTTTTGTGACCCATGGGGCAGTTGGTTTGTGACCCCTGGGGAGGTTGGTTTGTGACCCATAGAGAGGTTGGTTTGTGACCCATAGGGAGGTTTTGTGACCCATAGGGAGGTTGGTTTGTGACCCATAGGGAGGTTGGTTTGTGACCCATGGGCAGGGTTTTGTGACCCACGGGGAGGTTGGTTTGTGACCCATGGGCAGGGTTTTGTGACCCATAGAGAGGTTGGTTTGTGACCCATGGGGAGGTTGGTTTGTGACCCATAGGGAGGTTGGTTTGTGACCCACGGGGAGGTTGGTTTGTGACCCACGGGGAGGTTGGTTTGTGACCCATGGGGAGGTTGGTTTGTGACCCACGGGGAGGTTGGTTTGTGACCCATAGGGAGGTTGGTTTGTGACCCACGGGGAGGTTGGTTTGTGACCCATAGGGAGGTTGGTTTGTGACCCACGGGGAGGTTGGTTTGTGACCCACGGGGAGGTTGGTGTTGTGACCCATGGGGAGGTTGGTTTGTGACCCACGGGGAGGTTGGTTTGTGACCCATGGGCAGGGTTGGGTGGCCGTCGGGTGGGTTGGGTGGCCCACGGGCAGCATTGGGTGGCCATCGGGCAGCGTTGGGTGGCCCGCGGGTGGGTTGGGTGGCCCATGGGCAGCGTTGCGTTGCCCGCGGGCAGGGTTGGGTGGCCCGCGGGTGGGTTGGGTGGCCCATGGGCAGGGTTGGGTGTCCGTGGGGCGGGTGGGTGTCCGTGGGGCGGGTCGGTGTCCGTGGGGCAGGGTGGGTGACCATCGGGCGGGTTGGTGGCCATGGGGCAGGGTGGGTGACCATCGGGCAGGGTGACGTGACGCGGCGTGGTGCGCAGGTGACGGTGCTGTTCGCGGGGCAGCACATCGCCAAGAGCCCCTTCGAGGTGCAGGTGGGGCGCGCGGCGGGCGACGCGGGGCGCGTGTGGGCGCAGGGGCCCGGCCTGGAGCCCGCGGGCGTCGTGGCCAACAGGACCACCCACTTCGACATCGGCACCGCCGGTGCGCCCGCCGCGGCCTCGGGGCGGGGGGCGGGGGGTCTGGGGGGTTTGGGGGGTTTGGAGGTTTTAGGGGGACTTGGGGTTTGGGGGAATTTGGGAGTTTTGGGGGGTTTGGGGTTTTGGGAGGGTTTGGAGGTCTGGGGGGATTTGGGGGATTTGGGGAGATTTGGAGGTTTTAGGGGGACTTGGAGTTTGGGGGGATTTGGGGGTCTGGGGAGATGGGGAATTTGGGGGGGTTTGGGGGGATTTGGAGGTTTGGGGGGATTTGGAGGTTTGGGGGGATTTCGGGGCTTTGGGGGGATTTGGAGGTTTGGGGGGATTTGGGGGGTTTGGGGGGATTTGGAGGTTTTAGGGGGACTTGGGAGGATTTGGGGACTTGGGGGTTTTGGGGTTCTCAGGGGGATTTGGGGGTTCGGGGGGGATCCAGGGGGCAAGACGTGGCAGGGGTCCCCACGCCCTCCATGTGTGTCCCCATGTGTCCCCATGTGTGTCCCCATGTGTCCCCATGCTCCCTGTGACCCCGTGTCCCCCCCGACCCCATGTCCCCCCATGCCCCCCCGTGTCCCCCCTGTCCCCCCGTGTCCCCCCGTGCCCCCCTGACCCCGCGTCCCCGGCGTCCGCAGGCGCGGGCCCGGGCGAGGTGGAGGTGGCCATCGTGGACCCCAGCGGGCGGCGCGGGGCGGTGGAGCCGGCGCTGGAGCCGCGCGGGGACGGCGCCTTCCGCTGCTCCTACCGGCCCACGGCCGAGGGGCCCCACGCCGTGCACGTGGCCTTCGGGGGGGCGCCCATCCCCAAGAGCCCCTTCAGCGTCAACGTGGGGCAGGGTGAGCAGGGGGTGCCCCCGAACGGGGCCGCCGGGGCCGCCCCCCGGCCGGGGGTCCCTGTCCTCCCGTCCCTCCACCCGGGGTCTCTGTTCCTTCAGCTTGGGGTCTCTGTCCCCCCACCCCAAATCTGGGGGTCTCTGTCCCTCGCCCTCCGCCTTGGGGGTCTCTGTCTCCCCTGAGCTCGGGGTCTCTGTCCCCCCACCCCCCATTTGGGGGTCTCTGTCCCCTCTGAACTTGGGGTCACTGTCCCCCCACCCCCCACCTTGGGGGTCTCTGTCCCCTCTGAACTCGGGGTCACTGTCCCCCCAGCCCCCATTTGGGGGTTTCTGTCCCCCCACCCCCCACCTTGGGGGCCTCTGTCCCCTCTGAACTCGGGGTCTCTGTCCCCCACCCCCCATTTGGGGGTCTCTGTCTCCCCCAGACTCGGGGGCTCTGTCCTTCCCAGCTCAGGGGGTCTCTGTGCTTCTGCCCCCCCGATTGAAATGGGGGGTCTCTGTGCTTCTGCCCCAACCCGGGCCCTTGCGGGGGTCTCTGCCCCCGCGCGGGGTCCCGGGGCTGCCGCTGCAGGGGGTCTCGCCCCCGTGACTCTGCGCTGTCTCTCTCCGTCTGTCCTGCTCCTTCTGCCCGTCTGTCCGGGAAGCTCCGGCCGGGTCCTCGCGGGTGACCCGCTGACGGTATGGGGGCTGCTCCCGGACGCCTGGGTCCCTCCTTCCCCCCGAGCCCCATGGCGCCCTGTGGGGTGCCCCTGGGTCCCTCCTCACAGCTCCTGCCCCAGCCCGCTGGGTTTGGGGGTCCCCCCAGGGTCCTTTTCGGACCCTCTCCCCTGGCGTGTGCCCCCTTGTGGGTTTGGGGTCCCCCCGGACGCCTGGGTCCCTTTTGGACCCTCTCCCTGGGTGTGTACCCCCATGGGTTTGGGGCTCCCCCGGACGCCTGGGTCCCCTCCCCCCTGTCGTGCACCCCCATGGGGTTGGGGCTCCCCCGGACGCCTGGGTCCCCTCCCCCCTGTCGTGCACCCCCATGGGTTTGGGGCTCCCCCGGACGCCTGGGTCCCCTCCCCCCTGTCGTGCACCCCCATGGGGTTTGGGGCTCCCCCGGACGCCTGGGTCCCCTCCCCCCTGTCGTGCACCCCCGTGGGGTTGGGGCTCCCCCGGACGCCTGGGTCCCCTCCCCCCTGTCGTGCACCCCCATGGGTTGGGGCTCCCCCGGACGCCTGGGTCCCGTCTCCCCCCAGCCTGCACCCCCTCCGCGTGCCGCGCCGTGGGCCGGGGGCTGCAGCCCAAGGGGCTCCGCGTGAAGGAGACCGCGGACTTCAAGGTCCACACCAAGGGCGCGGGCAGCGGGGAGCTCAAGGTCACGGTCAAGGGCCCCAGTGAGTGCCCGCGGCTTCGGGGGGGCCGCTGGGGGCGGGGGGGCCGGGGTGCCCCGCGGGGCTCGGGGGGCCTGGGCGCAGCCCCGGGCGCGTCCGCGAGGGGTGGGGGGCGCTGGGGGGTGCCTTGGGTTTTGGGGGGGTCCCTTGGCTTTTCGGAGTCCCTTGGGTTTTGGGGGTCCCCTGGGCTTGTGTGGTGCCTGAGGTTTGGGGAGGGTTCTGGGGGGTGTCTGTGGGTTTGGGGGTCTCTGTGGGTTTGGGGGGGTCTCTGGGATTTTGGGGGTGTCTGTGTCGGGGGGGTCTCTGTCGGTTGGGGGGGGTCTCTGTGGTTCTGAGGGGGGGTCTGTGGTTTTGGGGGGGTCTCTGTGGGTTGGAGGGTCTCTGTGGTTTTGGGGGGATCTCTGTGGTTTTGGGGGGGTCTCTGTGGTTCTGAGGGGGGGTCTCTGTGGTTCTGAGGGGGGGTCTGTGGTTTTGGGGGGGTCTCTGTGGTTCTGGGGGGTCTCTGTGGTTTTGGGGGGGTCTCTGTGGTTCTGGGGGGTCTCTGTGGTTCTGGGGGGTCTCTGTGGTTTTGGGGGTGTCTCTGTGGTTCAGGGGGGTGCCCGTTCCGGGGTGTCCGTTTCGGGGTGTCCATTTCGGGGTGTCCGTCCCGGGGTGCCCGTTCCAGGGTGTCCGTTCCGGGGTGTCCATTTCCGGGGTGCCCGTTTCGGGGTGTCTGTTTCGGGGTGTCTGTTTCGGGGTGCCCGTTCCGGGGTGTCCATTTTGGGGTGTCCGTTCCGGGGTGCCCGTTTCGGGGTGCCCGTTCCGGGGTGCCCGTTTCAGGGTGTCCATTTCGGGGTGTCCGTTCCAGGGTGTCTGTTTCGGGGTGTCCGTTTTCGGGGTGTCCATTTTCGGGGTGCCCGTTCAGGGGTGTCCGTTCCGGGGTGTCCATTTTGGGGTGTCCATTTTGGGGTGCCCGTTCCGGGGTGCCCGTTTTGGGGTGCCCGTTTTGGGGTGTCCGTTTCGGGGTGCCCGTTCCGGGGTGTCCGTTCCGGGGTGTCCGTTCCGGGGTGTCCATTTCCGGGGTGTCCGTTCCGGGGTGTCCATTTTGGGGTGTCCATTTTGGGGTGCCCGTTTTGGGGTGTCCGTTCCGGGGTGCCCATTTCGGGGTGTCCGTTCCGGGTGCCCGTCCCGGGGTGTCCATTTCCGGGGTGCCCGTTCCGGGGCGCCCTGACCGTGTCCCGCAGAGGGAGCCGAGGCGGTGAAGCAGAAGGACCTGGGGGACGGCGTCTTCGGGTTCGAGTATTTCCCCACGGCCCCCGGCACCTACACGGTGACCGTGACCTGGGGGGGGCAGCACGTGCCCCGCGGGTGAGTGGGGGGGCGGGGGGGCGGGGGGGGGGCCATGGGACAGACTGGGGGGGCAGCACGTGCCCCGCGGGTGAGTGGGGGGGCGGGGGGGCGGGGGGGCCATGGGGGGCTGGGGGGGCCATGGTGGGGCAGCACGTGCCCCGCGGGTGAGTGGGGGGGCGGGGGGGCGGGGGGGGCCATGGGGGGTGTGGGGGGCGTGGGGGGGCCATGGGGGGCTGGGGGGGCAGCACGTGCCCCGCGGGTGAGTGGGGGGGCGTGGGGGCGGGGGGGGCCATGGGGGGCTGGGGGGGCCATGGGGGGGCAGCACGTGCCCCGCGGGTGAGTGGGGGGGCGGGGGGGCGGGGGGGGCCATGGGGGGCTGGGGGGGCCATGGGGGGGCAGCACGTGCCCCGCAGGTGAGTGTGGGGGGTGTGGGGGCCATGGGGGGCCGGGGGGGCCATGGGGGGCATGGGGGGGCAGCACGTGCCCCACGGGTGAGTGTGGGGGGCGTGGGGGCCATGGGGGCCATGGGGGGCTGGGGGGGCCATAGGGGGCCATGGGGGGCTGGGGGGGCAGCACGTGCCCCGCGGGTGAGTGTGGGGGCGTGGGGGGCCATGGGGGGCTGGGGGGGCTGGGGGGGGCAGCACGTGCCCTGCGGGTGAGCATTGGATGGGCTGTTTTGGGGTATTTTGGGGGGGGTTATGGGGTGTTTATGTGACCCCCTTTGAGGTGCAGGGTTGGGCTGTTTTGGGGTGTTTTGGGCTGTTTCGGGGTGTTGTTTTGGGGTGTTGATGGGGCCCCCCCTCCGCAGCCCCTTTGAGGTGCAGGTTTGGGCTGTTTTGGGCTGTTTTGGGCTGTTTTGGGCTGTTTTGGGGTGTTGTTTTGGGGTGTTGATGGGGCCCCCCCTCCGCAGCCCCTTTGAGGTGCAGGTTTGGGCTGTTTTGGGCTGTTTTGGGCTGTTTTGGGCTGTTTTGGGGTGTTGTTTTTGGGGTGTTGATGGGGCCCCCCCTCCGCAGCCCCTTTGAGGTGCAGGGTTGGGCTGTTTTGGGCTGTTTTGGGCTGTTTTGGGGTGTTGTTTTGGGGTGTTGATGGGACCCCCCCTCCGCAGCCCCTTTGAGGTGCAGGGTTGGGCTGTTTTGGGCTGTTTTGGGCTGTTTTGGGGTGTTGTTTTGGGGTGTTGATGGGCCCCCCTCCGCAGCCCCTTTGAGGTGCAGGGTTGGGCTGTTTTGGGCTGTTTTGGGCTGTTTTGGGGTGTTTTCGGGTGTTGTTTTGGGGTGTTGATGGGCCCCCCTCCGCAGCCCCTTTGAGGTGCAGGGTTGGGCTGTTTTGGGCTGTTTTGGGCTGTTTTGGGCTGTTTTGGGCTGTTTTGGGGTGTTGTTTTGGGGTGTTGATGGCCCCCCTCCGCAGCCCCTTTGAGGTGCAGGTGGCCCCCGAGAGCGGGAGCCCGCGGGTCCGCGCGTGGGGCCCGGGGCTGGAGGGCGGCGTCGTGGGCAGGTCGGCCGACTTCGTGGTGGAGGCCGTGGGCGACGACGTGGGCACCCTGGGTGAGCCGGGGGCGGGGGGCGGGGGATCCAGGGTGTCCTGGGGGGCTGGGGGGTCCGGGGTGTCCTGGGGGGCTGGGGGGCTGGGGGGGCTGGGGTCCTCCTGGGGGGCTGGGGGGTCCGGGGTGTCCTGGGGGGCTGGGGTGTCCTGGGGGGTCCAGGGTGTCCTGGGGGGCCTGGGGTCCTCCTGGGGGGTCCAGGGTGTCCTGGGGGGGCTGGGGTCCTCCTGGGGGGGCTGGGGTGTCCTGGGGGGTCCAGGGTGTCCTGGGGGGCTGGGGTGTCCTGGGGGGTCCAGGGTGTCCTGGGGGGCCTGGGGTCCTCCTGGGGGGTCCAGGGTGTCCTGGGGGGGCTGGGGTCCTCCTGGGGGGCTGGGGTGTCCTGGGGGGTCCAGGGTGTCCTGGGGGAGCTGGGGTCCTCCTGGGGGGTCTGCGGTGTCCTGGGGGAGCTGGGGTCCTCCTGGGGGGTCTGCGGTGTCCTGGGGGGGCTGGGGTCCTCCTGGGGGGACTGGGGTCCTCCTGGGACCCCCCTGGAGGCCTGGGGGCTCCTCAGGAGTTTGGGGTTTCTGGGGGGCTCCTCTGGGGTTTGGGGGGTTTGGGGTTTCTGGGGGCTCCTCTGGGGTTTGGGGGGTTTGGGGTTTCTGGGGGCTCCTCTGGGGTTTGGGGGCTTTGGGGTTTCGGGGGGCTCCTCTGGGGTTTGGGGGCTTTGGGGTTTCGGGGGGCTCCTCTGGGGTTTGGGGGCTTTGGGGTTTCGGGGGGCTCCTCTGGGTTTGGGGTGTCCGGGGGCCCTTGGTGTCCCCACAGCCCCTCTCCAGTCTCTCCCTCCATGGGGCTCCCCCCAGGGGATTTGGCCCCCCCCCCTCCCCAGGATTCTGTCCCCCCCCGGGTTTTGGGGCTCCTTTGGTGATTTGGGGCTCCCCTGGTGATTTGGGGGTCCCCCAGGGTTCTGGGGCTCCCCCATGGTTTCTGCCCCCCCCCAGTGATTTCTGCCCCCACCCAGGTGCTGTGACTGCCCTGGGTTTCTGGGGCTCCCCCTGGGGTTCTGGGGCTCCCCCCGGGGTTCTGGGCCCCCCCAGTGACCTGTGCCCCCCCCGGGGTTCTGGGGCTCCCCCATGATTTTGGGCCCCCCCCAGTGATTTGTGGCTCCCCCTGGATTTCGTGGCTCCCCTGGGGTTCTGTGCCCCCCATGACTTTGTGCCCCCCGTGACCTGTGCCCCCCCGCAGGGTTCTCGGTGGAGGGCCCCCCATGGTTTTGTGCCCCCCCGTGGTTTTGTGCCCCCCATGATTTCATGTCCCCCGTTCGCAGGGTTCTTGGTGGAGGCCCCCCCCTGGTTTTGGGGCCCCCATGACCGTCCCCCCCCATTCGCAGGGTTCTCGGTGGAGGGCCCCCCATGATTTCGTGTCCCCCGTCCGCAGGGTTCTCGGTGGAGGGCCCCCCATGATTTCATGTCCCCCCCGTTCGCAGGGTTCTCGGTGGAGGGCCCCCCATGATTTCATGTCCCCCCCGTTCGCAGGGTTCTCAGTGGAGGGCCCCCCATGACCGTCCCCCACCATTCCGCAGGGTTCTCGGTGGAGGGCCCCCCATGATTTCGTGTCCCCCCCATGATTTCGTGTCCCCCCCGTTCGCAGGGTTCTCGGTGGAGGGCCCCCCATGACCGTGTCCCCCCCATCCGCAGGGTTCTCGGTGGAGGGCCCGTCGCAGGCGCGCATCGAATGCGACGACCGCGGGGACGGCTCGTGCGCCCCGTGGTTTTGGGGTCCCCCGTCACCGTGTCCCCCCGTTCGCAGGGTTCTCGGTGGAGGGCCCCCCATGACCGTGTCCCCCCCATGACCGTCCCCCCCATCCGCAGGGTTCTCGGTGGAGGGCCCCCCATGGTTTTGTGCCCCCTGTGGTTTTGGGGTCCCCCATGACCGTCCCCCCCCATCCGCAGGGTTCTCGGTGGAGGGCCCCCCGTGACCGTACCCCCCCCCGTTCGCAGGGTTCTCGGTGGAGGGCCCGTCGCAGGCGCGCATCGAGTGCGACGACCGCGGGGACGGCTCGTGCGACGTGCGCTATTGGCCGCAGGAGCCGGGCGCCTACGCCGTGCACGTGCTGTGCGACGGCGACGACATCCGGGGCAGCCCCTTCATGGCCGAGATCCGCCCCGCGCCCCGCGACTCCTTCCCCGAGAAGGTGGGACCCCCGGACCCCCCTGGGACCCCCCCACACCCCCCGGTCCTTCCCCGAGAAGGTGGGACCCACCCAGACCTCCTGGGACCCCCAGACCCCCCTGGGACCCCCCCACACCCCCGGGTCCTTCCCCAAGAAGGTGGGACCCCCGGACCCCCGGGACCCCCAGACCCCCCTGGGACCCACCCACACCCCCCGGTCCTTCTCCAAGAAGGTGGGACCCCCTGGGACCCCCGGGACCCCCCTGGGACCCCCAGACCCCCTGGGACCCACCCAGATCCCCCGGGACCCCCCAGTCCTTCCCTGAGAAGATGGGACCCCCGGGACACCCCCAGACCCCCCTGGGACCCACCCAGACCCCCGGTCCTTCCCCGAGAAGATGGGACCCCCCAGAACCCCCCTGGGACCCCCCAGTCCTTCCCCGAGAAGATGGGACCCCCTGGGACCCCCCGGACCCCCCCAGATCCCCCGGGACCCCCCGGCCCACCCTGGCCCCCATTTCCCCGGGACCCCCGATCCCCGTGGAGCCCCTGGCCCACCCTGGCCCCCATTTCCCCGGGACCCCCCGATCCCCATGGAGCCCCCGGCCCACCCTGGCCCCCATTTCCCCGGGACCCCCGATCCCCGTGGAGCCCCTGGCCCACCCTGGCCCCCATTTCCCCGGGACCCCGATCCCCGTGGACCCCCCGGCCCACCCTGGCCCCCATTTCCCCGGGACCCCCGATCCCCGTGGAGCCCCTGGCCCGCCCTGGCCCCCATTTCCCCGGGAGCCCCCGATCCCCGTGGACCCCCCGGCCCACCCTGGCCCCCATTTCCCCGGGACCCCCGATCCCCGTGGAGCCCCCGGCCCACCCTGGCCCCCATTTCCCCGGGACCCCGATCCCCGCGGACCCCCCGGTGCCGTCGGGCAGGTGAAGGCGCACGGGCCGGGGCTGGAGAAGACGGGGGTGGCCGTGAACAAACCCACCGAGTTCACCGTGGACGCCAAGGCCGGCGGGAAGGGGCCCCTCAAAGTGCTGATGCAGGTGGGGGGGTGGGGGGCACCGGGGGGGGGTTTGGGGGGCACCGGGGGCGGGATTGGGGGGCACTGGGGAGGGATTGGGGGGCACCGGGGAGGGGTTTGGGGGGCACTGGGGGCAGTTGGGGGGACACTGGGGGGGGGGTTTGGGGGGCACCGGGGGGCGTTTGGGGGCTGTGGGAGATTTTGGGGGGCTTTGGGGTGGGGGGGCTCACTGAGTGTTTAGGGGCACGGGGGGGCTCATTGGGTGTCTCGGGGCACAGGGGGGCCCAGCGGGTGTTTTGGGGTGCGGGGGGGCTCACTGGGTGTCTCGGGGCATGGGTGGGCTCACTGGGTGTTTTGGGGTGCGGGGGGGCTCACTGGGAGTTTCGGGGCATGGGGGGGCTCACTGGGACATGGGGGGGCTCACTGGGCGTCTCGGGGCGTGGGGGGGGCTCACTGGGCGCCTCGGGGCGCCGCCCCCCCGCAGGACGCCGAGGGGACCCCGGTGGACGTGTCGGTCAAGGACAACGGCAACGGCACCTTCAGCTGCTCCTACGTGCCCAGGAAGGCGCTCAAGCACACGGCGCTGCTCTGCTGGGGGGGGGTCAACGTCCCCCAGAGCCCCTTCCGCGTAAGGGGCCCGGGCCGGGGGGCCAAGACCGGGGGGGGGTCCCCAAGACCAGGGCGGGGTCTTCAGACACTGGGGGGTTCCCAAACCCCAGGGGAGGTCCCTAAACCCGGGGGGGGGTCTCCAAGCCCCGGGGGTGTCCCAAACCAGGGGGGGGGTCCCCAAACCTGGGGGAGGGTCTCCAAACACTGGGGGGGGTCCCAAAACCAGGGCAGGACCCCAAGAGGCCAGGGGAGGTCCCCAAACCTGAGGGGGGCGGTCCTGAAACCCAGGGTGGGGTTCCCACACCCAGGGGGGGGTCTCCAAACCCTGGGGGTCCCCCCAAGACCCGGGGGGGGCTCCCCAAACCCAGGCAGAGGTTCCCAAATCCGGGGGGGGGTTCCCAAACCTGGGGGAGGGTCCCCAAGACCCAGGGGGGTCCCCAAACCCGGGGGGGTCCCCAAACCCGGGGGGTCCCCAGCGCGCGGGGGCGGGGGCGGCGCGGGCCTGACCCCCCCGTGCCGCAGGTGGGCGTGGGGGCCGGCAGCCACCCCCACAAGGTCAAGGTGCACGGCCCCGGGGTGGCCAAGAGCGGGCTCAAGGCGCACGAGCCCACCTACTTCACCGTGGACTGCGCCGAGGCCGGGCAGGGTGAGCCGGGGCGGGCGGGGACGGGGGCACAGAGCGATGGGGGGGGCAGAGCGACGGGGGCACAGAGGGACGGGGGGGCACAGAGGGACTGGGGGGCACAGAGGGACTGGGGGCACAGAGGGACTGGGGGCACAGAGGGACGGGGGGGCACAGAGGGACTGGGGGGCACAGAGGGACTGGGGGGCACAGAGGGACGGGGGGCACAGAGGGACTGGGGGGCACAGAGGGACTGGGGGCACAGAGGGACTGGGGGCACAGAGGGACGGGGGGGCACAGAGGGACTGGGGGGCACAGAGGGACTGGGGGGCACAGAGGGACGGGGGGGCACAGAGGGACTGGGGGGCACAGAGGGACTGGGGGCACAGAGGGACGGGGGGCACAGAGGGACTGGGGGGCACAGAGGGACTGGGGGCACAGAGGGACGGGGGGGCACAGAGGGACTGGGGGGCACAGAGGGACTGGGGGCACAGAGGGACTGGGGGCACAGAGGGACGGGGGGGCACAGAGGGACTGGGGGGCACAGAGGGACTGGGGGCACAGAGGGACTGGGGGGCACAGAGGGACGGGGGGGCACAGAGCGATGGGGGGCACAGAGCGGTTTGGGGGGCACAGAGGGACTGGGGGGCACAGAGGGACTGGGGGCACAGAGCGATGGGGGGCACAGAGCGGTTTGGGGGGCACAGAGGGACGGGGGGGTTGGTACCTGCTGGGAGGGCTGGGGCGCACAGGGCGGTGCCTGCAGGGTGTGGGGGGCAGGAGGATGCTGGGGGGGGTTGGGGTGCCAGGGGCTCTCTGGGGGGGTTTGGGGGTCTGAGGGCTCTGTGTGGGGTCTGTGGGGGCCTGGAGTCTCGGGGGGGGTCTGTGTGGGTGTGGGGTCTCTGGGGTCAGTGTGGGTCCGGGGTCTCTGGGGTCTGTGTGGGTCTGGGGTCTCTGGGGTCAGTGTGGGTCCGGGGTCTCTGGGGTCCGCGTGGCTCCGGGCGCTGACCCCGCGTCCCAGGCGACGTGAGCATCGGGATCAAGTGCGCGCCGGGGGTCGTGGGCCCGGCCGAGGCCGACGTGGACTTCGACATCATCCGCAACGACAACGACACCTTCACCGTGCGCTACACCCCGCCCGGCGCCGGCGCCTACACCATCATGGTGCTGTTCGCCGACCAGGTGAGCGGGGGGTCCCATGGGGCTGGGCGGGGGTCCCATGGGGCTGAGGGGGGTCCCCGGCGCCTGCACCATCATGGTGCTGTTCGCCGACCAGGTGAGCGGGGGGTCCCATGGGGCTGGGCGGGGGTCCCATGGGGCTGAGGGGGGTCCCCGGCGCCTGCACCATCATGGTGCTGTTCGCCGACCAGGTGAGCGGGGCGGGGGTCCCGAGGGGCTGGGGAGGAGTCCCACGGGGCTCATTTGGGGTCCCGCGGTGCTGATCTGGGGTCCCGCGGTGCCGATCTGGGGGTCCCGCGGTGCCGATCTGGGGGTCCCGCAGTGCTGATTTGGGGTCCCGTGGTGCCGATCTGGGGGTCCCGCGGTGCCGATCTGGGGGTCCCACGGTGCCGATCTGGGGGTCCCGCGGTGCCGATTTGGGGTCCCACGGTGCCGATCTGGGGTCCCGCGGTGCCGATCTGGGGGTCCCGCGGTGCCGATCTGGGGTCCCGCGGTGCCGATCTGGGGTCCCGCGGTGCTGATCTGGGGGTCCCGCGGTGCCGATTTGGGGTCCCGCGGTGCTGATTTGGGGTCCCTCCGCAGGCCACCCCCACCAGCCCCATCCGGCTCAAGGTGGACCCGGCGCACGACGCCAGCAAAGTGAAGGCGGAGGGGCCGGGGCTCAGCCGCTCGGGTGAGGGCGGCGCCGGGGGCGGGGGGCGCGGGGCCCTCGGGGCGCCCCTGACCGCGTGTCCCGCAGGCGTGGAGCTGGGCAAGCCCACCCACTTCACGGTGAACGCCAAGGCCGGGGGGCGCGCCGCGCTGGGCGTGCAGGTGAGCGGCCCGGCCAAGGGCGACGCCGCGCGGGACCTGGAGCTCATCGACAACCACGACGGCACCCACACCGTCAAGTACACCCCCGTGCAGCAGGTGAGCCCCCCGCGCCCCACTGCGCCCCACTGCGCCCCAATGTACCCCACTGCACCCCAATGTACCCCACTGCGCCCCACTGCACCCCAATGTACCCCACATACACCCCACTGCACCCCAGCCACACCGTCAAGTACACCCCCGTGCAGCAGGTGAGCCCCGCTGCGCCCCACTGCGCCCCACTGCGCCCCACTGCATCCTACATACACCCCACTGCATCCCAATGCATCCCAATGTACCCCACATACACCCCACTGCGCCCCAATGTACCCCACATACACCCCACTGCGCCCCAATGTACCCCACATACACCCCACTGCGCCCCACCCACACCGTCAAGTCCCCCCCCGTGCAGCAGGTGAGCCCCACACTGTGCCCCATTGCACCCCAGTGCACCCCACGTGCACCCCACTGTAGCAGGTGAGGGCACCCCAAAATATGCACCCCAACGTGCCCCAAATGCACCCGAAGTCCCCCCGAAATACTCTCCCAGATGCACCCCGAATCCTCCCCACCCCCCCGACAGGGTCCAGGGGACACCCCAAGACCCCAACCCGAAACGCCCCCGGGGTGGGTGTGGGGCCCCCGGCACCGCGGCGAGGGGCGCCCCGCAGCCACCCCCCTGTCCCCCCAGGGTAACCTGGGGGTGTCGGTGACCTACGGGGGGGACCCCATCCCCAAGAGCCCCTTCACCGTGGGGGTCGCCCCCAGCCTGGACCTGGCCAAGATCAAGATCTCCGGCCTGGACGACAGTACGGGGGGGGCATAGGGAGGGGGGGCTTAGGGATGGGGGTCTGGGGTGCTGGGGGGCCCGTAGGGCTGGGGGACCCATAGGGCTGGGGGGCCCATAGGGCTGGGAGGGGTTGGGGGGCCCATGGAGCTGGGGGGGCTGGGGGACCCATAGGGCTGGGGGGTCTGGGGGTGCTGGGGGGCCCATAGGGATGGGGGGGGCTGGGGGTGCTGGGGGGCCCATAGGGATGGGGGGGGCTGGGGAGCCTATGGAGCTGGGGAGGACTGGGGGACCCACAGGGCTGGAGGGGCCAATAGGGCTGGGGGGGCTGGGGGTTCCTGTTTGGGGGTGCACCCCGTTTGGGTCCCGTTTGGGGTTTCCCCCGTTTGGGTCCCATGTGGGGTGCGCCCCGTTTGGGTCCCGTTTTGGGGTCCCGTTCGGGGTGCGCCCCCTTTGGGTCCCGTTTTGGGGTCCCGTTCGGGGTGCGCCCCCTTTGGGTCCCGTTCTGGGGTCCCGTTCGGGGTGCGCCCCCTTTGGGTCCCGTTCTGGGGTCCCGTTCGGGGTGCGCCCCCTTTGGGTCCCGTTTGGGGTCCCGTTCGGGGTGTGCCCCGTTCTGGGGTCCCGTTCGGCGTGCGCCCCCTTTGGGTCCCGTTTGGGGTCCCGTTCGGCGTGCGCCCCCTTTGGGTCCCGTTTGGGGTCCCGTTCGGGGTGCGCCCCGTTCTGGGGTCCCGTTCGGCGTGCGCCGCAGCCCGCGCTGTCCCGCAGAGCTGGAGGTGGGCAAGGAGCAGGAGTTCACGGTGAAGGCCAAGGGCGCGGGCGGGCAGGGGCGCGTGGGCGCCCGCGTGTCGGGGCCGGCGCGGCAGGCGGTGCCGTGCGCGGTGGAGCCGGCGGCCGAGGGCAGCGTGGTGCGCTGGGCGCCGCGCCAGGAGGGGCCGCACCAGGTCGACGTCACCTACGACGGGGTCCCGGTGCCCGGCAGCCCCTTCCCCGTCGAGGCCGTGGCCCCCACCGACCCCTCCAAGGTGCGAGCGGCGCCCGGGGTGGGGGTCACCCCATTGGGGTGGGGGGCTGGGGTGTCCCGGGGGGGTGGGGGGACTGGGGGTCACCCCATTGGGGTGGGGGGCTGGGGTGTCCCGGGGGGGTGGGGGGACTGGGGTCACCCCATTGGGATGGGGGGCTGGGGTGTCCCGGGGGGGTGGGGGGACTGGGGTCACCCCATTGGGATGGGGGGCTGGGGTGTCCCGGGGGGGTGGGGGGACTGGGGTCACCCCATTGGGATGGGGGGCTGGGGTGTCCCGGGGGGGTGGGGGGACTGGGGGTCACCCCATTGGGATGGGGGGCTGGGGTGTCCTGGGGGGGTGGGGGGACTGGGGGTCACCCCATTGGGATGGGGGGCTGGGGTGTCCCGGGGGGGTGGGGGGACTGGGGGTCACCCCATTGGGATGGGGGGCTGGGGTGTCCCGGGGGGGTGGGGGGACTGGGGGTCACCCCATTGGGATGGGGGGCTGGGGTGTCCCGGGGGGGTGGGGGGACTGGGGGTCACCCCATTGGGATGGGGGGGCTGGGGGTCACCCCATTGGGATGGGGGGCTGGGGTGTCCCGGGGGGGTGGGGGGACTGGGGTCACCCCATTGGGATGGGGGGCTGGGGTGTCCCGGGGGGATGGGGGGACTGGGGTCACCCCATTGGGATGGGGGGGCTGGGGGTCACCCCATTGGGATGGGGGGCTGGGGTGTCCCGGGGGGGTGGGGGGACTGGGGGTCACCCCATTGGGATGGGGGGCTGGGGTGTCCCGGGGGGGTGGGGGGACTGGGGGTCACCCCATTGGGATGGGGGGGCTGGGGGTCACCCCATTGGGATGGGGGGCTGGGGTGTCCCGGGGGGGTGGGGGGACTGGGGGTCGCCCCATTGGGATGGGGGGCTGGGGTGTCCCGGGGGGGTGGGGGGACTGGGGGTCACCCCATTGGGATGGGGGGCTGGGGTGTCCCGGGGGGGTGGGGGGACTGGGGGTCACCCCATTGGGATGGGGGGCTGGGGTGTCCCGGGGGGGTGGGGGGACTGGGGGTCACCCCATTGGGATGGGGGACTGGGGTGTCCCGGGGGGGTGGGGGGACTGGGGGTCATCCCATTGGGGTGGGGGTCAGGGGTCTGAGGGGACACCCAGGGGGTCCCCACAACGCGGTGTCCCCCAGGTCAGGGGTCTGAGGGGACGTCCGGGGGGTCCCCTGGGTCAGGGGGTCTGAGGGGACACCTGGGGGCTCCCCACAAGGCGGTGTCACCCAGATCATGGGGTCTGAGGGGACGTCCAGGGGGTCCCCCGGGTCAGGGGTCTGAGGGGACACCCGGGGGTCCCCAGAACCCAGTGCCCATGGGGGTCTGAGGGGACACCCAGGGGGTCCCCACAGCCTGGTGTCCCTGAGGGTCTGAGGGGATGTCCTGGGGGTCCCCACAAGGCGGTGTCCCCCGGGTCAGGGGTCTGAGGGGACGTCCGGGGGTCCCCCGGGTCAGGGGTCTGAGGGGCCACCCGGGGGCTCCCCACACCGTGCCGTCCCCACACCCCCACGCCCCCGCGTCCCCGTCCCCGCAGGTTCGCGCCTACGGGCCGGGGCTGCAGGGCGGCCTGGCCGGGGTGCCGGCGCCGTTCACCATCGACACCAAGGGCGCCGGCACCGGGGGGCTGGGGCTGACGGTGGAGGGCCCCTGCGAGGCCAAGATCGAGTGCCTGGACAACGGCGACGGCACCTGCGCCGTCACCTACCTGCCCACCGAGCCCGGCGACTACAACATCAACATCCTGTTCGCCGGCGCCCACGTGCCGGGCTCCCCGTTCCGCGCGCCCGTGCGCGCCGCGTTCGACGCCTCCAAGGTGACGTGCTCGGGGCCGGGGCTGGAGGGCGGCACGGCCGGGCAGCCCGGCCACTTCCGCGTGGACTGCAGCCGCGCCGGCACGGCCGAGCTCACCATCGGCATCGCCTCGGAGGCCGGCGCGCGCGCCGAGGTGCGCGTGGAGGACAACGGCGACGGCACCTACACCATCGCCTACACGCCGCTCAGCCCCGGCGTCTACACCATCACCGTGGAGTACGGCGGGCAGCCCGTGCCGCACTTCCCCTCCAAGGTGCGCGTGGAGCCGGCCGTGGACACCGCCGCCGTCAAGGTCTACGGGCCCGGCGTGGAGGGCAAGGGTGAGCGCGCCGGGACACCCGGTGCCCGGCCCCTCGGCCCCGTTCTCCATCCCTTTGGACCTGTTCTCCGTCCCCTTGGACCCATTTCTGTCCCCTCGGCCCCATTCTCCATCCCTTTGGACCTGTTCTCCGTCCCCTTGACCCCATTCTCTGTCCCCTCAGCCCCATTCTCCATCCCTTTGGACCTGTTCTCCGTCCCCTTGGCCCCATTCTCTGTCCCCTTGGACCCATTTCCATCCCCTCGGCCCCATTCTCCATCCCTTTGGACCTGTTCTCCGTCCCCTCAGCCCCATTCTCCATCCCTTTGGACCCATTCTCCGTCCCCTCAGCCCCATTCTCCATCCCTTTGGACCTGTTCTCCGTCCCCTTGGCCCCATTCTCTGTCCCCTTGGCCCCATTCTCTGTCCCCTTGGACCCATTTCCATCCCCTCGGCCCCATTCTCCATCCCTTTGGACCCATTCTCCGTCCCTTTGGACCCATTCTCTGTCCCCTCGGCCCCATTCTCCGTCCCTTTGGACCCATTCTCCATCCCTTTGGACCCATTTCTGTCCCCTCGGCCCCTTTCTCCATCCCTTTGGACCCATTTCCATCCCTTTGGACCCATTTCTGTCCCCTCGGCCCCATTCTCCATCCCTTTGGACCGATTTCCATCCCTTTGGACCCATTCTCCATCCCCTCAGCCCCATTCTCTATCCCCTTGGCCCCATTCTCCATCCCTTTGGCTCCATTTCCCACCCCCATTTCCCACCCCCATTTTCCATCCCCTTGTCCCTGTTTTCTACCCCATCCCATTCCCCCCGTGACCCCGTTCCCCCCGTGACCCCGTTCCCCCCGTGACCCCGTTCCCCCGTCCCCCAGGCGTGTTCCGCGAGGCCGTGACCGAGTTCGAGGTGGACGCGCGGGCGCTGAGCAAGGCCGGGGGGGCGCACGTGAAGGCGCGCGTGTCCAACCCCTCGGGGAACGTCACCGAGACCTTCGTGCGGGACCGCGGCGACGGCACCTACCACGTGGAGTACACCCCCTACGAGGAGGGTGAGCCCCCCGCGCAGGGGCCGGCGCCGGGGCGGCCGGGGCGCGGCTTCCGTCGGCTCGAGGGATGGGCCGAACCGGGGCTGTTTCCAGCAGCCTCAAAAAGCCTGAAAAATAACGCTAGGGCTTATTTTGGGGGGAGGCCTTATTCTGGGGGGGTGTCTTATTTTCGGGGGGAGGGCCTATTTTCTGATTAGGGCTTATTTTCTGATTAGGGCTTATTTTCTGATTAGGGTTTATTTTCTGATTAGGGCTTATTTTCTGATTAGGGCTTATTTTTGGATTAGGTGTTATTTTATGATTAGGACTTGTTTTATGATTAGGACTTGTTTTTTCATTAGGTCTTATTTTATGATTAGGGCTTGTTTTATGATTAGGTCTTGTTTTTTGATTAGGTCTTATTTTTGGATTAGGTCTTACTTTTGGGCTAGGTCTTATTCTTGGATAAGGTCTTATTTTTGGATTAGGTCTTACTTTTGGGGTAGAGCTCATTTTCAGGGTAGGTCTTATTTTAAGGGAAGCAGGGTATTTCCTGTTTTTTTGAATTATGGGATGTATAAAAGCAGAGGATTCACCCGAGTTGCCCAGAGCACAACGAGCAGCCGATCGCGTCCCCGTGCCCCCACGTCCCATGACCGTGTCCCCCACGTCCCCCATGTCCCATGACCGTGCCCCCCACGTCCCGTGACCGTGTCCCCCACGTCCCCCACGTCCCGTGACCGTGCCCCCCGCGTCCCGTGACCGTGCCCCCCGCGTCCCGTGACCGTGTCCCCCACGTCCCCCGCGTCCCGTGACCGTGCCCCCCGCGTCCCGTGACCGTGCCCCCCGCGTCCCGTGACCGTGTCCCCCACGTCCCCCACGTCCCGTGACCGTGCCCCCCGCGTCCCGTGACCGTGCCCCCCGCGTCCCGTGACCGTGTCCCCCACGTCCCCCACGTCCCGTGACCGTGCCCCCCGCGTCCCGTGACCGTGCCCCCCGCGTCCCGTGACCGTGTCCCCCACGTCCCCCACGTCCCGTGACCGTGCCCCCCGCGTCCCGTGACCGTGCCCCCCGCGTCCCGTGACCGTGTCCCCCACGTCCCCCACGTCCCGTGACCGTGCCCCCCGCGTCCCGTGACCGTGCCCCCCGCGTCCCGTGACCGTGTCCCCCACGTCCCCCACGTCCCGTGACCGTGCCCCCCGCGTCCTGTGACCGTGTCCCGCCCCCCGCAGGGCTGCACGCGGTGGACGTGACGTACGCGGGCAGCCCCGTGCCCCACAGCCCGTTCCGCGTGCCCGTGACCGAGGGCTGCGACCCCGCGCGCGTCCGCGTGCACGGCCCCGGCATCCAGAGCGGCACCACCAACCAGCCCAACAAGTTCACCGTGGAGACCCGGTGAGCCCCCCGGGGACCCCAATCCCCCCGCGCCCCAAAACCCCCGCACCCCAATCCCCCCGCGCCCCCCGTGTCCCCCAATCCCCGTGTCCCCCCCAACCCCTGTGTCCCTCCGTGTCCCCTGCGCTGCTCCCCTCATGGGGTTGGGGTTTGGGGTCTCCCCAACCCCCATGTCCACCCCAACCCCCATGTCCCCCCCGACCCCCGTGTCCCCCTGACCTCCATGTCCCCCCCTGCCCCCGTGTCCCCCCCTGCCCCCCATGTCCCCCCTGCCCCCGTGTCCCCCTGACCCCGTGTCCCCCCCTGCCCCCATGTCCCCCCCTGCCCCCGTGTCCCCCTGACCCCGTGTCCCCCTGACCCCCGTGTCCCCCTGCCCCCGTGTCCCCCTGCCCCCGTGTCCCCCCCTGCCCCCATGTCCCCCCCCGCCCCTGTGTCCCCCTGACCCCGTGTCCCCCCCTGCCCCCGTGTCCCCCTGCCCCCGTGTCCCCCTGACCCCGTGTCCCCCCAACCCCCGTGTCCCCCTGACCCCGTGTCCCCCTGACCCCGTGTCCCCCCCTGACCCCCATGTCCCCCCGCCCCCGTGTCCCCCCACCCCCGTGTCCCCCTGACCCCGTGTCCCCCCCTGCCCCCGTGTCCCCCTGCCCCCGTGTCCCCCCGCCCCCGTGTCCCCCTGACCCCGTGTCCCCCCCTGACCCCGTGTCCCCCCGCCCCCGTGTCCCCCTGACCCCGTGTCCCCCTGACCCCGTGTCCCCCCCTGACCCCCATGTCCCCCTGCCCCCGTGTCCCCCTGTCCCCGTGTCCCCCTGACCCCGTGTCCCCCTGACCCCGTGTCCCCGCAGCGGTGCCGGCACGGGGGGGCTGGGGCTGGCGGTGGAGGGCCCCTCGGAGGCCAAGATGTCGTGCACCGACAACAAGGACGGCAGCTGCTCGGTGGAGTACGTCCCCTACGAGCCGGGCACCTACAGCCTCAATGTCACCTACGGCGGCCACCAGGTCCCCGGTGAGCGCGGGGGGTCCGGGGGTCTCGGCGGGGGGCGCGGGGGGCAGGGGGACACGGGGTCACCCGCCGTGTCCCCCGCGCCCAGGGAGCCCCTTCAAGGTGCCGGTGACGGACGTGGTGGACGCGTCCAAGGTGAAGTGCGCGGGGCCGGGGCTGACGCCGGGCGCCGTGCGCGCCAACGTGCCGCAGAGCTTCACCGTGGACGCCAGCAAGGCCGGCGTGGCCCCCCTGGACGTTAAAGTGCTGGGGCCCAAAGGTGGGGGCGGGGGGGCTCTGGGGGACCCCGGTGTGGGGGGAAAGGGGCTCTGGGCGGGCCTGGAGGGTCCCACGGGGGGCTTGGGGTGCCCAGTAGGGCTCTATAGGAGGTCCTGGGGTGCCCTGTAAGGCTTATAGGGGGTCTTGGGGTGCCCTGTGGGGTCTCGGGGTGCCCCATAGGGCTCTATAGGAGGTCCTGGGGTGCCCTGTAAGGCTCTATAGGGGGTCTTGGGGTGCCCTGTGGGGTCTTGGCGTGCCCCATAGGGCTCTATAGGAGGTCCTGGGGTGCCCTGTAAGGCTTATAGGGGGTCTTGGGGTGCCCTGTGGGGTCTTGGTGTGCCCTATAGGGCTCTATAGGAGGTCCTGGGGTGCCCTGTGGTGTCTTGGGGTGCCCTGTAAGGCTTTATAGGGGGTCTTGGGGTGCCCTGTGGGGTCTCAGGGTGCCCCATAGAGCTCTATAGGGGGTCTTGGGGTTGCTATAGGAGGTCCTGGGGTGCTCTGTGGGGTCCTGGGGTGCCCCATAGGGCTATGTAGGGGGTCCTGGGGTCCCTGTGGCATCTTGGGGTGTCCCATAGGACTCTATGGGAGGTCTCGGGGTTGCCATAGGAGGTCCTGGGGTGCTCTGTGGGGTCTCGGGGTGCCCTATAGGGCTCTATAGGAAGTCCTGAGGTCCCTGTGGGGTTTCAGGGTGCCCCGTAGCACTATGTAGGGGGTCCTGGCGTCCCCGTGGGGTCCTGGGGTGCCCCATAGGGCTATGTAGGGGGTCCTGGGGTCCCTGTCGGGTCTTGAGGTGTCCCATAGGTCTCTATGGGAGGTCTTGGGGTGCCTCATAGCGTGTCTGGGGGTGCATTGGGAGCTCTGGGGGTGCCCCCGCGCGTGGGGGTGCGGTGGGAGCTCTGGGGGTGCAGTGGGAGCTCTGGGGGTGCGTTGAGAGCTCTGGGGGTGCAGTGGGAGCTCTGGGGCTGCTCCCGCGCGTGGGGGTGCATTGGGAGCTCTGGGGGTGCGTTGGGAGCTCTGGGGGTGCGGTGGGAGCTCTGGGGCTGCTCCCGCGCGTGGGGTGCCCCACGGCCCTGCCCCACGGCCCTGCCCCACGGCCCTGCCCCACGGCCCTGCCCCGCGTCAGGCGCGGTGGAGCCGGTGGACGTGGTGGACAACGGGGACGGGACCCAGCGCGTGAGCTACGTCCCCTCCCGCGAGGGGCCCTACAGCATCTCCGTGCGCTACGGCGAGCAGGACGTGCCGCGCAGGTCGGGGGGCGCCTCCGGGGCGGGGGGGGGGGGGGCCGGGGGGGCCGGGGGGGCCAGGGCGGGTGGGGGGGGCCCGGGGTGGGTTGGGGGTGCCAGTTGGGTTTGGGGGAGCAGGGGTGGGTCTAGGGGGTCGGGGCAAGTTGGGGGGCCCAGGGAGGGTCTGGGAGCCCAGGGCAGGTTTGGTGGTCCAGGGTGGGTTTGGGGAGCCCGGGGCGGGTTTGAGGGTCTGGGGCGGGTTTGGGGGACCAGGCAGGTTTGGGGGACCCAGGCAGGTTTGGGGAGCTGGGGTGGGTTTAGGGGCCTGGGTCAGGTTGGGGGCCTGGGGTGGGTTTGGGGGACTGTGGGTGGGTTTGGGGCACCCTGGCTGGGTTTGGGGGCCCAGGGCGGGTTTGGGGAGCCCAGGGCAGGGTTTGGGGAGCCCAGGGCAGGGTTTGGGGAGCCCAGGGCAGGGTTTGGGGGCCCGGGTGGGTGGGAGCCCGGGGGGGTGGGGCCCAGGTGGGTCCGTCGTGACCCCCGCTCTCCCGCAGCCCGTTCAAGGTCAAGGCGCTGCCCACGCACGACGCCAGCAAGGTCAAGGCCAGCGGGCCCGGGCTGAACACGACGGGCGTCCCCGCCAGCCTGCCCGTGGAGTTCACCATCGACGCCAAGGACGCGGGCGAGGGGCTGCTGGCCGTGCAGATCACGGTGCGTGCGGCGCGGTGACAGTGGCACTGCCACACTGCCCGTGTCACTGCCCGTGTCACTGCCCGCGTCACTGCCCGTGTCACTGCCCGTGTCACTGCCCGTGTCACTGCCTGCGTCACTGCCGGTGTCACTGCCCGTGTCACTGCCTGTGTCCCCGAGGCGCGGTGTCAGTGGCACTGCCACACTGCCCGTGTCACTGCCCGTGTCACTGCCCGTGTCCCCGAGACACGGTGTCTGTGTCACTGCCTGTGTCCCCACAACACAGTGTCTGTGTCCCCTGTCCCAGCACCGCGGTGCCACCCCCGTGTGTCCCCTGTCCCAACACCGCGGTGCCACCCCCGCGCGTGTCCCCTGTCCCAGCACCGCGGTGCCACCCCCGCGTGTGTCCCCTGTCCCAACACCGCGGTGCCACCCCCGCGTGTGTCCCCTGTCCCAACACCGCGGTGCCACCCCCGTGTGTCCCCTGTCCCAACACCGCGGTGCCACCCCCGCGTGTGTCCCCTGTCCCAACACCGCGGTGCCACCCCCGCGTGTCCCCTGTCCCAACACCGCGGTGCCACCCCGCGTGTGTCCCCTGTCCCAACACCGCGGTGCCACCCCCGCGTGTCCCCTGTCCCAACACCGCGGTGCCACCCCCGTGTGTCCCCTGTCCCAACACCGCGGTGCCACCCCCGTGTGTCCCCTGTCCCAGCACCGCGGTGCCACCCCCGCGTGTGTCCCCTGTCCCAGCACCGCGGTGCCACCCCCGCGTGTGTCCCCTGTCCCAACACCGCGGTGCCACCCCCGCGTGTGTCCCCTGTCCCAACACCGCGGTGCCACCCCCGCGTGTCCCCTGTCCCAACACCGCGGTGCCACCCCCGCGTGTGTCCCCTGTCCCAGCACCGCGGTGCCACCCCCGCGTGTGTCCCCTGTCCCAGCACCGCGGTGCCACCCCCGCGTGTGTCCCCTGTCCCAACACCGCGGTGCCACCCCCGCGTGTGTCCCCTGTCCCAACACCGCGGTGCCACCCCCGCGTGTGTCCCCTGTCCCAACACCGCGGTGCCACCCCCGCGTGTGTCCCCTGTCCCAACACCGCGGTGCCACCCCGCGTGTCCCCAGGACCCCGAGGGGAAGCCCAAGAAGGCGTCGATCCGGGACAACCAGGACGGCACCTACACCGTGTCCTACGTGCCCGACATGACCGGGCGCTACACCATCCTCATCAAGTACGGCGGCGACGAGATCCCGTACTCGCCGTACCGCATCCGCGCCGTGCCCGCCGGCGACGCCAGCAAGTGCACCGTCACCGGTACGCGCCGCGGGGGGGCACCCGCCGCACCGGCACGGGGGGGCGCCGGGCACCCGCTGCACCCACCGCCGGGGCACTGGGCACCCCCTTCACCCATCACCGGGGCACTGGGCACCCCCTTCACCCATCACCGGGGCACTGGGCACCCCCTTCACCCATCACCGGGGGACCGGGCACCCGCTTCACCGGCACCGGGGTGGGCGCCGGCACCGCTTCACCGGCACGGGGGCGGGGGGGCCGCACCGCAGCACCCGGTCTCACTGGATTTCTTGCTTCTCTGCCCGCCCCCCGCCCCCACGCCCCCCCCGCCACGCTGCAGTGTCCATCGGCGGCCACGGCCTAGGTAAGCGCACCGCATGGCCGGGGAGCACGCGCCCCCCCCGCCCCCCAACCGCCCCCCACCCGCCCCCCAACCGCCCCCCAACCGCCCCCCAACCGCCCCCAACCGCCCCCAACCGCCCCGCCCCCCAGGGGCTCCGCTGACCCCACCGAGTTACGGGGCTGTCCCGTTGTCACCGGGGGTCCCCAGCCCGTCGCCCTCCGGAGGGGCTCTGGTGACTGCCAGGGACCTCAGTGACCCCCGGTGACCTCAGTGACCCCACGGTGTTCTGGGGGGGTCCCCAGCCCGTCCCGCTCTGGGGGGCTCTGGTGACCCCGGTGACCCCCAGTGACCCCACCGTGTTCTGGGGGGCGCCCCGTTGTCACCGGGGGTCCCCAGCCTGTCCCACTCTGGGGGGGCTCTGTTGACCCCAGTGACCCCTGGTGACTCCCAGTGACCCCACCGTGTTCTGGGGGATGTCCCATTGTCACCGGGGGTCCCCAGCCCATCCCACTCTGGGGGGGGCTCTGGTGACCCTGGTGACCCCACCATGTTCTGGGGGTGTCCCATTGTCACCAGGGGTCCCCAGCCCATCCCACTCTGGGGGGGCTCCGGTGACCCCTGGTGACCCCGGTGCCCCCGGTGCCCCCAGGCGCCGGCGTGGGCCCCACGATCCAGCTGGGCGAGGAGACGGTGATCACGGTGGACGCCAAGGCCGCGGGCAAGGGCAAGGTGACGTGCTCGGTGTGCACGCCCGACGGCTCCGAGGTGGACGTGGACGTGGCCGAGAACCCCGACGGCACCTTCGACATCTTCTACACCGCGCCGCAGCCCGGCAAGTACGTGATCTGCGTGCGCTTCGGGGGCGAGCACATCCCCAACAGCCCCTTCCAGGTCCTGGTGAGTCGGGGGGGCACGGGGAGGGCCCGGGGCTCGGGGAGGGGGGGTCCCGGCCCCGCTAACGCGGCCGTGGCGCAGGCGACCGACCGCCCCCTGCTGGGCGTCAACGGGCTGGACATGGCCGGGCTGCGCCCCTTCGACCTCGTCATCCCCTTCACCATCAAGAAGGGCGAGATCACGGGTGAGCGCCCCCGAAACGCCGCGGGGGGGCCCCTCAGCCGCCGGCGGCAGCTCGGGGGGTCCCCAGGTCCTGGGGGGGGGACCAAAGGAACTTGTGGTCATGGGGTGAACCCAGGGTGTGCCCAGGGTCTCCAGAGCCAGACTGGGGGTACCCGAGGTCTGGGGGACTCTGCAGGTCTCTAGAGCCCCCCGATCATCCCAAGGGGTCCCCAAGGCCTGGGGGTCCCCAGAGTCCCACCACATCATCCCAAGGGGTCCCCAAAGCCCCCCAGATCATCCCAAGGGGTCCCCAAGGCCTGGGGGTCTCCAGAGCCCCCCTGGGCCTTCCAAGGGGTCCCCAAGGCCTGGGGGTCCCCAGAGCCCCCCAGGTCCTTCAAGGGGTCCTCAGGGCCTGGAGGTCCCCAAAGCCCCCCAGGTCCTCCCAAAGGGTCCCCAGAACCCCCCAGACCCTCCAAGGGGTCCCCAAAGCCCCCCACATCCTCCCAATGGGTCCCCAAGGTCTGGGGGTCCCCAAAGCCCCCCAGGTCCTCCCAAAGGGTCCCCAGAACCCCCCAGACCCTCCAAGGGGTCCCCAAAGCCCCCCACATCCTCCCAAGGGGTCCCCAAGGTCTGGGGGTCTCCAGAGCCCCCCAGGTCGGCCTGAGGGTCCCCAAAGCCCCCCCAGGTCCTCCCAATGGGTCCCCAGAACCCCCTGGTCCTCCCAAGGGGTCCCCAGAGCCCCCAGGTCCTCCCAAGGGGTCCTCCCAAGGGGTCCCGAAGGCCCGGGGTCCCCCGTGGTGTCCCCCATGGCCCCCGTGACCCCCGGCCCCCCAGGGGAGGTGCGGATGCCCTCGGGGAAGGTGGCCAAGCCGGACATCACGGACAACAAGGACGGGACGGTGACGGTGAGGTTCGCGCCCACCGAGGCCGGGCTGCACGAGATGGACATTCGCTACGAGAACATGCACATCCCAGGTGGGGACAGTGGGGACAATGGGGACAATGGGGGTTTGGGGACAATCGGACATTCGCTACGAGAACATGCACATCCCAGGTGGGGACAGTGGGGACAGTGGGGACAATGGGGGTTTGGGGACAATCGGGGGGTTGGGGACAATCGGACATTCGCTACGAGAACATGCACATCCCAGGTGGGGACAGTGGGGACAATGGGGACAATGGGGGTTTGGGGACAATCGGACATTCGCTACGAGAACATGCACATCCCAGGTGGGGACAGTGGGGACAATGGGGACATTGGGGACAATCGGGGGGTTGGGGACAATCGGACATTCGCTACGAGAACATGCACATCCCAGGTGGGGACAGTGGGGACAATGGGGGTTTGGGGACAATCGGGGGGTTGGGGACAATCGGACATTCGCTACGAGAACATGCACATCCCAGGTGGGGACAGTGGGGACAATGGGGACAATGGGGGTTTGGGGACAATCGGACATTCGCTACGAGAACATGCACATCCCAGGTGGGGACAGTGGGGACAATGGGGACAATCGGGGGGTTGGGGACAATCGGACATTCGCTACGAGAACATGCACATCCCAGGTGGGGACAGTGGGGACAATGGGGGTTTGGGGACAATCGGGGGGTTGGGGACAATCGGACATTCGCTACGAGAACATGCACATCCCAGGTGGGGACAGTGGGGACAATGGGGACAATGGGGGTTTGGGGACAATCGGACATTCGCTACGAGAACATGCACATCCCAGGTGGGGACAGTGGGGACAATGGGGACAATGGGGGTTTGGGGACAATCGGACATTCGCTACGAGAACATGCACATCCCAGGTGGGGACAGTGGGGACAATGGGGACAATCGGGGGGTTGGGGACAATCGGACATTCGCTACGAGAACATGCACATCCCAGGTGGGGACAGTGGGGACAATGGGGGTTTGGGGACAATCGGGGGGTTGGGGACAATCGGACATTCGCTACGAGAACATGCACATCCCAGGTGGGGACAGTGGGGACAATGGGGACAATCGGGGGGTTGGGGACAATCGGACATTCGCTACGAGAACATGCACATCCCAGGTGGGGACAGTGGGGACAATGGGGACAATCGGGGGGTTGGGGACAATCGGACATTCGCTACGAGAACATGCACATCCCAGGTGGGGACAGTGGGGACAATGGGGACAATGGGGGTTTGGGGACAATCGGACATTCGCTACGAGAACATGCACATCCCAGGTGGGGACAGTGGGGACAATGGGGACAATGGGGGGTTGGGGACAATCGGGGGGTTGGGGACAATCGGACATTCGCTACGAGAACATGCACATCCCAGGTGGGGACAGTGGGGACAATGGGGACAATGGGGGGTTGGGGACAATCGGGGGGTTGGGGACAATCGGACATTCGCTACGAGAACATGCACATCCCAGGTGGGGACAGTGGGGACAATGGGGACAATGGGGGTTTGGGGACAATCGGGGGGTTGGGGACAATCGGACATTCACTACGAGAACATGCACATCCCAGGTGGGGACAGTGGGGACAATGGGGGGACAATGGGGGTTTGGGGACAATGGGGGTTTGGGGACAATCGGACATTCGCTACGAGAACATGCACATCCCAGGTGGGGACAGTGGGGGGTTTGGGGACAATCGGGGGACTCTGGGACTCCGTGCCGCGCGGTGACTGTGGAGGTGCTGTGCCACTGTCCCATGCCCCACGTCACCGTCCCATGCCCTGCGTCACCGTCCCATGCCCCGTGTCACCGTCCCATGCCCTGTGTCACCGTCCCATGCCCCGCGTCACCGTCCCATGCCCTGCGTCACCGTCCCATGCCCTGTGTCACCGTCCCATGCCCCGTGTCACCGTCCCATGCCCTGCGTCACCGTCCCATGCCCCCCGTCACCGTCCCATGCCCTGTGTCATCACCCTCCCATGCCCCCCGTCACCGTCCCGCGCGCCGTGACACCCCCGGGTTCTCCGGCGGCCGTGGGGGGTCCGGCGGTGCCCCCTGACCCCCCCGTTGCCCCCCAGGCAGCCCCCTGCAGTTCTACGTGGATTACGTGAACAGCGGCCACGTCACCGCCTACGGCCCCGGGCTCATCCACGGCACCGTCAACAAGCCGGCCACCTTCACCGTCAACACCAAGGACGCGGGCGAGGGTGAGCGGGGTCCCGGGGGGCCGGGGGCGCTGGGGGGCGCCGGGGGGGCCGGGGGCGCGGGTCCCCGCGGGCGCTGACCCCCCGCCCCAGGCGGGCTGTCGCTGGCCGTGGAGGGCCCGTCCAAGGCGGAGATCAGCTGCACCGACAACCAGGACGGCACCTGCAGCGTCTCCTACCTGCCCGTGCTGCCCGGCGACTACAGCATCGTGGTCAAGTACAACGACAAGCACATCGCGGGCAGCCCCTTCACCGCGCGCATCACCGGTACGGGGGGCGCGGGGGCACCCCCGGCGCTGCGGGTGCTCCTGGGGGCGCCTCTGGGTGCTTCGGGTGTTCCTGGGGGCGCCTCTGGGTGCTTCGGGTGCTCCTGGGGGGCGCCTCTGGGTGCTTCGGGTGCTGCTCTGGGTGGTTCGGGTGCTCCCCTGGGTGCTTCGGGTGCTGCTCTGGGTGCTTTGGGTGCTCCTGGGGGCGCCTCTGGGTGCTTTGGGTGCTCCCCTGGGTGCTTCGGGTGCTGCTCTGGGTGCTTCGGGTGCTCCCGTGGGTGCTTCGGGTGCTGCTCTGGGTGTTTCGGGTGCCTGGAGTGCCCAGGGGAGTTGGGGTCGGTCTGGGGATCCCTAGGGAGGCTCTGGGGTCCCTTGTTGGGTCTGGGGGTCCTTAGGGAGGCTCTGGGGTCTCTCAGCGGGGTTTGGGGTCCCTTGTTGGGTCTGGGGTCTCCCAGGGGTCCTGGGGGGGGTTTGGGGTCTCTCGGGGGGGTCTGTGGTCTCCCAGGAGGCCCCGGGGGGTCTGGGGTCTCCTGGGGGTCCTGGGGCATTTTGGGGTCTCTCAGGGGTGTCTGGGGTCTCCCAGGAGGCCCTGAGGGTCCCAGGGGGGTCTGGGGTCTCTCAGGGGGTCTGGGGTCTCCCAGGAGGCTCTGGGGGTCCCAGGGGGGTCTGGGGTCTCTCAGGGGGGTTTGGGGTCTCCTGGGGGTCCTGGGGGAGTCTGGGGTCTCTCAAGGGGTCTGGGGTCTCCCAGGAGGCTCTGGGGGTCCTGGGGCATCTGGGGTCTCTCAGTGGGGTCTGGGGTCTCTCAGGGGAGTTTGGGGTCCCTCAGGGGGTCTGGGGTCTCTCAGGGGTTTGGGGTCTCTCAGGGGGTCTGGGGTCTCCCAGGAGGCTCTGGGGGTCCCGGGGGGGTCTGGGGTCTCTCAGGGGGTCTGTGGGGTCCCGGGGGGGTCTGGGGTCTCTCAAGGGGTCTGTGGGGTCGCGGGGGGTCCTGGGGGGTCGGTGACAGCAGCGCCCGTGTCCCCGCAGGTGACGACTCGCTGCGCCTGTCCCACCTCAAGGTGGGGGCGTCGGCCGACATCCCCCTGGACATCGGGGAGACCGACCTGAGCCAGCTGGCGGCCACCGTCACCGCGCCCTCGGGCCGCAAGGAGCCCTGCCAGCTCAAGCGCCTGCGCAACGGCCACATCGGTGACGTGGGGACACGGGGGGACACGGGGGGACACGGGGACGTGGGGACATGGGGGGGACATGGGGACACGGGGACACGGGGACACGGCCACCGTCACCGCGCCCTCGGGCCGCAAGGAGCCCTGCCAGCTCAAGCGCCTGCGCAACGGCCACATCGGTGACGTGGGGACAGGGGACACGGGGGGACACGGGGACGTGGGGACATGGGGGGGTCATGGGGACACGGGGACACGGGGACACGGCCACCGTCACCGCGCCCCCGGGCCGCAAGGAGCCCTGCCAGCTCAAGCGCCTGCGCAACGGCCACATCGGTGACGTGGGGACACGGGGGGACACGGGGGGGACACGGTCACTGTCATCCCCCATGCCCCTGTGCCCCCATGTCCCCCTACCCCATCTCTTGTGCATCCGCACGCTGCGTCGCCCCGTGTCCCCCTGTCCCCACGCTGACTGTCCCATGTCCCCCTGTCCTTGCGCTGACTGTCCTGTGTCCCCATGTCCCGCCCTGACTGTCCCTGTCCCCGTGTCCCCGCAGGGATCTCATTCGTGGGGCAGCACCTGGTGCACCCCATGTCCCCATGTCCCGCCCTGACTGTCCCCGTGTCCCCGCAGGGATCTCATTCGTGGGGCAGCACCTGGTGCACCCCATGTCCCCGTGTCCCGCCCTGACTGTCCCCGTGTCCCCGCAGGGATCTCGTTCGTGGGGCAGCACCTGGTGCACCCCATGTCCCCATGTCCCGCCCTGACTGTCCCCGTGTCCCCGCAGGGATCTCGTTCGTGGGGCAGCACCTGGTGCACCCCATGTCCCCGTGTCCCGCCCTGACTGTCCCCGTGTCCCCGCAGGGATCTCGTTCGTGCCGCAGGAGGTGGGGCAGCACCTGGTGCACCCCATGTCCCCATGTCCCGCCCTGACTGTCCCCGTGTCCCCGTGTCCCCGCAGGGATCTCGTTCGTGCCGCAGGAGGTGGGGCAGCACCTGGTGCACCTGTCGCGGGGGGGGCAGCCGCTGGCCCGCAGCCCCCTGGCCGTCACCATCAGCCAGGCCGAGCTGGGCGACGCCAGCCGCGTGCGAGCCACGGGCGCCGGGCTGCGCGAGGGCCGCACCTTCCAGCCCGCCAGCTTCGCCATCGACACGCGCGACGCCGGTACGGGAGACACGCGGCCCCGCGGCCCCCACGGCCCCCCAGCATCCCCGGAGCCTCCCCAGAGCATCCCAGGGGTCCCCAGAGCATCCCGGGGATCCCAGATCATCCAGGGGGTCCCCAGAGCCTCCCAAGGGTCCCAGAGCATCCCGGGGATCCCAGGTCACCCCAGGGGTCCCCAGAGCCTCCCAAGGGTCCCAGAGCATCCCGGGGATCCCAGGTCACCCTGAGGGTCCCCAGAGCCTCCCAAGGGTCCCAGAGCATCCTGGGGATCCCAGAGCATCCCGGGGGTCCCCAGAGCCTCCCAGGGGTCCCAGAGCATCCCGGGGATCCCAGATCATCCCGGGGATCCCAGAGCCTCCCAAGGGTCCCCAGAGCATCCTGGGGGTCCCAGAGCCTCCCAGGGATCCCAGATCATCCTGGGGGTCCCCAGAGCCTCCCAAGGGTCCCCAGAGCATCCCGGGGATCCCAGAGCATCCCAGGGGTCCCAGAGCATCCCAGGGATCCCAGATCATCCCGGGGATCCCAGAGCCTCCCAAGGGTCCCCAGAGCATCCTGGGGGTCCCAGAGCCTCCCCAGAGCCTCCCAGGGATCCCAGATCACCCCGGGGTTCCCCAGAGCCTCCCAAGGGTCCCCAGAGCATCCCAGGGGTCCCAGAGCATCCCAGGGATCCCAGATCATCCCGGGGATCCCAGAGCCTCCCAAGGGTCCCCAGAGCCTCCCCAGAGCATCCTGGCGGGTCCCAGATCATCCCAAGGGTCCCCAGAGTATCCCAGGGATCCCAGAGCATCCCAGGGGTCCCAAGGCATCCCGATCCTCCTAGGGGTCCCTGAGCATCCCAGGGGTCCCCGGATCATCCAGGGGGTCCCCAGAACCTCCCCAGAGCATCCCTGGGGTCTCCAGAACCCCCAGACCCTTCCCAGATCATCCCTGGGGTCCCAGAGCCCCCCAGGTCCTCCCAAGGGGTCCCCAGGGCTTTGGGGTCCCTGCCCCACGGCCCCGCTGCCCGCAGGGTACGGGGGGCTCAGCCTGTCCATCGAGGGCCCCAGCAAGGTGGACATCGGCACCGAGGAGCTGGAGGACGGGACGTGCCGCGTGTCCTACTGCCCCACCGAGCCCGGCAACTACATCATCTCCCTCAAGTTCGCCGACCAGCACGTGCCCGGTGGGTGGGGGGCACGGGGGGCATGGGGGGCACGGGGGCATCGGGGGCATGGGGGTGACGGGGGCAATGGGGGGCATGGGGGCAATAGGGACACGGGGGGCAACAGGGGGCATGGAGGCAATGGGGGCGCGGGGGTAACGAGGCAATGGGGAGCATGGGGGACATGATGGGCAATGGGGGGCGTGGGGGTGATGGGGGCAGTGGAGGACATGGGGGACATGATGGGCAATGGGGGCATGGGGGTGATGGGGGCAGTGGAGGACATGGGGGACATGATGGGCAATGGGGGGCATGGGGGTGATGGGGGCAGTGGAGGACATGGGGGACATGATGGGCAATGGGGGCATGGGGGTGATGGGGGCAGTGGAGGACATGGGGGACATGATGGGCAATGGGGGGCATGGGGGTGATGGGGGCAGTGGAGGACATGGGGGACATGATGGGCAATGGGGGCATGGGGGTGATGGGGGCAGTGGAGGACATGGGGGACATGATGGGCAATGGGGGGCATGGGGGTGACGAGGGCAATGGGGGCACAGGGGGCAATGGGGGGCAATGGGGACATGGGGGTGATGGGGGCAATGGGGGTGATGGGGGGCGTGGGGGCAACTGGGGACACTGGGAGGGTGATGGAGGGACTGGGGACAACTGGGGACACTGGGAGGGCACTGGGGTCACTAGGAGGGAGCCGGGGGGCTTTTTGGGGGTGCTTTTGTGGGTCTTTGGGGGGTGTTTTGGGGGTGTTTCACTGTGTGATTTTGGGGTCCCCCCAGGGAGCCCGTTCTCGGTGAAGGTGATGGGGGGGTGGTTTCACTGTGTGATTTTGGGGTCCCCCCAGGGAGCCCGTTCTCGGTGAAGGTGACGGGGGAGGGCCGGGTGAAGGAGAGCATCACCCGCCGGCGCCGCGCGCCCCCCGAGGCCGCCGTGGGCACCCCCTGCGACCTCAGCCTCAAGATGCCCGGTGAGCGTGGGGGGACCCCGAGTCTGCTGGGGGGGACCCCGAGTGTGCTGGGGGGCTCTGAGTGTCCCTGAGTGTCCTGGGGGGGACCCCAAGTGTCCCGGGGGGGGCTCTGAGTGTCCTGGGGGGGGGACCCCGAGTGTCCCAGGGAGGGTCCCTGAGCAACCCCAAGGACCCATAGGGGACCCCGGAGATACCGAGGGGACTCCAAGGATCCTTTATGGGGACCCCAAAAACCCAAGGGACCCCCCATCCACCAGGTGGTCCCCACACTTAACGCCCCCCCAGGAGCCGTGTGGGGACCCCAATACCCCCAGGGGACCCCCTCATAGATCAGGAGGGTCCTCCCAACTAACGCCCCCCAGGATCCACGGGGGACCCCAGTGCCCCATCCATGGGCAGGGTCCCCCTCTGACACCCCCCAGGATCCACGGGGGGACCCCAGTGCCCCATCCATGGGCAGGGTCCCCCTCTGACACCCCCCAGGATCCACAGGGGACCCCAATGCCCCATCCATGGGCAGGGTCCCCCTCTGACGCCCCCCAGGATCCACAGGGGACCCCAATGCCCCATCCATGGGCGGGGTCCCCCACTAACCCCCCCCAAGATCCACGGGGACCCCAGTGCCCCATCCATGGGCAGGGTCCCCCCCAGTAACCCCCCCCAAGATCCACGGGGGACCCCAGTGCCCCATCCCTGGGCGGGGTCCCCCACTAACGCCCCCCAGGATCCACGGGGGACCCCAGTGCCCCATCTGTGGGCGGGGTCCCCCCCACTAACCCCCCCCACTAACCCCCGCCACTAACCACCCCCAGGATCCACAGGGGACCCCAGTGCCCCATCCGTGGGCAGGGTCCCCCTCTGACACCCCCCAGGATCCACAGGGGACCCCAGTGCCCCATCCATGAGCGGGGTCCCCCCCACTAACCCCCCCCAGGATCCACGGGGGACCCCAATGCCCCATCCGTGAGCGGGGTCCCCCCCACTAACACCCCCCAGGATCCACAGGGGACCCCAGTGCCCCATCCATGGGCAGGGTCCCCCTCTGACACCCCCCAGGATCCACAGGGGACCCCAATGCCCCATCCATGGGCAGGGTCCCCCCTGGCCCCCCCCAAGATCCACAGGGGACCCCAGTGCCCCATCCGTGGGCGGGGTCCCTCTCTGACGCCCCCCAGGACCCATGGGGGACCCCAGTGCCCCATCCGTGAGCGGGGTCCCCCTGCGCCCGCAGAGCTGAGCTCGCCGGAGGTGACGGCGCAGGTGACGGGCCCGTCGGGCGCGGCGGTGCCGGCGCAGGTGCTGGAGGGCGGCGGCGGCGCCTTCGGCGTGCGCTTCGTGCCGGCCGAGACCGGCGCGCACTCGGTCAGCGTCAAGGACCGCGGGCAGCACGTGCCCGGCAGCCCCTTCCAGTTCACCGTGGGGCCCCTGGGCGAGGGCGGCGCCCACAAGGTGCGCGCGGGGGGGCCCGGCCTGGAGCGCGCGGAGGCCGGGGTGCCAGGTGAGGGACCCCGAGACCGGGAGTGGGGCTGGGGGGCAGGGGAGGGACCCCGAGACCGGGAGTGGGGCTGGGGGTGCCAGGTGAGGGACCCCGAAACCGGGAGTGGGGCTGGGGGGCAGGGGAGGGACCCCGAGACCGGGAGTGGGGCTGGGGGTGCCAGGTGAGGGACCCCGAGACCGGGAGTGGGGCTGGGGGTGCCAGGTGAGGGACCCGAAACCGGGAGTGGGGCTGGGGGTGCCAGGTGAGGGACCCCGAGACCGGGAGTGGGGCTGGGGGGCAGGGGAGGGACCCCGAGACCGGGAGTGGGGCTGGGGGGCAGGGGAGGGACCCCGAGACCGGGAGTGGGGCTGGGGGGCAGGTGAGGGACCCCGAAACCGGGAGTGGGGCTGGGGGGGGCAGGGGAGGGGACCCCGAAACCGGGAGTGGGGCTGGGGGGCGCAGGGGAGGGGACCCCGAAACCGGGAGTGGGGCTGGGGGTGCCAGGTGAGGGACCCCGAGACCGGGAGTGGGGCTGGGGGGGGCAGGGGAGGGGACCCCGAAACCGGGAGTGGAGCTGGGGGGGCAGGGGAGGGGACCCCCAAACCGGGAGTGGGGCTGGGGGGGGCAGGGGAGGGGACCCCGAGACCGGGAGTGGGGCTGGGGGGCAGGGGAGGGACCCCGAGACCGGGAGTGGGGCTGGGGGGCAGGGGAGGGACCCCGAGACCGGGAGTGGGGCTGGGGGGCAGGTGAGGGACCCCGAAACCGGGAGTGGGGCTGGGGGGGGCAGGGGAGGGGACCCCGAAACCGGGAGTGGGGCTGGGGGGCGCAGGGGAGGGGACCCCGAAACCGGGAGTGGGGCTGGGGGTGCCAGGTGAGGGACCCCGAGACCGGGAGTGGGGCTGGGGGGGGCAGGGGAGGGGACCCCGAAACCGGGAGTGGAGCTGGGGGGGCAGGGGAGGGGACCCCCAAACCGGGAGTGGGGCTGGGGGGGGCAGGGGAGGGGACCCCGAGACCGGGAGTGGGGCTGGGGGGGCAGGGGAGGGACCCCGAGACTGGGAGTGGGGCTGGGGGGCAGGGGAGGGACCCCGAGACCGGGAGTGGGGCTGGGGGGCAGGGGAGGGACCCCGAGACCGGGAGTGGGGCTGGGGGGGCAGGGGAGGGACCCCGAAACCGGGAGTGGGGCTGGGGGGGCAGGGGAGGGGACCCCGAGACCGGGAGTGGGGCTGGGGGGGAAGGGGAGGGGACCCCGAGACCGGGAGTGGGGCTGGGGGGGAAGGGGAGGGGACCCCGAGACCGGGAGTGGGGCTGGGGGGGAAGGGGAGGGGACCCCGAGACCGGGAGTGGGGCTGGGGGGGAAGGGGAGGGGACCCCGAGACCGGGAGTGGGGCTGGGGGGGGCAGGGGAGGGGACCCCGAAACCGGGAGTGGGGCTGGGGGGGCAGGGGAGGGACCCCGAAACCGGGAGTGGGGCTGGGGGGCAGGGGAGGGGACCCCGAGACCGGGAGTGGGGCTGGGGGGGAAGGGGAGGGGACCCCGAGACCGGGAGTGGGGCTGGGGGGGGCAGGGGAGGGGACCCCGAAACCGGGAGTGGGGCTGGGGGGGCAGGGGAGGGGACCCCGAGACCGGGAGTGGGGCTGGGGGGCAGGGGAGGGGACCCCAAGACCGGGAGTGGGGCTGGGGGGGGCAGGTGAGGGACCCCGAGACCGGGAGTGGGGCTGGGGGGGCAGGGGAGGGGACCCCGAAACCGGGAGTGGGGCTGGGGGGGGCAGGGGAGGGGACCCCGAAACCGGGAGTGGGGCTGGGGGGGGCAGGGGAGGGGACCCAGCGCCGGCCCCCGGGGAGGAAGGGGGCACCCCGTGCGATGGGGCGGGGGGTCCCTGATGTCCCTGACGCCCCCGCCGCCCCCGCCCCAGCCGAGTTCAGCATCTGGACGCGCGAGGCGGGCGCCGGGGGCCTCTCCATCGCCGTGGAGGGGCCCAGCAAGGCCGAGATCGCCTTCGAGGACCGCAAGGACGGCTCCTGCGGGGTGTCCTACGTGGTGCAGGAGCCGGGTACGGGGACACCGACCCCCCCACGGTGACACCGACCCCGCCACGGTGACACCGACCCTGCCACGGTGACACCGACCCCCCCACGGTGACACCGACCCTGCCACGGTGACACCGACCCCCCCACGGTGACACCGACCCTGCCACGGTGACACCGACCCCCCCACGGTGACACCGACCCTGCCACGGTGACACCGACCCCCCCACGGTGACACCGACCCTGCCACAGTGACACCGACCCCCCCACGGTGACACCGACCCTGCCACGGTGACACCGACCCTGCTACGGTGACACCGACCCCCCCACGGTGACACCGACCCTGCCACGGTGACACCGACCCCCCCACGGTGACACCGACCCCCCCACGGTGACACTGACCCCCCCACGGTGACACCGACCCTGCCACGGTGACACCGACCCCCCCACGGTGACACTGACCCTGCCACGGTGACACCGACCCTGCTACGGTGACACCGACCCCCCCACGGTGATACTGACCCCCCCATGGTGACACCGACCCTGCTACGGTGACACCGACCCTGCCACGGTGACACTGACCCCACCCAGTGACACTGACCCCCCCACGGTGACACCGACCCTGCCACGGTGACACCGACCCCCCAACGGTGATACTGACCCCCCCATGGTGACACTGACCCCATCCCGTGACACTGACACCCCCCACGGTGACACCGACCCTGACACGGTGACACTGACCCCCCCATGGTGACACTGACCCCACCTGGTGACACTGACCCCTGGTGACACTGATCCCCCCACCCAGTGACACTGACCCCACCCAGTGACACTGACCCCTGGTGACACTGATCCCCCCACCCAGTGACACTGACCCCACCCAGTGACACTGACCCCTGGTGACACTGATCCCCCCACCCAGTGACACTGACCCCCCCCCACGGTGACACCCCTGGTGACACTGATCCCCCCACCCAGTGACACTGACCCCACCCAGGGGACACTGGCCCCTGGTGACCTCCCCTGGTGACCCTGACCACTGGTGACCCCACCCCCCGGTGACCCCCCAGTGACCCTGGCCCCTGGTGATCCCTGGTGGCACTGACCCCCCGGTGACACTGACTCCACCCAGTGACACTGACCCCTGGTGACACTGACCCCCCCACCCAAGTGACACTGATCCCCGCTGACACTGACCCATGGTGACCCCACTTGGTGACACTGACCCCCGCTGACACTGACCCCTGCTCACACTGACCCCACTTGGTGACACTGACCCCACTTGGTGACACTGACCCCACTTGGTGACACTGACCCCCGCTGACACTGACCCCTGCTCACACTGACCCCACTTGGTGACACTGACCCCACTTGGTGACACTGACCCCCACTGACACTGACCCCTGCTCACACTGACCCCACTTGGTGACACTGACCCCTGGTGACACTGACCCCTGCTGACACTGACCCCCGCTGACACTGACCCCTGCTGACACTGACCCCCGGTGACACTGACCCCTGCTCACACTGACCCCTGGTGACACTGACCCCCGCTGACACTGACCCCCGGTGACACTGACCCCCGCTGACACTGACCCCTGCTGACACTGACCCCCGGTGACACTGACCCCTGCTGACACTGACCCCTGGTGACACTGACCCCCGCTGACACTGACCCCTGCTGACACTGACCCCTGCTGACACTGACCCCTGCTGACACTGACCCCCGCTGACACTGACCCCTGCTGACACTGACCCCCGGTGACACTGACCCCTGCTCACACTGACCCCTGGTGACACTGACCCCTGGTGACACTGACCCCCGGTGACACTGACCCCCGGTGACACTGACCCCTGCTCACACTGACCCCTGGTGACACTGACCCCCGGTGACACTGACCCCCGCTGACACTGACCCCTGCTGACACTGACCCCCGGTGACACTGACCCCTGCTGACACTGACCCCTGGTGACACTGACCCCCGCTGACACTGACCCCTGCTGACACTGACCCCTGCTGACACTGACCCCTGCTGACACTGACCCCCGGTGACACTGACCCCTGGTGACACTGACCCCTGCTGACACTGACCCCCGCTGACACTGACCCCTGCTGACACTGACCCCCGGTGACACTGACCCCTGCTCACACTGACCCCTGGTGACACTGACCCCTGGTGACACTGACCCCTGCTGACACTGACCCCTGCTCACACTGACCCCTGCTGACACTGACCCCTGCTCACACTGACCCCTGCTGACACTGACCCCCGGTGACACTGACCCCTGCTGACACTGACCCCCGGTGACACTGACCCCTGCTGACACTGACCCCCAGTGACACTGACCCCTGCTCACACTGACCCCCGGTGACACTGACCCCTGCTGACACTGACCCCTGGTGACACTGACCCCCGCTGACACTGACCCCTGGTGACACTGACCCCTGCTGACACTGACCCCCGGTGACACTGACCCCCGCTGACACTGACCCCTGGTGACACTGACCCCTGCTGACACTGACCCCTGGTGACACTGACCCCTGCTGACACTGACCCCTGCTCACACTGACCCCTGCTGACACTGACCCCTGCTCACACTGACCCCTGGTGACACTGACCCCTGGTGACACTGACCCCTGCTCACACTGACCCCTGCTGACACTGACCCCTGGTGACACTGACCCCCGCTGACACTGACCCCTGGTGACACTGACCCCTGCTCACACTGACCCCTGGTGACACTGACCCCTGGTGACACTGACCCCTGCTCACACTGACCCCTGCTGACACTGACCCCTGGTGACACTGACCCCTGCTCACACTGACCCCTGGTGACACTGACCCCTGGTGACACTGACCCCCGCTGACACTGACCCCCGCTGACACTGACCCCTGGTGACACTGACCCCTGCTCACACTGACCCCTGGTGACACTGACCCCTGGTGACACTGACCCCTGCTCACACTGACCCCTGCTGACACTGACCCCTGCTCACACTGACCCCTGCTGACACTGACCCCTGCTCACACTGACCCCTGGTGACACTGACCCCTGGTGACACTGACCCCTGCTCACACTGACCCCCGCTGACACTGACCCCTGGTGACACTGACCCCTGCTGACACTGACCCCTGCTCACACTGACCCCTGCTGACACTGACCCCTGGTGACACTGACCCCCGCTGACACTGACCCCTGCTCACACTGACCCCTGCTGACACTGACCCCTGGTGACACTGACCCCCGCTGACACTGACCCCTGCTGACACTGACCCCTGCTGACACTGACCCCTGCTCACACTGACCCCTGCTGACACTGACCCCTGCTGACACTGACCCCTGGTGACACTGACCCCTGCTCACACTGACCCCTGCTGACACTGACCCCTGCTCACACTGACCCCTGCTGACACTGACCCCCGCTGACACTGACCCCTGCTGACACTGACCCCCGCTGACACTGACCCCCGCTGACACTGACCCCTGCTGACACTGACCCCCGCTGACACTGACCCCCGCTGACACTGACCCCTGCTGACACTGACCCCCGCTGACACTGACCCCCGGTGACACTGACCCCCGGTGACACTGACCCCCGCTGACACTGACCCCTGCTCACACTGACCCCTGCTGACACTGACCCCTGCTGACACTGACCCCCGGTGCCCCTGACCCCCGCTGACACTGACCCCTGGTGACACTGACCCCTGCTGACACTGACCCCTGGTGACACTGACCCCTGGTGACACTGACCCCTGCTGACACTGACCCCTGCTGACACTGACCCCTGCTCACACTGACCCCTGCTGACACTGACCCCCGGTGACACTGACCCCTGCTCACACTGACCCCCGGTGACACTGACCCCTGCTGACACTGACCCCTGCTGACACTGACCCCTGGTGACACTGACCCCTGCTCACACTGACCCCTGGTGACACTGACCCCTGCTGACACTGACCCCCGGTGACACTGACCCCCGCTGACACTGACCCCCGCTGACACTGACCCCTGCTCACACTGACCCCTGGTGACACTGACCCCTGCTGACACTGACCCCCGGTGACACTGACCCCTGCTCACACTGACCCCCGGTGACACTGACCCCTGCTCACACTGACCCCTGCTGACACTGACCCCCGCTGACACTGACCCCTGCTCACACTGACCCCCGGTGACACTGACCCCTGCTGACACTGACCCCTGCTGACACTGACCCCCGCTGACACTGACCCCTGCTGACACTGACCCCTGCTGACACTGACCCCCGCTGACACTGACCCCCGGTGACACTGACCCCCGCTGACACTGACCCCCGCTGACACTGACCCCTGCTGACACTGACCCCCGGTGACACTGACCCCCGGTGACACTGACCCCCAGTGACACCCCTGCTGACACTGACCCCCAGTGACACTGACCCCCGGTGACACCCCTGCTGACACTGACCCCCGGTGACACTGACCCCCGGTGACACTGACCCCTGCTGACACTGACCCCCGGTGACACTGACCCCCGGTGACACTGACCCCTGCTCACACTGACCCCTGCTGACACTGACCCCCGGTGACACTGACCCCCGGTGACACTGACCCCTGGTGACACTGACCCCTGGTGACACTGACCCCTGCTGACACTGACCCCTGGTGACACTGACCCCTGCTGACACTGACCCCCGCTGACACTGACCCCCGCTGACACTGACCCCTGCTGACACTGACCCCCGCTGACACTGACCCCTGCTCACACTGACCCCTGGTGACCCCGACCCCCAATGCCCCCCGGTGCCCCTGACCCCCGGTGACCCCCGGTGCCCCCCGTCCCCCGCAGGCGACTACGAGGTGTCGGTGAAGTTCAACGAGGAGCACATCCCCGAGAGCCCGTTCGTGGTGGCGGCCACGGCCCCGTGCGTGGACGCGCGGCGCCTGACTGTTTCTAGCCTTCAGGTGAGCGCCGGAGAGCCGCCGAGAGCCGTGTGCCGTGGGCCAGCGCAGGGACCGGGACCGGGACACGGGGACGGGGACACGGGGACACAGGGACCGGGACACGGGGACACAGGGACCGGGACAGCGCAGGGACCGGGACCGGGACACGGGGACAGCGCAGGGACCGGGACACGGGGACACAGGGACCGGGACAGCGCAGGGACCGGGACACGGGGACATGGGGACGTGGGGATGGGGGACAGGACACAGGGACTGGGACAGCGCAGGGACCAGGACACGGGGACACAGGGACCGGGACAGCGCAGGGACCGGGACACGGGGACACGCAGGGATGGGGACAGCACAGGGACCAGGACAGGACATGGGGACACAGGGACAGGGACACAGGGATGGGGACATGCAGGACAGGGACACAGAGGGACGGGGACACACAGGGATGGGGACAGCACAGGGATGGGGGCAGCGCAGGGACGGGGGCAGTGCAGGGACAGGGACAGTGCAGGGATGGGGACGGTGCAGGGATGGGGACACAGAGGGATGGGGACACAGAGGGACGGGCAGTGCAGGGACGGGGACACAGGGGGGTGGGGGCTGCATAGGGGCAGCGCAGCCCTGCAGGGTTTGGGGCTCAGGAGCAGTGTAGGGGTGCCTGCGCTGGCCCAGCGCCGGCCGGCCGGGCCCTCTCCCGCGTCTCTGGTAAAGGCTATTAACAGTCCCCCCCCCCCAAATGTGGGGGGACCCCGGGGCCCGGAGCGGCCTTAGCGGGAGAGATCGGCCCCAGACCCCCCGGGCCCCCCGTTCTCTCCCGTTAAACCCTCCGGCCCCCCCAGGTAAGTGGGGCGGGGAGGGGGGGACCCCGACACCCCCAAACCCCCCCCGACACCCCAAACCCCCCCCAACCACCCCCGACACCCCCAAACCCCCCCCGACACCCCAAACCCCCCCCAACCACCCCCGACACCCCCAAACCCCCCCGACACCCCAAACCCCCCCAACCACCCCCGACACCCCCAAACCCCCCCCGACACCCCAAACCCAGGGTCCTGGGGTGACGCGATCCCCCCCTCGTTATTTTGGGGTTCGGGTCACCCCGGGCTCTGATCCCCTCCCCATGTGGGATCTCGGGGTGCAGACCCCGCCCCCGCCCAGGCCGGGATTGGGGGGCAGGGCCCCCCAGTGTAATTTGGGGTTTTGGGGGGGGGGATGAATCCCCCCGGGTGTTTTGGGGTGCGGTTTGGGGGTGTTTGTCCCCCCAGTTGTCTGGGGCTGTTTGGGGGTGTCACCCCCACGGGGGTTTTGGGGGGGAGGATTTGGGGGTGTTACCCCCCCTGTGTTATTTGGGGGGCCTCTCACGGGTTCTCCCCAGGTTTGGGGGTGTTCCCTGGGTTTGGGGGTGTCCCCCCAGCTTTGGGATGTTCTCCCTGAATTTGGGGCATCCCCCCCTATTTTGAGGTGTCCCCCCCGTTTCAGGGTGTTCTCCCTGTTTCAGGGTGTCCCTGTTTTGGGGTGCCCCCCTGATTTCGGGGGTGTCCCCGATTCAGGGGGTCCCGTTTCAGGGTGTCCCCCTGGGTTTGGGGGTTCCCCCATTTCAGGGTGTCCCCCATTTCGGGGGGGTCCTGTTTCGGGGTGTCCCCGTTTCAGGGTGTCCCCCGGGTTTGGGGGTTCCCCCCATTTCGTGGGGTCCCCGTCTCGGGGGTCCCGTTTCGGGGGGGTCCCTGACGTGTCCCCCCCAGGAGTCGGGGCTCAAGGTTCACCAGCCGGCCTCGTTCGCCGTGAGCCTGAACGGGGCGCGGGGGGCGCTGGACGCCAAGGTGCACAGCCCCTCGGGGGCGCTGGAGGAGTGCCACATCACCGAGGTCACCCCGGGTGGGTACCCCAAAACTGACCCCAAACTGCACCCCAAACTGCACCCCGAAACCTGCCCCCCAAACCTGCCCCCCAAACTGCCCCCCAAACCCGCCCCGCCAAGGTGCACAGCCCCTCGGGGGCGCTGGAGGAGTGCCACAGCACCGAGGTCACCCCGGGTGGGTACCCCAAAACTGCACCCCGAACTGCACCCCAAAACTGACCCCACACCCCCAAACTGCCCCCCAAACCTGCATCCTCCTGAGCCAAAACCTGTGTCTCCTGCCCCAAAACCTGCGCCTCCTGCCCATATGGCCGTGGGGAAGTGGGGGGGGTCCCTATGGGTTGGGGGGTCCCCATGGGTGGGGGGGTTCCCCATGGGTCTCCATGGTGTCAATGGGAGCCCCTCTGGGTCCCGGGGGGTTTTCGGTGGCTTGGGGGGTTTGGGGGGCTCTGTGCTGGTCTGGGGGTCCCAGGGGGCTGTGGGGGTCTGTGTGTGTCTGTGTGTCCGGGGGCTGTGGGGGTCTGTGCGTGTCTGTGTGTCTGGGGGCTGTGGGGGTCTGTGCGTGTCTGTGTGTCTGGGGGCTGTGGGGGTCTGTGCGTGTCTGTGTGTCCCGGGGGCTGTGGGGGTCTGTGTGTGTCTGTGTGTCCTGGGGGCTGTGGGGGTCTGTGCGTGTCTGTGTGTCTGGGGGCTGTGGGGGTCTGTGCGTGTCTGTGTGTCTGGGGGCTGTGGGGGTCTGTGTGTGTCTGTGTGTCTGGGGGCTGTGGGGGTCTGTGCGTGTCTGTGTGTCCCGGGGGCTGTGGGGGTCTGTGCGTGTCTGTGTGTCTGGGGGCTGTGGGGGTCTGTGCGTGTCTGTGTGTCTGGGGGCTGTGGGGGTCTGTGCGTGTCTGTGTGTCCGGGGGCTGTGGGGGTCTGTGCGTGTCTGTGTGTCCCGGGGGCTGTGGGGGTCTGTGCGTGTCTGTGTGTCCCGGGGGCTGTGGGGGTCTGTGCGTGTCTGTGTGTCCCAGGGGCTGTGGGGGTCTGTGCGTGTCTGTGTGTCCCGGGGGCTGTGGGGGTCTGTGCGTGTCTGTGTGTCCCGGGGGCTGTGGGGGTCTGTGCGTGTCTGTGTGTCCGGGGGCTGTGGGGGTCTGTGCGTGTCTGTGTGTCCCGGGGGCTGTGGGGGTCTGTGCGTGTCTGTGTGTCCCGGGGGCTGTGGGGGTCTGTGCGTGTCTGTGTGTCCCGGGGGCTGTGGGGGTCTGTGCGTGTCTGTGTGTCCCGGGGGCTGTGGGGGTCTCTGTGCGTGTCTGTGTGTCCCGGGGGCTGTGGGGGTCTGTGCGTGTCTGTGTGTCCCGGGGGCTGTGGGGGTCTGTCCGTGTCTGTGTGTCTGGGGGCTGTGGGGGTCTGTGCGTGTCTGTGTGTCCCGGGGGCTGTGGGGGTCTGTCCGTGTCTGTGTGTCTGGGGGCTGTGGGGGTCTGTGCGTGTCTGTGTGTCCCGGGGGCTGTGGGGGTCTGTCCGTGTCTGTGTGTCCCGGGGGCTGTGGGGGTCTGTGCGTGTCTGTGTGTCCTGGGGGCTGTGGGGGTCTGTGCGTGTCTGTGTGTCCCGGGGGCTGTGGGGGTCTGTGCGTGTCTGTGTGTCCCGGGGGCTGTGGGGGTCTGTCCGTGTCTGTGTGTCCCGGGGGCTGTGGGGGTCTGTGCGTGTCTGTGTGTCCGGGGGGCTGTGGGGGTCTGTGCGTGTCTGTGTGTCCGGGGGGCTGTGGGGGTCTGTGCGTGTCTGTGTGTCCCGGGGGCTGTGGGGGTCTCTGTGCGTGTCTGTGTGTCCCGGGGGCTGTGGGGGTCTCTGTGCGTGTCTGTGTGTCCCGGGGGCTGTGGGGGTCTGTGCGTGTCTGTGTGTCCCGGGGGCTGTGGGGGTCTGTCCGTGTCTGTGTGTCTGGGGGCTGTGGGGGTCTGTGCGTGTCTGTGTGTCCCGGGGGCTGTGGGGGTCTGTCCGTGTCTGTGTGTCTGGGGGCTGTGGGGGTCTGTGCGTGTCTGTGTGTCCCGGGGGCTGTGGGGGTCTGTCCGTGTCTGTGTGTCCCGGGGGCTGTGGGGGTCTGTGTGTGTCTGTGTGTCCCGGGGGCTGTGGGGGTCTGTGCGTGTCTGTGTGTCCTGGGGGCTGTGGGGGTCTGTGCGTGTCTGTGTGTCCCGGGGGCTGTGGGGGTCTGTGCGTGTCTGTGTGTCCCGGGGGCTGTGGGGGTCTGTGCGTGTCTGTGTGTCCCGGGGGCTGTGGGGGTCTGTGCGTGTCTGTGTGTCCCGGGGGCTGTGGGGGTCTCTGTGCGTGTCTGTGTGTCCCGGGGGCTGTGGGGGTCTGTGCGTGTCTGTGTGTCCCGGGGGCTGTGGGGGTCTGTCCGTGTCTGTGTGTCTGGGGGCTGTGGGGGTCTGTGCGTGTCTGTGTGTCCCGGGGGCTGTGGGGGTCTGTCCGTGTCTGTGTGTCTGGGGGCTGTGGGGGTCTGTGCGTGTCGGGGGTCCCGGGGGCTGTGGGGGTCTGTGCGTGTCTGTGTGTCCCGGGGCTGTGGGGGTCTGTGTGTGTCTGTGTGTCCTGGGGGCTGTGGGGGTCTGTGCGTGTCTGTGTGTCTGGGGGCTGTGGGGGTCTGTCTGTGTCTGTGTGTCTGGGGGCTGTGGGGGTCTCTGTGCGTGTCTGTGTGTCCCGGGGGCTGTGGGGGTCTGTCCGTGTCTGTGTGTCCCGGGGGCTGTGGGGGTCTGTCCGTGTCTGTGTGTCTGGGGGCTGTGGGGGTCTGTGCGTGTCTGTGTGTCCCGGGGGCTGTGGGGGTCTGTCCGTGTCTGTGTGTCCCGGGGGCTGTGGGGGTCTGTGTGTGTCTGTGTGTCCCGGGGGCTGTGGGGGTCTGTGCGTGTCTGTGTGTCCTGGGGGCTGTGGGGGTCTGTGCGTGTCTGTGTGTCCCGGGGGCTGTGGGGGTCTGTGCGTGTCTGTGTGTCCCGGGGGCTGTGGGGGTCTGTGCGTGTCTGTGTGTCCCGGGGGCTGTGGGGGTCTGTGCGTGTCTGTGTGTCCCGGGGGCTGTGGGGGTCTCTGTGCGTGTCTGTGTGTCCCGGGGGCTGTGGGGGTCTGTGCGTGTCTGTGTGTCCCGGGGGCTGTGGGGGTCTGTGCGTGTCTGTGTGTCCCGGGGGCTGTGGGGGTCTGTGCGTGTCTGTGTGTCCGGGGGCTGTGGGGGTCTGTGCGTGTCTGTGTGTCCCGGGGGCTGTGGGGGTCTGTGCGTGTCTGTGTGTCCCGGGGGCTGTGGGGGTCTGTGCGTGTCTGTGTGTCCCAGGGGCTGTGGGGGTCTGTGCGTGTCTGTGTGTCCCGGGGGCTGTGGGGGTCTGTCCGTGTCTGTGTGTCCCGGGGGCTGTGGGGGTCTGTGCGTGTCTGTGTGTCCCGGGGGCTGTGGGGGTCTGTGCGTGTCTGTGTGTCCCGGGGACTGTGGGGGTCTGTCCGTGTCTGTGTGTCCGGGGGCTGTGGGGGTCTGTGTGTGTCTGTGTGTCCCGGGGGCTGTGGGGGTCTGTGCGTGTCGGGGGTCCCGGGGGCTGTGGGGGTCTGTGCGTGTCTGTGTGTCCCAGGGGCTGTGGGGGTCTGTGCGTGTCTGTGTGTCCCGGGGGCTGTGGGGGTCTGTGCGTGTCTGTGTGTCCCGGGGGCTGTGGGGGTCTGTGCGTGTCTGTGTGTCCCGGGGGCTGTGGGGGTCTGTCCGTGTCTGTGTGTCCCGGGGGCTGTGGGGGTCTGTGCGTGTCTGTGTGTCCCGGGGCTGTGGGGGTCTGTGCGTGTCGGGGGTCCCGGGGGCTGTGGGGGTCTGTGCGTGTCTGTGTGTCCCGGGGCTGTGGGGGTCTGTGTGTGTCTGTGTGTCCTGGGGGCTGTGGGGGTCTGTGCGTGTCTGTGTGTCTGGGGGCTGTGGGGGTCTGTCTGTGTCTGTGTGTCTGGGGGCTGTGGGGGTCTCTGTGCGTGTCTGTGTGTCCCGGGGGCTGTGGGGGTCTGTCCGTGTCTGTGTGTCCCGGGGGCTGTGGGGGTCTGTCCGTGTCTGTGTGTCCCGGGGGCTGTGGGGGTCTGTGCGTGTCGGGGTCCCGGGGGCCGCGGGTGCTGACCCCGTGTCCCCAGACAAGTACGCGGTGCGGTTCATCCCGCGCGAGAACGGCGTTTACTCCATCGACGTCAAGTTCGAGGGCTCGCACATCCCGGGCAGCCCCTTCAAGGTGCGCGTGGGGGAGCCGGGGCAGGCGGGCGACCCCGGGCTGGTGTCGGCGTACGGGCCCGGCCTGGAGGGCGGCACCACAGGTACGGGGGGCACCGGGGGGTGGGGGGCACCGGGGTGTGGGGGGCACCGGGGTGTGGGGGGCACCGGGGTGTGGGGGGCACTGCGGGAATGGGGGGCACCGGGGTGTGGGGGGCACCGGGGTGTGGGGGGCACTGCGGGAATGGGGGGCACCAGGGTATGGGGGGCACTGCGGGAATGGGGGGCACCGGGGTGTGGGGGGCACTGCGGGTACAGGGGGGCACCGGGGTGTGGGGGGCACCGGGGTGTGGGGGGCACTGCGGGAATGGGGGGCACCGGGGTATGGGGGGCACCGGGGTGTGGGGGGCACTGCGGGAATGGGGGGGGCACCACAGGTACAGGATGGGATGGGGGTTACCGTGGGAATGGGATGGGGGGCACCAGGGTATGGGGGGGCACCACAGGTACGGGGTGGGGGGCACCAGGGTATGGGGGGGCACCACAGGTACGGGATGGGGGGCACTGTGGGTATGGGGGGCACCAGGGTATGGGGGGGCACCACAGGTACAGGATGGGGGGCACTGTGGGTATGGGGGGCACCAGGGTATGGGGGGGCACCACAGGTACAGGATGGGGGGCACTGTGGGTATGGGGGGCACCAGGGTATGGGGGGGCACCACAGGTACGGGATGGGGGGCACCAGGGTATGGGGGGCACCAGGGTATGGGGGGGCACCACAGGTACGGGATGGGGGGCACTGTGGGTATGGGGGGCACCAGGGTATGGGGGGGCACCGTGGTAACAGGGGTCAGGAGGTTTGGGGGACACCACGGGTACAGGGATGGGGGCTGGGGGGGCTTCTTGGGTCTCAGGGGACCCATTGGAAGTTGGGGCCCTGTACGGAGTCTCAGGGGTCCCTGTGGGCTTGGGGGGCTCTGTGCAGTCTCAGAGGACCCCGTGGGACTGGGGGAGTCTCTGGGCTCTCAGGAACCCCCTGTGAAGTTGGGGTCTCTGTGGGGGGTGTTGGGGTGACCCTGGGGGTCCTGTCCCCACCATGGTCTCCATGGTGACCCCCCTGTCCCCCAGGGTCCCTGGCTGAGTTCATGGTGAACACGGCCGAGGTGTTGGGGTCTCCTTGGTGACCCATGGGTTGGGGTCTCATTGGTGACTGTGTCCCCCACCAGGGTCCCTGGCTGAGTTCATGGTGAACACGGCCAAGGCGCTGGGGTCTCCATGGGGGTCCTGTCCCTGCATGGTGACCCCCCTGTCCCCCAGGGTCCCCGGCGGAGTTCGTGGTGAACACGGCCAAGGCGCTGGGGTCTCATTGGTGACCCATGGGTTGGGGCCCATGGTGACCCCCCTGTCCCCGCAGGGTCCCCGGCGGAGTTCGTGGTGAACACGGCCAAGGCGCTGGGGTCTCATTGGTGACCCATGGGTTGGGGTCTCATTGGTGACCCATGGGTTGGGGTCCCATGGTGACCCCCCTGTCCCCGCAGGGTCCCCGGCGGAGTTCGTGGTGAACACGGCCAAGGCGCTGGGGTCTCATTGGTGACCCATGGGTTGGGGTCCCATGGTGACCCATGGGTTGGGGTCCCATGGTGACCCCCCTGTCCCCGCAGGGTCCCCGGCGGAGTTCGTGGTGAACACGGCCAAGGCGGGCCCCGGCGCGCTGGCCGTCACCATCGAGGGCCCGTCCAAGGTGAAGATGGAGTGCCGGGAGTGCCCCGAGGGCTTCCGCGTCACCTACACGCCCATGGCCCCCGGCAGCTACCTCATCGCCATCAAGTTCGGGGGCCCCCACCACATCGTGGGCAGCCCCTTCAAGGCCAAGATCACCGGTGCGCGCCGGGGGGCAGAGGGGGCTGGGGGGGCGGGAGGCTGTGGGGATCAGAAGATCTTGGAGGGCAGATTGGGGGGGTTTGGGGATCAGAAGATCTTGGGGGGCCTGGGGGGCAGGAGGGTTTGGGGATCTTGGGGGGAGCAGATTGGGGGGGTTTGGGGATCAGAAGATATTGGGGGGGTTTGGGGGTCAGGAGGGTTTGGGGATCTTGGGGGGAGCAGATTGGAGGGGTTTGGGGATCAGAAGATATTGGGGGGGTTTGGGGGTCAGGAGGGTTTGGGGATCTTGGGGGGAGCAGATTGGGGGGGTTTGGGGATCAGAAGATATTGGGGGGGTTTGGGGGTCAGGAGGGTTTGGGGATCTTGAGGGGAGCAGATTGGGGGGGTTTGGGAGCCGGGAGAGTTTGGGGGGTCAGGAGGGTTTGGGGTGCTGGGGGGGTTTGGGGGATCAGAGGGGTTTTGGGGAGCAGATTGGGGTGCAGGGTTTTGGGGTTCAGGGGTGTTGGGGTGCAGGGTGTCGGGGTGCAGGGTGTCAGGGTGCAGGGTGTCGGGGTGCAGGGTGTTGGGGTGCAGGGTGTGTCGGGGTGCAGGGTGTCGGGGTGCAGGTTTCGGGGTGCAGGGTGTTGGGGTGCAGGTTTCGGGGTGCTCACGGTGTCCCCCCAGGGCCCCGGCTGGTGAGCAGCCACAGCCTGCGGGAGAGCTCGTCCATGCTGGTGGACGCCGGGGGCCACGTGGAGGCCGGGGGGGCGGCCGTGCCCGGGGGGGGCCCCCTGGTGCCCCCCGTGTTCTCGGACGCCAGCAAAGTGGTGGCCAAGGGGCTGGGGCTCAACAAGGCCTTCGTGGGCCAGAAGAACTCGTTCAGCGTGGACTGCAGCAAGGCCGGTGCGCGGGGCTGGGGACCCGGCTTTGGGGGGACCCCCCGGGTTTGGGGGGACCCTGGGTCTGGGGAACACCCCCGGCTTTGGGGGGACCCCCCTGGGTTTGGGGGGACCCTGGGTTTGGGGAACCTCCCTGGGTTTGGGGAACCCCTGGGTTTGGGAGAACCCCCAGCTTTGGGGAGACTCCTCCGGGTTTGGGGGGACCCTGGGTTTGGGGAACCCCCCTGGGTTTGGGGAGACTCCCCCGGGTTTGGGGGGACCCTGGGTTTGGGGTCATGGGTGTGGGGTGACCCCTGGCTTTGGGGAACCCCCCACCAGGGTTTGGGGAGACCCCTCAGGGTTTGGGGTGACCCCCGGGTTTGATGTGACCCCAGGGCTTTGGGGTGACCCCCCCGGTTTTGGGGTGTCCCCCTGGCCCATGGGGGGTGTCATTTTTGGGGGGGCGATTTTTGAGGTATCTTTGGGGGGAGGTTTCAGTTATTTTGGGGGGGGTCCCGTTTCCGGGGCGCTGACCCCCTGCCCCCCCAGGGAACAACATGCTGCTGGTGGGGGTGCAGGGCCCCCGCTCGCCCTGCGAGGAGATCGTGGTCAAGCACCTGGGCAACCAGCTGTACAACGTGGGCTACCTGCTGCGGGAGCGGGGCGACTACGTCCTGGTGGTCAAGTGGGGGGACCAGCACATCCCCAACAGCCCCTTCCGCCTCACGGTGCCCTGACCCCGGACCCCATGCCATGGGGACCCCCACATCGGGACCCCCCCTTTCCCACCCAACCACCGCCACCCCCCGCCACTCCCCCCCCCGGCACGCCGCCCCTCCCCCTGTTCCCTCCCCCCTTTTTGGGGGGGGGGGCAGGGAGGGCCCCCCCGTTTCTGCCACCGGTTCAGACCCCCCCCCCCCCCCTTTTCTTTTGTCCTGTTTATTTTATGTTAATTTTTTAACGTGACCCGGGGGGGGTCCCTGCCGCCCCCCCCCCCCCCCCCCCCCCGAACCCCAATAAAACTCGTTCTGCTTCACCACGCCTCGTCTGTCTGCTTGGGGATGTATAGGGTACATACATACATATATATATATATATACATCCGGCCTATGGACTGGGGGGCCCTAGGGGTTGGGGGAACCCTATGGATTGGAGGGGAAAGGGGTTGGGGGGCCTCTTCCCTATGGGGAGGGGGTTGGGGGACAAAGGGGGTTCCTCTATAAATTGCACACTGTGCCACTTCACACCGCGGGTCTCTATACGTTAAGTGGATCCTATAGAATGGGGCGGGCGACACCCGGACACGTCAGGTGACCCGCATGGAGGGGGCGGAGCCCGGCCCAGCGCTGTAGGGCGTTCCGTGCCCGCCCCCGTCACGCCGATCTGGGCGGGTTTATTCAAATGAGATGCAAATGAGGCCGTTGCCCGTTTAATTGCTGCGAAGGGGCGGGGCTATGCAAATAGAGCGCTCGCGCGCCGCCCAATCAGCGCCCGGAACGGCCCCCGCGCGTCTCGCGGGCACGCCGCCAACACTCTGTCCCTCCCCCCTACCCCGCCGCGCTCTCTGATTGGCTGGCGCTCCTCTCGCCGCTGGGTGAGCTGCCTAGAGCGGCGCCCTCCGCCTCTATCGCCCGGCAGCGGCGCCGCCGCGCTCCACCGCTCCCGCCCCACCTCCCGCGCCTCTCCGCATCCTCTCGGGGGCGGCGCCGCTTCCCCGGCGGCCGCGGCGGCGACCGGGCGCGTCGCGCAACGTCCCCGCCGGCGAGAGGGTCCTCCGGCGGGCGGCCAGAGCGCCGCCGGAAGCCGGGGGGCGCGGCCGGAAGCCAGGGGCGGGCGCGGTATATAAGCAGCGCGCAGGCGCCGCCGCTCTCTTTCTCGCGTTGGGCGAGGTGAGCGCCGCGTCCGGGGCCGCCGGGGCCGGGGGGGCCACTGGGGCCCGGGGGGGCCGCTGGGGCCCGGGGAGGCCGCTGGATCCCGGAGGGGCCGCCGGGGCCCGGAGAGGCCGCCCCGCCGCCCCCGCAACCTCAGCCGCTCTCTCCCGCAGGTCCCCGGGCCCGGAGCCGCCATGGGCCGCCGCCCGGCGCGATGGTGAGCCCCGTGACGTCACCGCGCGGGGGGGGGGGGGGTGACGTCATTCCACGCCTCTCGACGTCAAGGTGGGGGCGGGGAAGAGCGTTGCGGGTCTCCGGGCCCCCCCGCCCCCCCCTCACCGCCCCCCTCAGTTACAGATACTGCAAGAACAAACCGTACCCCAAGTCCCGCTTCTGCAGGGGAGTCCCTGGTGAGTCCGCACCCCCACCCCCCCCTTCCTGGGGCGCAGCCGCCCCCCCCGCACCCCCATTCTCACCTCCCCCCTCCCCCTTTTCCCCGCAGACCCCAAAATCCGCATCTTCGACCTGGGCCGCAAGAAGGCGAAGGTGGACGAGTTCCCGCTCTGCGGGCACATGGTGTCGGACGAGTACGAGCAGCTCAGCTCCGAGGGTGCGTGCGGGGGGGCCCGGGGGGGTCCGGGGTGCCCCTGCCGCCGTGACCCCCCCGCGCTGTCCCCGCAGCGCTGGAGGCCGCGCGGATCTGCGCCAACAAGTACATGGTGAAGAGCTGCGGGAAGGACGGGTTCCACATCCGCGTGCGCCTGCACCCCTTCCACGTCATCCGCATCAACAAGATGCTCTCGTGCGCCGGCGCCGACAGGTGGGGGGCCTCCGTAAAACCGGGGGGGCCCCAGCACTTGGGGGGTGTCACCAGAACCACGGGGGTCCCAGCACTTGGGGGAGGGCTCCCCAGAACCAGGGGGGTCCCAGCACTTGGGGGAGGGCTCCCAGAACTTAGGGGTCCCCAGCACTTGGGGGGGTGTCCCCAGAACCAGGGGGGTCCCAGCACTTGAGGGAGGGCTCCCCAGAACCACGGGGGATCCCAGCACTTGGGGAAGGGCTCCCAGAACTGGGAGGGTCCCTAGCACTTGGGGGAGGGCTCCCCAGAACCGGGTGGGTCCCTGACACTTGGGGGGGGCCCCAACACTTGGGGAAGGGCTCCCAGAACTGTGGGGGGTCCCCAGAACCGGGTGGGTCCCTGACAGTTGGGGGAGGGCTCCCAAAACTGGGGGGGGTGGCTCAGAAAAGGGGTGGGAGTGGCCTGTGGTGGCAAACGGTGGAGGGGTGTCAGTGCCAGGGGTTGTGCTGGAACCCCCCAAAACTGGGCTCAGGGGGTCCCTGGACATGGGGGAGCGCCCCAAAATACAGCTGCACCCCCACCCGGCTCTGGTCCCTGGGGGGTCTGGGGTGTGTCCCCCAACCGGGAAGGGACCCTGAGACCACACGTATCCCCTGTAAGAAGTGGAGTGCACCTTGTGGGAGGGAGGAGCGGCCCCCAGTTTTGGGGTGTCACGTGGTCTCCCTGCAGGGTTTGGGGGTGCAGGCACTGGGCACTGGGGCTGTGGGGTGTCCCCTGGGTTTTGGGGTGCCCCCCGCAGCTAATTAAGCCGGCCGTGACCCCCCCGCCGTGGGGCCCCGGCGTGCACTGGCTGCGCACAGAACCCCCCCCAGCTGTGTAGGGCGACCCGCACCCCCCCATGTGGGGCGCCCCAAGGGGCCGGGGGAACATCACCCCACCAGGGCGGGTCTGGGGGTGCCGGGGGGTCCCCCATGCTCACCTCCCCCCCGGCCCCCCCCAGGCTGCAGACGGGGATGCGCGGCGCGTTCGGGAAGCCGCAGGGCACGGTGGCGCGGGTGCACATCGGCCAGGTCATCATGTCCATCCGCACCAAGGCGCAGAACAAGGAGCACGTGGTGGAGGCGCTGCGCCGCGCCAAGTTCAAGTTCCCCGGCAGGCAGAAGGTACCGGGGGGCTGGTCCGGGGTGGGGGCTCGCCGTGCAGGGTTTGGGGTGCCCCTGACCCCCCTTCCCCCCTCCCAGATCCACATCTCCAAGAAGTGGGGGTTCACCAAGTTCAACGCCGATGCCTTCGAGGACATGGTGGCCCAGAAGCGCCTGATCCCCGACGGCTGCGGGGTCAAGTACGTCCCGAGCCGGGGGCCCCTGGACCGCTGGCGGGCCCTGCACGCGGCCTGAGCCCCCCCGGGGACCCCAAAAACACCTGGGGACCCCAAAACCCGCCTGGGGGACCCCAAACCCACCCGGGGAACCCCCCAAGCTCCTCTGCCACCACCAGGGGGCGCCCTCTGCATGGGTGTCCCACAAGCGCCCCCTGCTGTGGGGGGAGGACTTGGGGACCTTGTGCTGGTTGTGGGGGGGTCCTGGTGGAAATAAACATTTGGGGGGGCCCTCCCCCGTTCTCTGCCCAGCTCCTGGTTTGTGGGGGGCCCTGGGAGCTTTGGGGGGGTTGGAGGGAGGGGGGTCAGGTCTGGATGTTTTTTGGGCCACATCCCCCCCAAAGGAAGAGGCTGCACAAATGGGGTGAAATGAGTAAAAACGAGGTTTTGCTTTATTCCCAGATGCAGCCCCGCCCCCCTCCCCCCCCCCCCGGTCTGTACAGACAGTGACAATGGGGACAGACGGGACGGGAGGACACGGAGGGGGGGCAGGGGGAGCACCCCAGGCGTTTTTGGCGGGAAGGGGGGGCTGGGCCCGGATGCCTGGGTCCCTCCCAGCCGCAGGGGTGACGGGGAGGGGGGGACGTTAAAAAATAATCCAAAAACAACCAAAAACCCTCGAAAGCCACATTCACAGACACAAAATGAGGGTGGGGCGGGGGGGGGAATCCCCCTCCCCTTGTGCTGGGGGGGCGCCGTGGGCGGGGTCCCCCGAGCCGCGCGGGGGCGCTGTGGGCGGGGTCCCCCGAGCCGCGCGGGGGCGCTACACGGTGGTGACCGAGAGCAGGGGGTTGTAGACGGCGCCGCCGTCGCCGCCCCGCGCCAGCATCTCCTGGATCGTCACCCAGTTGTCCAGGATGCGGCGGCTCCTCTTGCGCAGCCCCCGGCGGGCGGGGGGCGGCTCGGGGGGGTTCCCGGGGGGGTTCCCCGCGGGGGGGTTCGCGGCCGCGGGCTCCGCGCGGCTCTGCAGCAGCAGCTCCCGGCGCCTGCGCTGCTCCCGCGCCCGCGCCAGGTGCTGCTTGCGCTGCTCGCGGCTCCAGTACCGCCCGGTCTTGAGCTCGCTCCGCGCGTCGTCGTCCGTGGTGGAGCCGCCGCGCTCCTCCATGATGCGGATGGCGCGGGCCTTGAGCAGCCGGTCGCGCCCCGGCCGCTTCCCCCGCGCCCCCTTGCCGCCCGCCGCCCCCGGGGGCGCCGCCCCCAGCCCGCGCAGCAGCGGGGAGCTGCGGCAGCTCTCGCCCGTGTTGTAGGCGCTGGTGCTGTCGCGCTCGGGCGCCTCGGAGATGTCGGCCAGGGGCGGCTCGGCGCCCGCCGCCTCCAGCCAGGCGCGCAGGCAGCGCTCCCGCAGCCGCTCCATCTTCTGCGCCCGCAGCAGGTGCCGGCACTTGAACTCCAGGTGCCGCAGCTCCTCCTCCAGCAGCGCCAGCTCCGCGCGGCCCGCGGCCGCCGCCCCCAGGCGCCCCCGCAGCTGCCGGTAGCGCCGCAGCTCGGCCTGGCTCAGCCCCCCCGGGAGCGCCCCCGCCCCCGCTCCCGCCGCGGCGCCCGGCGCGGACCCGGGGCTGAGCGCGGACCCCGCCCTAGCGCTGGGGGCGACTCCCGCTCCGGGCGGGGCCGCGGAGCCGGCGCCGGGTCTTGCGCTGGACCCCGCTCCCGAGTGGGGTCTGAATCCAGACGCTCCGGGTCTTCCCGCGGAGCCCGAGCCCGAGCTGGATCCGGAGCCGGGTCTCCCCGCGGGGCTCAATCCGGCTCCGGGTCCGGGTCCGGGTCCGGCGCGGGCGCGCGGGCTGAGCGGGGGCGCGCGGGGCGCGCGGCGCGGGGGCGCGCGCGGGGGGGGCCCGTCCGCGCCCTCGTCCCCCAGCAGATCGTGCTCCGAGCTCTCCTCGTTCCGCGTGCTCTCGTCCGTGCGCCCGACCCCGCTGTCCGGCTCCGCCCCCCGCGCGCCGGGCGTGGCCGGGCTGGGGGGCTGCGGGGGGGGGGGCACGGCGGGGAGCGCCCGTCAACCCAACCCCCCCGGACCCCGAACTGCGCCCCCAGACCCCAAACTCCCCCCCCCCCCCGGACCCCGAGACTGCCCCCCCCGGCACCCAAACTGCGCCCCCAGACCCCAAACTGCCCCCATAGGCACCCAACCTGCGCCCCCAGACACCAAACTGTCCCCCCTAGACCCCTAAACTGCCCTAACCAGGCACCCAAACTGCCCCCCCCAGACCCCCAAACTGCCCCCCCAGGCCCCCCAAACTGCCCCAACGAGGCACCCAAACTGCGCCCCCAGACCCCCAAACTGCCCCCCCAGGTCCCCCAAACTGCCCCAACCAGGCACCCAAACTGCCCCCCAGGCCCCCCAAACTGCCCCCCCAGGCACCCAAACTGCCCCAATAGGCACCCAAACTGCCCCCCCAGGCACCCAAACTGCCCCCCAGACCCCCAAACCTCCCCCCCAGCACCCAAACCGCCCCCGGCCCCCGCCCCACCTGCCCCGGGGGCGTCCATGGCCCCCCCAGCTCCCGCTCCTCGTCCGAGCCGAAGTCGTCCAGGAAATCCTCGCGGTCGCTGTCCTTCCAGCGCTGGGCACCGGGGGTCAGGAGTCCCCAGGACACCCCCCAGGACACCAGGAAGCCCCCAGGACCCCCCGGGCCCCCCAAGAAGCCCCCAGGACCCCCCCGGGACCCCCAGGACCACTCCGGCACCCGAGGAAGCCCCAGGACCTACCCCGGGCCCCCCAAGTCCCCCAGGACCCACCACCCGGGCCCCCCAAGCCCCCCAGGACCCTCCCGGGCCCCCAGGAACCCCCTGGATCCCCAGGACCCCCAGGAAGTCCCCAGGACCCCCCTAGGCCCCCCCGGGCCCCCCAGGCCCCACCCCAGGCCCCCCGGGCCCCCCGGACCCCCAGGCCCCACCCCGGGACACCCAGGCCCCCTGGGCCCCCCAGACCCCCGGCCCCCCAGCCCCCGCCCCGGCCCCCCAGCCCCCACCTGGGCCCCCAGGCCCCCACCTGGCCCCCCAGCCCCCACCTGGCCCCCCCCAGCCCCCTCCGGCCCACCCAGCCTCCCCAGGCCCCCCCCGGGCCCCCCAGCCCCCCCTGGCCCCACCTGGCCCCCCCAGCCCCACCTGGCCCCCCCAGCCCCCCCGCCCCCCCGCCCCCCCTGGCCCCCCCCGCCCCACCTGGCCCCCCCAGCCCCCCCACCCCCCCGCCCCCCCGCCCCACCTGGCCCCCCCCGCCCCCCCTGGCCCCCCCGCCCCACCTGGCCGTCGGGCCGCGCCAGCAGCAGGGAGATGTTCGTCTGCTGCTCGCGGGTCAGCGCGGCCACGGCCTCCTCGCGGTCCTGAACCTCCACCCCGTTAATCTGGGGGCGCGGGGGTCAGCGGCGCCGGGACCCCCAGGGACCCCCCCCCGGGACACCCCCAGACCCCCCCAGGGACACCCCCAGACCCCCCGGGACGCCCCCAGACCCCCCGGGACACCCCCAGACCCCCCCAGGACACCCCCAGACCCCCCCCGGGAGACACCCAGACCCCCCCAGGACACCCCCAGACCCCCCCAGGACACCCCCAGACCCCCCGGGACACCCCCAGACCCACCTGGACGATGCGGTCGCCCTCGCGGATGCGCCCGTCCTTGGCCGCGATGCTGTTGGGGTTCACCTGGGGGTGGGGGGGGGCGGGGGGGGGTCAGCAGCCCGGTGTCCCCGTACGGGGACACCGGGCTGCTGACCCCCCCCCGCCCCCCCCGGTACCTCCCCCACGTAGATGCCGGCGTCCTCCTCGCCGTCCGTGCGGTAACAAACCGTCAGCCCCAGCTTGTCGCGGTGGCTCGGCTTGCACAGCTCCACCTCCTGCGGGACCCCCGTCAGGGACCCCGGCGTCCGGGCCCCCGCACCCCCTTCCCCGCCCCCCCCCGGACCCGGTTTCCCCCCCCCTCACCTCGTACTCCAGCTCCTCGGGGCGCTCGGGCTCCCCCAGCTCCGCGGGGTCGAAGTAGTCGTGGGGGGCGGGGGGGCTGGGGGGGAGGGTTACTGGGTGGGGGGGGACCCCAGGGGGTTGGGGTCCCCGGGGGGGGTCTCTGGGGTCCCCAAGGGGGGGTTGGGGTCCCCAGGAGGGGTCTCTGGGGTCCCCAGGGGGTCTCTGGGGGGGGGTTGGGGTCCCTGGGGGGGGTCTGAGGGGGTTGGGGTCTCCAGGAGGGGTCTCTGGGGTCCCCAGGGGGTCTCTGGGGGGGGGGTTGGGGTCCCTGGGGGGGGTCTGAGGGGTCGAAGTAGTTGTGGGGGGCAGGGGGGCTGGGGGGGAGGGTTACTGGGTGGGGGGGGACCCCAGGGGGTCTCTGGGGTCCCCAAGGGGGGGTTGGGGTCCCCAGGAGGGGTGTTGGGGTCCCCAGGGGGTCTCGGGGGGGGGGGGGGTCCCTGGGGGGGGGTCTGAGGGGGTTGGGGTCTCCAGGAGGGGTCTCTGGGGTCCCCAGGGGGTCTCTGGGGGGTGGGTTGGGGTCCCTGGGGGGGGTCTGAGGGGGTTGGGGTCTCCAGGAGGGGTCTCTGGGGTCCCCAGGGGGTCTCTGGGGGGGGGGTTGGGGTCCCCGGGGGGGGGGGTCTCTGGGGTCCCCAGGAGGGGTGGGAACCCCAGGGGTTTCTGGGGGGAGGGGGGGTGGGGTGGGGGTGTGGTCCCTGGGGGGGTTGGGAACCCCAGGGGTTTTGGGGGTGTCCATGGGGCTTCCTGTGGGGCTTGGGGGTTCTGGGGAGGTCCATGGGGTCTCTGTGGGGCTCTAGAGGGGCTCCATGGGGCTCAGGGGCTCCATGGAGGTCTGGGGGGGTCCAAGGGGGTCTGAGGGGTCCATGGAGGTCTGGGGGGGTCTCTGTGGGGCTCAGGGGCTCCATGGGGGTCTGGGGGCTCCATGGGGCTCTGGGGAGGTCCCTGTGGGGCTCAGGGGCTCCATGGAGGTCTGGGGGGATCCATGGGGGTCTGCAGAATCTTGGGGGGGCTCCATGGGGCTCAGGGGCATTCATGAGGGTCTGGGGGGTCTCTGTGGGACTCTGGGGGGGCTCCATGGGGGTCTGGGGGGGTCCCTGTGGGGCTCAGGGGCTCCACGGAGGTCTGGGGGGGGTCCATGGGGGTGTGGGGGATCTCTTGGGGGCTCCATGGGGCTCAGGGGCTCCATGGGGGTCTGGGGGGATCCATCGAGCTCTGGGGGGGTCTCTGTGGGGCAGGGGGGGCTCCATGGGGCTCTGGGGGGGGTCCCTGTGGGGCTCAGGGGCTCCATGGGGCTCTGGGGGGTCTCTGGGGGGCTCTGGGGTGGCTCCATGGGGCTCTTGGGGGGGTCCATGGGGCTCTTCGGGGTCTCTGGGGGGGCTCCATGAGGGTCTCTGGGGGTCCCTGTGGGGCTCAGGCGCTCCATGGGGGTCTGGGGGGGTCTCTGTGGGGCTCTGAGGGGGCTCTGTGGGGCTCAGGGGCTCCATGGGGGTCTGGGGGCTCCATGGGGCTCTGGGCGGGCTCCATGGGGCTCTGGAGGGGGTCCCTGTGGGGCTCAGGGGCTCCATGGGGCTCTGGGGGGGCTCCATGGGGCTCTTGGGGCTCTTGGGGGGGTCCATGGGGCTCTTGGGGGTCTCTGGGGGGCTCCATGGGGCTCTGGGGGGGTCCCTGTGGGGCTCAGGGGCTCCATGGGTCTCTGGGGGGCTCCATGGGGCTCAGGGGGGGTCCATGGGGGGTCTCTGTGGGCGGGGGCTCCCCGGGTGCGGCACTCACGGCTCGGCCCCCCCGAAGCTGATGTCCGTCTGGGTGCCACTGTCCACGAGGCCGCCGGCGGGGGGGGGGCCCGGGCCGGGCCCCCCCCAGGGGTGCGGGGGGGCGGCTCCCGGGGGGGCGGTCCCGCCGCTCGGGGGGGGGCGGCGCCTCAGCACCTGCAGCACCAGCGGCTCCCGGGGCCCCGCCCGGCCCCGCCCCCCCCGCGGCGCCTCCTTCGCGCTCACCTGGGGGGCGGGGGGTCAAGGGGGGGCCGGGGGGAGGGGGCGCCCCGGGGGCTCGGCCCCCCCGTCCCCCCTCCATTGTCTGCCGCTCGCCCGGAAACGGCGGCAGCGGTTGCCATGGAAACCCGCGGGGGGATGGGGGCCCCCCCACCCCTTGGAGCCGCCAGCCCCGCCCCCTGCCCCTATAGACCCCATTACCCACCCCCCTATAGACCCCATCGCATGGACCCCACCCTACAGCGCCCTCACCTACCCCTATAGACCCCATAGACCCGCATACCTGCCCCTATAGACCCCAATGTCCACACACCTATAGCCCCCTCACCTGCTCCTATAGACCCCATAGACCCCCATACCTGCCCCTATAGACCCCATTGTCCACACGCCTATAGCTCCCTCACCTGCCTCTATAGACCCCATAGACCCGCATACCTGCCCCTATAGACCCCATTGTCCACACCCCTATAGCCCCCTCACCTGCCCCTATAGACCCCATAGACCCCCATACCTGCCCCTATAGACCCCATTGTCCACACGCCTATAGCCCCCTCACCTGCTCCTATAGACCCCCATACCTGCCCCTATAGACCCCATTGTCCACACCCCTATAGCCCCCCTTACCCATCCCTCTGCTCCTATACCCCCCGTATCTGTCCCTATACCCCTATAGACTCCATTATCCACCCCCACACCCCCCGGTTCTGGCTCGCCCGGCCCCTCACACACCCCTATAGATCCTCACACATCCCTATAGAGCCTCACACACCCCTATAGAGCCTCACACACCCCTATAGCCCCTCACACACCCCTATAGATCCTCACACATCCCTATATCCCCTCACACACCCCTATAGCTCCTCACACACCCCTATAGATCCTCAAACCCCCCTATAGCCCCTCACACCCCTATAGCCCGTCACACCCCCTACAGCTCCTCACACCCCTATAGCTCTTCACACACACACATTCTTCTATAGCTCCTCACACACCCCCTATATCCCCTCACACCCCCTATAGCTCCTCACACCCCTATATCCCCTCACCCCCCTCTATCCCCTCACCCCCCTCCATCCCCTCACACCCCTCCATCCCCTCACCCCCCTCCATCCCCTCACCCCCCTCCATCCCCTCAGCCCCCTCCATCCCCTCACCCCCCTCCATCCCCTCAGCCCCCTATAGCTCCCCACATACCCCTCACCCCGCCCCGCCCCGCGCCCCTCCCGCCGGCCCGGTACCTGCAGCGCGAGCCGGCGCTGCTCCTCGGGCGGCCGCACCACGCACAGGTTGCAGCCCATGGCCGGCCCGGCCCTCCCGAGCCCCGGCCCCGGCTCCGGCTCCGGACCCGCCCCGGGCTCAGCCCCGGGCCCCGCGCTCCGGGCGGCGGCAGCGGCCCCCCCGGCCCCCCCCGGCCCCCATGGCCGGCGGAGGGTCCGGCGGGGCCGCCCGCTTCGGGCCGGTTCCGGTTCCGGTTCGGGCCGGTTCGGGCCGGTTCCGGCGCGCGGCGGCGGCGGCAGGTGGCGGCTCGCGGCGATGGCGGAGGGCGGGGCCGGCGATGGCCACGCCCCCTCCTGCGCGGCCACGCCCACAGCCCCCCGCCCGTAGGCACCCCATATGCACCCCATAGGTTCCCTCCAGACCCCCACAGCACCGACCCAGAGCCGCTGCAGCCCTCCCAGCCCCCTATAGCCCCCCCAGTCCCCTGTATCCCCCAGCCCCCTATAGCCCCCCAATCCCCTATAGCCCCCCAGCCCCCTATAGCCCCCCAGCCCCCTATAGCCCCCCAATCCCCTATAGCCCCCCCAGCCCCCTATAGCCCCCCCAGTCCCCTATAGTCCCCCCAGCCCCCTATAGCCCCCCCAGCCTCCTATAGCCCCCCAATCCCCTATAGTCCCCCCAGCCCCTTATAGCCCCCCCCAGTCCCCTATAGCCCCCCAGTCCCCTATAGCCCCCCAGCCCTCTATAGGGCCCTGTAGCCCCCCCACTCCCCTATAGCCCACATAAACCTCCAGAGCCCCCTGTAGAACCAACACAGCCCCCTATAGCCCCCCATCGCCCCCCCCAGATCTATAGGTCCCAGCCCCTATAGACACCCACGCACCCTCCCGGCAGGTTCCTCCTTTATTTCACCGCGGGGGGGGGGGGGGGAACGGGGGGGGGGATGAAATTTCCCCTTTTTCGTGTATTTTTGCTCGACGTGTTCTGGTTTCCGTATGGGGGAATGTACAGAATGTATAGGGGCGGGGGGGGGCACGCGGGGGGGCTCGGCTGCCGTTTTGGGGCCTTTTCCGCTTCTTCTTCTCGGTGGGGGGGGGGGGGGGGGCACACATGGGGGCTACGCAGCTACAACACCAGCGCATGGGGGGGCAGCCCCGCGGGGGGGCATCGGCTCGGGTGCTGCCAAGGCCGCGCCGTGAGATGCATTCATGGGGGGGACACTCATCGGGCCCCCCAAACTCTGAGGGGTCGGGGGGGCCCTGAGGGGGGGGAGAGGGGGGACTGAAATGGGGGGGAGGGGCAAAATCCCCCATAATTTGGTCTAAAGAGAACCCAGGCGTCCGGCCCCCCCTTCACGGCCAGGGTTAGGGGGGGAGCGGGGGGTCCCCCTATTTTTTGGCTGATTCCAATGGGGCTCCCTGCCCCCCCCCACGGCCCCCCCATTGCACAGGGGCTGGGGGGGGCACCGACGGGTCCCCCCCTTTGGCAGTGAAAGGGGTGGGGGGGCCCTTAAATGCAGGAGGGGGGCAGGAAGGGGTTGGGGGGGTCCAGAGCACTGGGGTGGGGGGGGTCCCAATGCTCTGGGGGGGTCCCCAGTGTCATAGGGGGGTCCCTCAATGTCATGAGGGGTCTCAATGCAATGGGGTCTCCTCAGTACTGGAGGGGGGTCCCTAATGCTGGGGGGCTCCCCCAATGCTGGGGGGGGTCCCCCAATGTCATAAGGGGTCTCTCAATGCAATGGGGGTGTTCCCAGTGCCACGGGGGGGTCCCTAATGCTGGGGGGGGCGGTCCCAATGTCATAAGGGGTCTCAATGCAATGGGGGCATCCCCAGTGCCGTGGGGGGGTCCCCAATCTCATAAAGGGTCCCTCAATGCCATGGGGGGGTCCCCAGTGTCTTGGAGGAGTCCCCAATGTCACAAAGGGTCCCCCAGTGCCATGGGGGGGTCCCCAATCTCATAAAGGGTCCCCCAGTGCCATGGGGGTGGTCTCCAGTGTCTTGGAGGAGTCCCCAATGTCACAAAGGGCCCCCCAGTGCCATGGGGGGGGTCTCCAGTGTCTTGGAGGAGTCCCCAGTGTCATAAAGGGTCCCCCAGTGCCATGGGGGGGTCCCCAATCTCATAAAGGGTCCCCCAGTGTCATGGGGGGTCCCCAGTGTCTTGGAGGAATCCCCAGTGTCACAAGGGTCCCCCAGTGCCATGGGGGGGTCCCCAGTGTCTTGGAGGAGTCCCCAGTGTCACAAGGGTCCCCCAGTGCCATGGGGGGGTCCCCAGTGTCACAAAGGGTCCCTCAAAGCCATAAGGGCTCCCCCAGACCCAGGGGGGTTCCCCGATAGAACAGGGGCCTCCCCCAGCCCTGGGGGGGTCCCCAATGCGAAGGGGGCTCCCCCAGCCCCCTACTCGAGGGGCGGCGCGGCCGAGGGGCTGGCGGGGCCGGAGCTGCCGGCCGCGCCGCGGGCGCCGCTGTACTGCCCGATGAAGGAGCCGTCCTCGTTGAACTGCACGTCGGCGCTGCCGCCGTACCCGGCCAGGCTGTCGTCGCTGCCCAGCGCGGCCCCCGGCGCCCCCAGCGACCGCCCCGAGCTGCCCGACGCCTTCTCCTCCCCGTCACTGCCCAGCGCGGGGGCACCGGGGTCAGCAGCACCGCCGACCCCGCTGCCGCCACCTCCCCAGCACCCCGTGACCCCCAGGGATGCAGTGACACGGTGCCCCCCCGGGATGCGGTGACACCCCCAGGATGCGGTGACACCCCCAGGATGTGGTGACACCCCCAGGATGTGGTGACCCCCCCGGGATGCGGTGACACCCCCAGGATGCGGTGACACCCCCAGGATGTGGTGACACCCCCAGGATGTGGTGACCCCCCCTAGGATGTGGTGACCCCCCCGGGATGCGGTGACACCCCCAGGATGCGGTGACACCCCCAAAGATGTGGTGACACCCCCAGGATGCAGTGACACCCCCTAGGATGTGGTGACACCCCCAGGATGCGGTGACACCCCCTAGGATGTGGTGACACCCCCAGGATGCGGTGACACCCCCAAAGATGCGGTGACACCCCCAGGATGTGGTGACACCCCCAGGATGCAGTGACACCCCCTAGGATGTGGTGACACCCCCAGGATGCGGTGACACCCCCTAGGATGTGGTGACACCCCCAGGATGCGGTGACACCCCCAGGATGTGGTGACCCCCCCTAGGATGTGGTGACACCCCCAGGATGTGGTGACACCCCCAGGATGCGGTGACACCCCCAAAGATGCGGTGACACCCCCAAAGCCGCGGTGACACCCCCGTCCCCCCCTTACCTCTCCAGGGACCTGCGGGAGCGGCAGCAGCAGCGGGAGAGACAAAGCGTCAAGGGGGGGGAAGCAGCGAGGAGGGGGGGAAGCTCCACCCCCGGGGCAATTAGTAATGAGGGGGGGATAATGAGGAGGGGACTGATCAGCAGAAGGGGACTAATTAGCAGAAGGGGGGCAATCAGTGAGAGCAGGGCAGGGAGCAAGCAGAGGGCGCCAGCAAGCTCCGGCCCCGCCCACCGCGATAAGCCCCGCCCACCGCGATAAGCCCCGCCCCAAAGGCACGGACCACGCCCCCTCAGGCCCCGCCCCCACCTGTACTCCCCGAAGGTCTCGTCCTTCATGGGCCGGGCCTCCGAGTCCACCTGCGTGTCCTCCTTGTCCTTCACTGGGGGGGCACGGATCGGGTCAGGGGGGCCGGGACCCCCCCCAGCTCTGGGGACCCCCCCAGGGCCCCCCTAAAGCTTCAGAGCCCTCCCTAGGGCCCCTCCCATGAAACACCCCCCCCACTGACCCCTCCCACAAATTGAGGACCCCCTCCCAAGCCTTGGAGAACCCCCCACAACTTAGGGGACCCCCCCACAACATAGGAGACCCACTCCACCTTAGGGGACCCCCCCCCAACTCAGGGGATCCCCCCAGCTTAGGGGACCCCCCACAACTTAGGGACCCCTCTCACAACTTACGGGACCCCTCACAACTTAGGGATGCCTCTCAACTTAGGGGACCCCCCCAACTTAGGGGATCTCCTCCAACTTAGGGGATCTCCTCCAACTTAGGGGACCCCCCCCCAACTTAGGTACCCCCCTCAAAACTTAGGAGATCCCCCAACCTAGGGACCCCCCCCCAACTTAGGGCATCCCCCAACTTAGGGGACCCCCCCCAACTTAGGGGACCCCCCCACAACTTAGGGACCCCCCCCAACTTAGGGGATCCCCCCCAACTTAGGGACCCCCATCACAACTTAGGGGACGCCCCACAACTTAAGGACCCCATCCCCAAGCCTTGGGGACGCCCCATCACTTACGGACCCCCCAAACCCTGGTGAAAGCCTTTACCAGCCCGAGAGCGCCCGGGGGGTCCCAGGGCCCTGGGGGGGCGGGGGGGGCCTGGGGGGGTGCAGAGGGGTCCGGGGGGCGCGGGGGGGTGCAGAGGGGTGCAGAGGGGTCCGGGGGGCTCACCCGAGTACTTGCCCCCCTTGCTGCGCCGCAGGAAGCAGAGGCCGAGCAGCAGCAGCAGCAGCAGCACCGCCGCGCTCACGAAGCCGATGAACCAGCCCTCGCTGGCGAAGCCGCCGGCCGGGCGGGGGAGCACTGGGGGGCAAGGGGGGTAAGGGGGGTCAGCGGGGGGGGCACTGGGGGGCAAGGGGGGGGCAAGGGGGGTCAGCGGGGGGGGCACTGGGGGGCAAGGGGGGGGCGGGGGGGGGCACTGGGGGGCAAGGGGGGTCAGCAGGGGGGGAGCAAGGGCGTCAGCGGGGGGGGTCATTGTGGGGAGGGGATGGCGGGGACCCCCCCCCGAGCAGCCCAGTGGGGGAAAACCAGCACTGGGGGGGGGGGGGGTGAGGGGGAAAAGGGGGGGTCCAAGGGGGAAAAGGGGGGTCCAAGGGGGAAAAGGGGGGTCCAAGGGCACCTGTGGGCACTGGGCGGGGTGGAGGGAGCCCGCGGGTTTGGGGGTTCGGGGGGGCTTTGGGGGTGTTGGGGGTGTCAGAGGTGTTGGGGGTGTCGGGGAGGTTTCGGGAGGGTTTTGGGGGTGTCAGGGGGTTTGGGAGTGTCAGGGGGTCTTGGGGGGTTTTGGGGGCATCAGGGGTTCCCGGGGGGTGTTGGGGTGTCAAGGGGTGTCGGGGGGTGTCAGGGGGTTTGGGGGGGTTTTGGGGTGTCAGGGGGTGTCGGAGGATTTCGGGGGGTTTTGGTGTCAGGTGGTCCTGGGCGGTGTCAGGGGGTGTCGGGGAGTGTCGGGGGGTGTTAGGGGCTTTGGGGGGGTTTTGGGGGTGTTGGGGTGTCAGGGGGTGTTGGGGGGGTGTTGGGGGTGCCGGGGGTCCGGGGGGGACTCACGGGTGCCGTTGGTGTGCACCTCGCTCTCCCAGAAGGCCACGCGCTCCCCCGAGTGGTTGCGCCCCACGAACTGGACGCGGTAGGAGGTGCCGGGGCGCAGCTCCCCCAGGCGGTACCGGCCCAGCGAGGAGTTGGCGCGGCCCGACGTGCGCCACGGCTCCTCGGCTGCCGCGGGGGCGCGCACGGGGTCACCCACGGCCCGGCCCGCCCCGCGGCCCCGCCCCACGGCCCCGCCCCGCGCCCCGCCCCGCGGCGCGCACGGAGGGACCCCCAGGCCCCACATCCCCCATCCCCAGCAGGGAACCCCGCCTCACCCACACCCCCCACACACTCTACATGGACCCCCCAAATCCCACACTGATCCCCAAACCCCACATGGACCCCCCAAACCCCACATGGACCCCCAAACCCCACATCACATTCCCCCTCCTCCTCCACTTCATCCCTCCCCACTCAGGACCATTCAAACCCCACACGGACCCCCACAAACCCCCCCCCGGGACCCCCAACCCTACATGGACCCCCCAAACCCCCCCGGGCCCCCCACCCCCCAAGGACCCCCAGCCCCCCCGGGCCCCCCGCCCTCACCGCTCTTGCTCATGTACTGGACCTCGAACTCCACGTTGTCCTGGGGCTGCGCCAGCGTCCAGCGCAGCTCCGTGAAGTCCTCCCCCACCTCCCCCACCACCACGCTGCCCAGCGCCGGCAGCACTGGGGGGGGGGTCAGCAGCGCGGGGGGGCCCCGATCCCCCCAACCCCCCCGGCCCCCAGGCCCTGCGTGCGCCCCCAAAAACGGGGCAGCGCCCCCAAACGGGGCACCCCCAGCACCAGCCCCACCCTGTGCCTTGGGCCACCCCCTGGTGCCAGCTCCATTCCCCCCCCCCCCCCATTTTCGGGGTCCCCTCCCTGTTCTGATCCCCCTCCCCACAATGGTTCCCCCCCATCTCGGGGTCCGCTCCCCATTTTCGGGGTCCCCTCCCAGTGCTGGGATTCCCCCCTCCCCACTTTTGGGGTCCCCCCCGGTGTCATTCCCTCCCCACTTTCGGGGTGTCCCCCCGGTGTTTGGTCCCACCCCATTTTGGGCCCCACCCCATTTTCGGGGTCCCCCCCATCTTGATGTCCCCCCCATCTCGGTGTCCCCCCCATCTCGGGGTCCCCCCTCATCCCGGTCCCCCCCATTTCAGTGTCTCCCCCCACCCCGGTGTCCCCCCATTTTCGGTCCCCCCCGCCCCGGGGTGCCCCCCATCCCGGTCCCCCCCCCATCCCGGTCCCCGCTCACCGGGCTCCGGCACGAGGCTGCCCACGCGCAGCAGCGCCGGCCCCGCCCCCGCGCGGGTGAGCGCGCGCAGCTCCAGGCGGTACCGCCCCCCCGGCTGCAGCCGCGACAGCGACGCGTTCAGGGCGGCGGGCGGGAGCGACAGCGGCGGCGGCGGCGGCGCCTCGGGGGCGCCCACTGCGGGGAGCGCGTCGGAGCGGCCCGGAACACCCCCGGCGCCCCAGTGCCCCCCAATGACCCCCAGTGCCCCCAATGACCCCCAGTGCCCCCAATGACCCCCAGTGCCCCCCAATGACCCCCAGTGCCCCTCGGCAGCGCCCACTGCGGGGAGCGCGTCGGAGTGGCCCGGAACACCCCCGGCGCCCCAGTGCCCCCAGTGCCCCCAATGACCCCCAGTGCCCCCCAGTGCCCCCCAATGACCCCCAGTGCCCCCAATGACCCCCAGTGCCCCTCGGCAGCGCCCACTGCGGGGAGCGCGTCGGAGCGGCCCGGAACACCCCCGGCGCCCCAGTGCCCCCAGTGCCCCCCAGTGCCCCCAATGATCCCCAGTGCCACCCAATGAGCCCCAGTGCCCCCAATGACCCCCAGTGCCCCTCGGCAGCGCCCACTGCGGGGAGCGCGTCGGAGCGGCCCGGAACACCCCCGGCGCCCCAGTGCCCCCAGTGCCCCCAATGACCCCCAGTGCCTCCCAGTGCCTCCCAGTGCCCCCAATGACCCCCAGTGCCACCCAATGACCCCCAGTGCCCCCAATGACCCCCAGTGCCTCCCAGTGCCCCCCACTCTCCCCCAATGACCCCCAGTGCCCCTCAATCCCCCCCAATGACACCCAATGCCTCCCAGTGCCCCCCAGTGATCCCCAGTGCCGCCCAGTGCCCCCCAGTTACCCCCAGTGACCCCTAATGACCCCCAGCGTCTCCCCATTGCCTCCCAGTACCCACAGGGCCCCCCCAGTGACCCCCATTTCCCCCCAATGTACCCCAGTTCCTCCCCAGTGTCCCCCCAGTGCCTCCGGCGTCCCCAGTGCCCCCGGTGTCCCCAGTGCCCCCGGCGTCCCCAGCGTCCCCGGTGTCCCCAGTGCCCCCGGTGTCCCCAGCCCGTCCCGGTGTCCCCAGCCCGTCCCGGTGTCCCCAGCCCATCCCGGTGTCCCCAGCACCCCCGGTGTCCCCAGCGTCCCCAGCAACCCCGGTGTCCCCAGCGTCCCCAGCGCCCCCGGCGTCCCCAGCACCCCCGGTGTCCCCAGCGCCCCCGGCGTCCCCAGCGCCCCCCGTGTCCCCAGCGCCCCCCGTGTCCCCAGCGCCCCCGGTACGCACGCAGCCGGTACTGGAGCAGGAACCCGGTGAGGACGCCGTTCGGGTGCCGCGGGCGCTGCCACTCCAGGGCCAGGCTGGTGTCCCCCACCCGCTCCACGCGCAGCTCCTCGGGGGGGCCCGGCACTGCGGGGACCCCGACACTGAGCCCCGGGGGCACCAGGGACAGGGGACCCCAAACTGAGCCCCGGGGGACACTCGGGACAGGGGACCCCAAACTGAGCCCCGGGGGACACCAGGGACAGGGGACCCCAAACTGAGCCCCGGGGGCACCCGGGACAGGGGACCCCAAACTGAGCCCCGGGGGACACCAGGGACAGGGGACCCCAAACTGAGCCCCGGGGGCACCAGGGACAGGGGACCCCGACACTGAGCCCTGGGGGACACTCGGGACAGGGGACCCGACACTGAGCCCCGGGGGCACCCGGGACAGGGGACCCCAAACTGAGCCCCGGGGGACACCAGGGACAGGGGACCCCAAACTGAGCCCCGGGGACACCAGGGACAGGGGACCCGACACTGAGCCCCGGGGGCACCAGGGACAGGGGACCCCAAACTGAGCCCCGGGGGCACCCGGGCCAGGGGACCCCAAACTGAGCCCCGGGGGCACCCGGGACAGGGGACCCCAAACTGAGCCCCAGGGGCACCCGGGACAGGGGACCCAACACTGAGCCCCGGGGGACACTCGGGACAGGGGACCCTGACACTGAGCCCCGGGGGACACCAGGGAGCGGGGACCCCGAACTGGGGAGGATGTGGGGTGTGGGGTCTCCAGAGCACTGGGTGTCCCGGCACTGGGGTCCCGCGGTGGGGGGGTCCCGGCCCCGGGGGTCCCGCGGTGGGGGGGTCCCGGCACTGGGGTCCCGCGGTGGGGGGGGTCCCGGCCCCGGGGGTCCCGCGGTGGGGGGGTCCCGGCCCCGGGGGCCCCGCGGTGGGGGGGGTCCCGGCACTGGGGTCCCGCGGTGGGGGGGGTCCCGGCCCCGGGGGTCCCGCGGTGGGGGGGTCCCGGCACTAGGGGTCCCGCGGTGGGGGGGTCCCGGCCCCGGGGGTCCCGCGGTGGGGGGGTCCCGGCACTGGGGTCCCGCGGTGGGGGGGGTCCCGGCCCCGGGGGTCCCGCGGTGGGGGGGTCCCGGCACTAGGGGTCCCGCGGTGGGGGGGGTCCCGGCCCCGGGGGTCCCGCGGTGGGGGGGTCCCGGCCCCGGGGGTCCCGCGGTGGGGCCCGGGGGTCCCTCACCTCCCTCGGGCGTGTGGAAGCGGATCTCGTCGCTGGGGGGCCCGTCGCCCCGCCCGTTGAACGCCAGCACCCGCAGGCGGTAGCGGCTCCAGGGCCGCAGCGCCCCCAGCAGGGCCCCCCGCGCCTCTCCCGCCACCGTCAGCACCCCGGGGGGGGCGGGGCCGGGCGCGTGCCGCCGCGCGCGCTCCCCCACCCAGCCCTCGCGCCAGTACAGCACCTGGGGGCACGTCGGGAACACCCCCATAGACCCATAGAACCGCCCCATAGCCCCATAGACCCCATAGACACATAGACCCATAGCCCCATAGACCCCCATAGACCCCATAGACACATAGACCCCCATAGCCCCACAGACCCCCATAGCCCCATAGACCCCCATAGACCCCCATAGCCCCATAAACCCCATAGACACACAGACCCATACACTCATAGCCCCATAGACCCCCATAGACCCATACACCCCATAGACTCATAGACCCCACAGACCCCATAGCCCCATAACCCCCCCAGACCCCCTCCCAGCCTTTGCTCCAGTACAGCACCTGGGGGCACGTCAGGAACACCCCCATAGCCCCCCACAGACCCCAAAGCCCCCCATAGCCCCCACAGACCCCCCATAACCCCACAGTCTCCCCCCCAGCCCTCACACCAGTACAGCACTTGGGGGGCACGTCAGGAACACCCCCATAGCCCCATAGCCCCCCCGTACCCCCATTTCCCACCCCGTACCCCCATTTCCACCCCCGTACCCGGAATCCCCGGAGGTGCCCGCGCAGCTCCTGGGGGGTCCCCGAAAAGCTCCAGCGCACCCGCACGCTGCTGCTGTTCAGGATCTCGACCCCCACGTTCTCGGGGGTCACCAGCGGCACTGGGGGGGCAGCAGCGTGAGCCCCCCAAACCCACACACCCGGGGGGCTGCGAACCCCCCAGGATTCGGGGACCCCCACCCCATCAGGATTTGGGACCCCCACCCCATCAGGATTCGGGGACCCCCACCCCATCAGGATTTGGGACCCCGACCCCATCAGGATTTGGGACCCCCACCCCATCAGGATTCGGGGACCCCCACCCCATCAGGATTTTGGGGATCCCACCCCATCAGGATTTGGAACCCCGACCCCAGCAGGATTTGGGACCCCGACCCCATCAGGATTCGTGGACCCCACCCCATCAGGATCGGGGCCCCCACTCACGGTCCTCCCCCGAGTATCCGATGACCAGGGGGGGCTCGGGCCCCTTCCCCGCCTCGTTCAGCGCCTGCACGCGGATCTCGTAGGGGCTGAACGTGGGGGTGCCCCCCACCACCACCGGGGGGGCCCCCACCGTGCGCTCGCTCCAGCCGCCCCCCGGCTCCCGCCACTGCACCCGGTACCGAACCTCGGCCGCGTTCCAGTCCCCGGGCGCCAGCGGCTGCGGGGCGGACTCAGCACCCCCGCCCAGACCGGCCCCGGGGCCCCAGACCGGCCCCGGACCCCCAGACCGGCCCCGGACCCCCCAAACCGGCCCCGGGCCCCCAGACCGGCCCCGGGCCCCCCAGACCGGCCCCGGACCCCCAGACCGGCCCCGGACCCCCCAAACTGGCCCCGGACCCCCTGGTGGACCCCATCAAACCCCCCGACACCCCCAAACCTGCCCTAACCCCCCTGACGCCCCCAAACTGCCCGCAATTGAATGGACTCCCCAAACCTGCCCCAACCCCCCCGACCCCCCCAAACCTGTCCCCAACTGAATGGACCCCCCAAACCTGCCCCAACTCCCCTTGACCCCCCCAAACCTGCCCGAACCCCCCTGCCCCCCTCACTCCCCCTGACCCCCCCAAACCTGCCCCAACCACCCCGCGCCCCCCCAAACCTGCCCCAACCCCCCTGACCCCCCAAACCTGCCCGAACCCCCCTGTCCCCCTCACCCCCCCGACCCCCCCAAACCTGCCCGAACCCCCCTGCCCCCCTCACCCCCCCGACCCCCCCAAACCTGCCCCAACCACCCCGCGCCCCCCGCCGCCGGCCCCGGACGCCTGGGTCCGCTACCTGCCAGGTGATGACCAGGTTGGAGGTCTCGTTGCCTTCGCCCTTGACGCCCCCGGGGTTGCGCTCAGGGGCTGGGGGGGCACAGAGGCTCAGCGACCCCCCCGCCGCACGGAGCCCTCGGGGCGCGGGGGGGCGCTCACCGGCGGGGGGGGTGGCGACGGCGGCGCTGGGGGCGCTGGGCTCCCCCCGCCCGTAGGCGTTGGCCGCCAGCACCCGGAAGCGGTACCGGCCGTACGGGGACAGCGGGACCCGCGCCCAGCGCTGCCCCCCCGGCACCGTCAGCCGCTCCACGAAGCGCCCGGGCGCGAAGATGCCCTCCTCCTCCTCCACCACGAACTCTGCGGGGCACGGGTCCCTCAAAGCCCCCCGGGACCCCCAAACACCCCCCAGAGCCCCCAGGATCCCCCCGAGCCCCCCGGGACCCCCAAACACCCCCCAGAACCCCGCAAAACCCCCAGGACCCCCGGGACCCCCAAACACCCCCCAGAACCCCGCAAACCCCCCGAGACCCCCAAGCACCCCCCAGAACCCCACAAACCCCCCGGACCCCCCCAGTATTCCCCCGGACCCCCCAACACCACCCAGAACCCCCCAAGACCCCCTGGACCACCCAGAGCCTCCCAGGAACCCCCCGGACCCCCAGCACCCCCCCAGCCCCCCGACATCCCCTCGGACCCCCCAGAACTCCCCAGAACCCCCCAGAACTCCCCAGAACCCCCCAGAGCCCCCCAGGACCCTCCCGGAGCCCCAGAGCCCCCAGGACCACCCCAGACACCCCGGACCCCCCAGCACCCCCCAGGACCCCCCAGGACCCCCCCAGGACCCCCCCAGGACCCCCCCAGAGCCCCCGGCCCCTACTCTCGATGGGGCTGTTGTGCTCGTCCCCCGGGGTCCAGCTGAGCCGGACCTGGCGCTCCCCGTCCTCCAGCACCTGCAGCTCCCGCACCGGGCCCGGCCGGCCTGGGGGGCACGGGGGTCGGGGGGGCACGGGGGTCAGGGGGGCACCGGGGGGTCGGGGGTGCACGGGGGTCAGGGGGCACCGGGGGTCAGGGGTGCACGGGGGTCAGGGGGCACCTTGGGTGAGGGGGGCACCGGGGCGGTCGGGGGGGCACCGGGGGTCAGGGGGGCACCGGGGGTCAGGGGGGGGCTGGGAGAACTGGGGGGAAAGTGGGGGGAAACACGGGGGAAAACCAGGGGGGGAACCTTGGGGAAACTGCGGGGAAACTGGGGGAGCTGGGGCAGAACTGGGGGAGCTGGGGCAGATTGGGGTCCCCGGGGCAGATTGGGGTCGCGGTGCGGAACCGGCGCCACCGGGGGACGCGGGGCAGATTGGGGTCCCCGGGGCAGATTGGGGTCCTGGTGCGGAACCGGCGCCACCGGGGGACCCGGGGCACATTGGGGTCCCTGGGGCAGATTGGGGTCCCTGGGGCAGATTGGGGTCCTGGTGCGGAACCGGCGCCACCGGGGAACCCGGGGCAGATTGGGGTCCCCGGGGCAGACTGGGGTCCCCGGGGCAGACTGGGGTCCCGGTGCGGAACCGGCGCCACCGGGGCCGGGCCGGGGGTCTCACCCACGACGCGCAGCTGCGCCTCGGCCTCGGCCGCATCCAGGCGCGTCCACGCGCGGCACGAGAACGTCCCCTGGTCCCCGTAGTCCACGCCGGCCACCGTCAGCGTGTCCCCGCTCAGCACGTACCTGCGGGGGGACACGGGGACGTGAGCCCCCCCGGGGGGGAGGGGGGACCCCAAGACCCCCGGCCCTCACTTGTCGCTGTCGGGCGCCTCGCGCAGCGGCCGCCCGTCCTGCCGCCACTCCAGCCCGCGGGCCACCAGCGCCGGGTCGTAGGTGGCCACGCAGCGGAACGTCACCGTCTCGCCCTTCTTGGCCGTGACGCTGCGGGGGGGCACCTCGATCCGCGTCGCCGCTGGGGAGGGGGGCGCAGAGGGTTAATGGGGGGTTAATGGGGGGCTGGAGTGGTCTCGGGGGTCACGGGAAGAATTTGGGGGGGGCCTGGAGGGTCTGGGAAATGATTTGGGGGGGAACCCGGGGAGGATTTGGGGGTCCCAGGGGAGTCCTGGGGGGGATCTGGGGGAGATCAGAGAGCTCTGGGAGGTCCCAGGGAGGATTTTGGGGTGCCTGGGGGGTCCCAGGAAGGATGTAGGAGCCTCGGGAGGGATTTGGGGGGGCTCAGGGGGACTGGTGGGGGTCCCAGGAGGATGTGGGAGCCTCGGGAGGGATTTGGGGGGGCTCAGGGGGACTGGTGGGGGTCCCAGGAGGATGTGGGAGCCTCGGGAGGGATTTGGGGGCACAGGGGGACTGGTGGGGGTCCCAGGAGGATGTGGGAGCCTCGGGAGGGATTTGGGGGCACAGGGGGACTGGTGGGGGTCCCAGGAGGATGTGGGAGACTCAGGAGGGATTTGGGGGCACAGGGGGACTGGTGGGGGTCCCAGGAAGGATGTGGGAGCCTTGGGAGGGATTTGGGGGCCACAGGGGACTGGTGGGGGGCACAGGGGGACTGGTGGGGGTCCCAGAAGGACGTGGGAGCCTCGGGAGGGATCTGGGGGGCTCACGGGGACTGGTGGGGGTCCCAGAAGGACGTGGGAGCCTCGGGAGGGATTTGGGGTGCCAGGGAGGTTTTGGGGTCCTGGGGCACCTCTGACGTCGAGGCGCGCGCTGACGCTGGCGTTGCTGTGGGCGTTGTGCGCGCGGCAGGCGAAGCGGCCCCCGTCCCCCCGCCCCACGGGGCCCAGCCGCAGGGTCCCGTTGGTGAACACGAACGCCCGGTCGTCCTGCAGCGCCGGCTCCAGCGCCGCCGTCAGCCTGGGGGTTCACGGGGTCAGGGGGGGCTCCGGGGACCCGGCGGGGGGGGGGGCTGGGGAGGGGGTCTCGCTCACCACTCGACGGTGGGGGCGGGGGCCCCGAAGGCGCGGCAGTGCAGGAACGCCGTCTGGTTCTCCACCACCGCGTACGGCGTCGCGTCCGGCGTCAGGATCCTCACCGGCAGCTCTGGGGGGGCGTGGGGCGGTCAGAGGGGCGTCCGGGCCCCCCCAAACCCCAAACACCCCCCCGAACCTCCTAGGACAGCCCCAGGCATCACCACGGCAACAGGAACCCCCGGTTGCCACGGAGGCAGCCGGGCTGCTGTGGGAGCAGCAGGTTGCCATGGCAACCAGCTCCAGGCTGTGTTTCCATGGTGACGGCAAGGTGAGGGGTGCACGGTTGCCATGGGGATGGTTGCTAAGGGGGACACCCGGGGACGGTTGCCAGGGGGGACACCCGGGGATGGTTGCCAGGGGGGATGGTTGCTAAGGGGGGATGGTTGCCGGGGGGGGATGGTTGCTAAGGGGGGATGGCTGCCAGGGAGACCCGGTTGCCACGGAGATGCGGTTGCCGTGGGGATGTGGTTGCCGTGGGGGGATGTGGCTGCCAGGCAGACCCGGTTGCCGTGGGGATGCGGTCGCCGTGGGGACGCGGTCACTGTGGGTACCACATCCGCGGGCGGGAACCCCATGGCACGGGGATGCCGCCACGGCAACGCCCCCACTGCGGGGACAGTCCCCAGGGAGGATGCGGTTGTTGGGGGCGATGCCGTTGCTACGGTGACGGTTGCCAGGGCAACCTGTTGCTGTAGGGATGCTGTTGCCCGCGGGAACGCCCTTGGCGGGGGGAGGGCTGTGGGGGTGCAGGTGGGGGGATCCCGGTGACTCAGGGGGATCCCAGTGACTCAGGGGGAGCCTGGTGGCCAAAGGGGGATCCCGGGGGCCAAAGGGGGGTGCCGGGGGCCAAAGGGGGATCCCGGGGGCCAAAGGGGGGTGCCGGGGGCCAAAGGGGGATCCCGGGCGCCGCGGCCCCGCTCACCCACGACGTAGACGTAGGCGTTGGCCAGCAGGCGCCCGTGCCGGTTCTGGGCCTCGCACTGGGCCACCAGCGTGTCGTTGGGCTCCAGCTGCGACAGCACCAGCGCCCCCTCCCGCACGGCCCAGCGCGGCCCCCCCGGCGCCTCTGCAGCAGAGCGGGGGGGTCAGGGCACCCCCGGGGAGCCCAGAACCCCAGGAACGCTGACACCCCCCGTAAACCCTCACACCGCCCCCCCACGGACCCAAGAACCCCCCAGGGACCCCAGACGCCCCTCCTGCGACTGCAACACCCCCCACCCTCTAGGGACCATCCGAGGGACCCCAACAATCCCCAAAGGACCCAAAATGCCCCGCGCTGTCCCTACCGTCGATGGGGACGCCGTTGAGGCGCCAGCGCAGGTGGGGCCGCGGTTTGCCCCCCACCACGCAGTCCAGCCGCGCCGTCTCCCCCGGCCCGAACACCCCGCTCTGCGGGCGCCGCACCCAGTACGGGGCCGCTGGGGGGGACACGGTCAGGGACCCCCCAGCACCCCCGCCCCCGCCCAGTGCCCAGCCCAGCGCACCCCAGCGCCCCCAGGCCCGCCCTGAGCGCGCCCAGCGCCGCAAATACCACCCCAGTGCCCCCAGCACCATCCCAGTACCCCCAGCACCACCCCAGTGCCCCCAGCACCACCCCAGTGCCCCCAGCACCCACCCCAGTGCTCCCAGCACCCACCCCAGTGCTCCCAGCACCACCACAGTGCCCCCAGCACCCATCCCAGTGCCCCCAGCACCACCCCAGTGCCCCCAGCACCATCCCAGTGCTCTCAGCACCCACCCCAGTGCCCCCAGCACCCACCCCAGTGCTCCCAGCACCATCCCAGTGCCCCCAGCACCCACCCCGGTGCTCCCAGAACCACCCCAGTGCTCCCAGCACCACCCCAGTGCCCCCAGCACCATCCCAGTGCTCCCAGCACCCACCCCAGTGCTCCCAGAACCACCCCAGTGCCCCCAGCACCACCCCAGTGCCCCCCAGTGCTCCCAGCACCACCCCAGTGCCCCCAGAACCACCCCAGTGCCCCCCAGTGCTCCCAGCACCCACCCCAGTGCCCCCAGCACCACCCCAGTGCCCCCAGTGCCAACCCCGGTGCCTCCCAGCGGCCCCAGCACCCACCCCAGTTCCTCCCAGTGCCGGCTCCAAGCGGCTCCAGCGCCCCCAGCCCCGGCGCCCCCCAGCCGCCCGCAGCCCCGGCCCCGCCGCCCCGCTGCCCCGGTACCCTCCACGGTGACGAGGTGGCTGCGGCGGGCGCTGCCCTGCGCGTTCTCGGCCACGCACTCGTACTCGCCGTCGTCCGCCTCCTCCACCGCCCGCAGCCGCAGCGTCTTGTTGAAGTTCTCGAGCGCCGCGCGGGCCGGCAGGGCCCCGTTCAACCGCTGCCACCGCACCGCGGGCGTGGGGCTGCCACGCGGGGACAGCGGGGTCGCGGCCGTGGAGACACCGCGGGGGTGGAGGCACCGCCGGGACCGACATCACCCCCCCGGGACCACCGACGTCACCCCCCGGAACCACCGACATCACCCACCCGGGACCGACATCACCCACCCGGGACCGACATCACCCCCCGGGACCGACATCACCCACCCGGGGCCACCGACATCACCCCCAGGAACAACCGACATCACCCCCCGGGAACTACCGACATCACCCCCCGGGACCACCGACATCACCCCCCGGGAACTACCGACATCACCCCCCGGAACCACCGACACCGCCGGGACCGACATCACCCACCCGGGACCGACATCACCCCCCCGGGACCGACATCACCCACCCGGGACCGACATCACCCACCCGGGGCCACCGACATCACCCCCAGGAACAACCGACATCACCCACCCGGGACCACCGACATCACCCCCCCGGAACCACCGACATCACACCCCAGAACCACCGACACCGCCAGGACCGACATCACCCACCCGGGACCACCGACATCACCCCCCCGGGACCGACATCACCCACCCGGGAACCACCGACATCCCCCCTGGGACCGACATCACCCCCCTGGGACCCACCAACACCCCCGGGAACCACCAGCATCCCCCAGGGCCAGGAACCAGCACCATCCCCCGGGAGCCACCAACACCCCCAGGATGTCCCCAGGTCCCCGGACGTCCCTGACACCCCAGGACTCCTCCGGGCCTCCCCGCCCCCCGCGCCCCCCGGACTCACAGCCCCTCGGCGATGCACTCGAGCACCAGGGTCCCCCCCCGCAGGGCGATGTGGGGGGGCTGGGATTCCGGGGGCACCACAAGTCGGGGGCGGCGGGACTGCACGGAGTTACCTGGGGGAAGAGGGGGTTAGCGGGGGGGACACCCCTGAGATCCCCAGAGCCTCCCCAGAGGCTCCCCAGAAACCCAGAGACCCCCCAGAACCCCAGAGACACCCTGAGAACCCCAGAGACCCCCCAAGAACCCCTGAGACAGCCCCAGAACCCCTGAGACTCCCTAAGAACCCGAGACACCCCCAGAATCCCAGAGACCCCCCCAGAATCCCAGCGACCCCCTAAGAACCCCTGAGACATCCCCAGAATCCAAGGGACCCCCTAAGAACCCCAGAGACCCCCCGAGAACCCCTGAGACACCCCCAGAATCCCAGAGACCTCCCCAGAATCCCAGCGACCCCCTAAGAACCCCTGAGACCCCCCCAGAATCCCAGAGACCCCCCTGAGAACCCACCAATAAACCCATGGACCCCCCCCGAATCCCCCAGGGACCCCCACCAGAACCTCAGGGCCCCCATGCACCAAGGGGCTGGGGGTCCCAGGGGGTGTCAGGGGTCCTGGGGTCTCTGGGGGTGCCAGGGGTGTTTGGAAGTTCTGGGGGGGAGTTTGAGGGTTCCGGGTGGGCTCTGGGAGTCCTGGGGTCTCTGGAGGTGCTGGAGGGGCCTCGGGGGCTCTTGAGCGGGTTTTTGGGGTCCCCACTCACTGGGGCGCACGCGCAGGTCGAGCGGCTCCTTCTGGATGATGGTTCGGGGCCCCAGGTAGTGCGCGTGGCAGATGTAGTCGGGGTGACTGTCCCCCGCCAGCGCGTTGGCGAAGTACAGGAAGCCGTCCTGGCCCATGCTGACCCGCGCGTCCTGCGCGATGTGCATGATCCCTGCGGGGCACGCGGGGCGTCAGGGGCTCCCCAGAGTCCCCCGGGGGGGCAGCATGGCGCGGTGTGGGGTGCAATGGGGGGCTGGGGGGCAGTGAGGGGGATTATTGGAGGGCGAGGGGTCGTGGGACCCCAGGAGGGTATCAGGGGTCCCAAGGGGTGTGGGGGTGAGGGGTGGTATGGGGGTGCCTGGGGTGCAATGGGGTGCAGGGGTGTGTTAAGGGGGGGCAGAGGGGCTGGGGGTGCTGGGGTAGCTTAGGGGTGCAGTGGGGGATAAAGGGGTGCAGTGGGGTTGGGGGGTGCTGGGGAAGTTTGGGGGTGCTGGGGGGACAAGGGGGTGCAGGATCAGCCCCCCCAGCTGCTCACGGCTGTTGAGCCAGTAGATCTTGGGGGGCACGGCGCTTTTGGGGGGGTCACAGGGCAGCACCACGGGGTCCCCCTCCTCCACTTCCACCGGCGTCACCTTCTCCTTGGGCCACTGCGGCGTGTCTGGGGACAACAGCGGCTGGGGGGGCGCAGGGGGCGGGGGGGCCCCCCAAACCAGCCTGGGACCCCCACTCCCAGGGGTTCCCCCTGCCCCCCACACCAGCCTGGGACCCCCACTCCCAGGGGTTCCCCCTGCCCCCCAAACCAGCCTGGGACCCCCACTCCCAGGGGTTCCCCCTGCCCCCCCAAACCAGCCTAGGACCCCCACACCCAGGGGTTCCCCCTGCCCCCCAAACCAGCCTGGGACCCCCACTCCCAGGGGTTCCCCCTGCCCCCCCAAACCAGCCTAGGACCCCCACACCCAGGGATTACCCCTGCCCCCCCCAAACCCGCTGGGAACCCCAATGTCCAGATCTTGGGGGAGGGGGTGGGGCAGGGAAATCGGGGTGCAGCAAATCTGGGGGGGACCCTGTGGGATCTGAAGGCTCCCGGGGGGATTTCAGGGACCCCCCCCATTAGGCTCTGGGGGGATTCTGGGGACCCTCAGGGGGCTCTGGGGCACCCAGGGATATTTCGGGGACCCCAGGGCGGGTTTGGTGTCCCCGGGGGGATTTCAGACAGGTTTAGTGTCCCCGGGGGTACTCGGGGAGCCCGGGCGGGTGGGGTGTCCCGGGGGTACTCGGGGAGCCCGGGCGGGTGGGTGTCCCGGGGGTACTCGGGGAGCCTGGGGCGGGTGGGGTGTCCCGGGGGTACTCGGGGAGCCTGGGGCGGGTTTGGTGTCCCCGGGGGGATTTCAGACAGGTTTAGTGTCCCCGGGGGTACTCGGGGAGCCCGGGCGGGTGGGGTGTCCCGGGGGTACTCGGGGTGCCCGGGCGGGTGGGTGTCCCGGGGGTACTCGGGGAGCCCGGGCGGGTGGGGTGTCCCGGGGGTACTCGGGGAGCCTGGGGCGGGTGGGGTGTCCGGGGGGTACTCGGTGTCCCGGGGCCGGGGTCTCACTCTCGGCGATGACGCGCGCCTCGGGGCTCAGCGCGGTGCCCAGCGCGTTGCTGGCCCAGCAGCGGAACCGGCCCTGCAGGCGCCCGGCCTGGCTGGCGTTGATCACCAGGGTCCCCACGCCTGGGGACACCGTCACCCCCGTCTGCTCCTCGGGGGCGAACGGCTCGTCCTCCCGCGTCCAGCGGTACCTGCGGGCGGGGGACACGGGGGACGCGGGGGATGCGGGGGATGCGGGGGGGACGCGGGGGATGCGGGGGACGCGGGGGACGCGGGGGCGCACGGGGGTTGTGGGGGACGCAGGGGTGCACGGGGGACACGCAGGGGACACGGGGGACATGGGGGCGCACGGGGGACATGGGCGCACGCGGGGGATGCGGGGGACGTAGGGGACGCGGGGGTGCACGGGGGACATGGGGGCACATGGGGGACACGGGAGACGCGGGTGACACAAGGGATGCGGGGGAGATGTGGGGGACGTGGGGGACACGGGGGCGCACGGGGGACACGCGGGGGACACGGGGGCGCACGGGGGACACGCGGGGGCGCACGGGGGACACGGGGGACACGCGGGGGCGCACGGGGGACACTCACTGGACGGGGGGGTTGCCGGTGGCCGCGCACTTGAGGACGACGTCGTCGCTGGGGAACACGACGAGCTGCTCCTGGGGCTGCTCCGTCAGCTCGGGGGGCTGCAGGACTGCGGGGGGGTCACACACCCCGGGGACCCCCAGGGACCCCCCAAGACACCTGGGTACCCCAGAGCCCCGAGAGGCCGCCCTGACACCCCCCAGGGTGCTGCACACCCCCCGGGCACCTCGGGGATCCCCTGGGAACCCCCAGGGTCCTCAGAGCCACCCAGAGCACCCCTGGGATCCCAGAGCCCACCCAGGAACCCCCAGGACCCCAGAGACTCCCCCAGGATCCCGGAGCCCACCCAGGACCCCCCGAGTCCCCCCAGACTCACGCTCGTGCAGACCATCTGCGTCATCCCGGGGGGCACAGGGGGGAGAGACACAGCGGTGAGCGGGGGCCGTGAGCGTGCAAAGAGTCCTCGTGCAACAGTGAGCGTGCAAAGAGTCTTCATGCAACAGGGTGAGTGTGCAAGAGCTCTTTGTACAACAGTGAGCGTGCAAAGAGTCTTCATGCAACAGGGTGAGTGTGCAAGAGCTCTTTGTACAACAGTGAGCGTGCAAAGAGTCTTCGTGCAACAGGGTGAGTGTGCAAGAGGTCTTTGTACAACAGTGAGCGTGCAAAGAGTCTTCATGCAACAGGGTGAGTGTGCAAGAGGTCTTTGTACAACAGTGAATGTGCAAAGAGTCTTCGTGCAACAGGGTGAGTCTGCAAAGAGTCCTTGTGCAATAGTGAGTGTGCAAAGAGTCTTTGTACAACGGTGAGCGTGCAAAGAGTCCTCGTGCAAGGGTGGGTGAGTGTGCAAGGTATCACCATGCGAGGGGAGCAAGCGTGCAAGGGCTCCTGGTGCAAAGGGGTGCACGAGCCCCCCGTGCCAGGGTCCCACACTCACACTCGCGGGGGATGGTGATGGCGGCTCCGGGCGCCCCCAGCGCCAGCAGCAGCAGGAGCCCGAGCCCCCGGGGCAGCGCCATGGCCGGGGGCCTGGGGACACACACGGGGTGACCGTCACCCCCGGGGACCCAGGCATCCGGGACCCCCCCCGCCGCTCCATTGTGTGGCGGCCACCGCCTCCCCTCCCCCCCGCCCCAAGGATGCGCCCGTTTCCATGGCAACGCCTAATGAGGGAACCTGTCACCTTGGCTCGGGACCCAGGCGTCCGAGCGGCCCCGCCCCCATCCTCGTCAGCACCCTGGACAGGGGACCCAGGCGGCCGGGACCGCTCCCACCCGCGGGAAGGACCCAGGCGTCCGAGCGCACCCCACCCCCCCCCCCCGCCCCAGGGGACCCAGGCGTCCGGGCCCCCCCAGGAGGGCCCCCGGGGCGGAAGCGGGGGCGGCCCCGGCGGGAACAACGGGCCCTTGTTGACCCCGCATTCCTGGGGGGGGTGGGAGGGACCGGGCGGTGACCCCCCCCCCCCGGGCGGCACCCAGGAGCCCCGCCCCCACACAAGAGGACCCAGGCGTCCGGGCGCCTCCCTGCTACCCCCCCGCCCCCCATGGACCCAGGCGTCCGGGTGCCGCAGGTGGGGGGGTCAGGGCCCGTGGCACCTGTAGGGAAATGATTGCGATGGGGGGGGGACCCAGGCGTCCGAGTCCCCCCACAGCCCCCCAGGGGACCCAGGCGCCCGGTGACACCGCCCGTGCCCCCCCCCGCGGGCCCCACCCATCTGTTGGACGCGGGCTGGGATCCTATAGAGCCCCTATAGAGCCCCTACAGAGCCCCCCCGAGCCCCCCGGCTGCTGAGGGACCCTGCAGAGCCCCCCGCAGAGCTCCCTGTCCCCATAGGGACCCTGGAGACCCTAAAGACCCCCGCAGCCCCATAGACACCACACACAGAACCTATAGAGCCCCTGGCACAGCGCCCCTGCCCTATAGACACCCTGCTGAGAGCCTATAGAGCTCCCGACACGAATCCCTTGCCCTATAGAGACCCTATAGGCACAGCTCCCCGGCCCCCCAGAGACGCTGTGCAGACGCTATAGGGCCCCCTGCCATATAGACACCACATAGAGACCCTATAGCTCTCCCGGCAGAGCTCCCTGGACTTACAGAAACCCTTTGGAGACCCTATAGGGACCCCCCATGCCCCATATGGCCCCACACTGGATGGCGGGGACCCCCACCCAGCCCTACAGAGACCCCATCACCCCCTCACAGCGCAGCTCCAGCCCCACGGACACCCTATAGATCCACCTGCGCCCCAGCCCAGCCCCATATAGACGTGCTATAGAACCGCTACCCCAGCCCAGCCCTATAGAACCACCTGTGCCCCAGCGCAGCCCCGCAAACATCCCATAGGCACATCCTCACCCGACCCAGCCCCACAAACGGTCCATAAACATTCCATAAAGCCATCTTTACCCCAGCCCAGCCCCAGAAAGGTCCTATAGAGCCACCTTTACCTCACCCGAGCTCTACAAACAGCCTATAGAACCATCTCTACCTCAGCGCAGCCTCACAAACGCTCTATACATCCCTCTTTAGCTCAGCCCGGCCCTACAGACACCCTATAGAGCCGCGGTTACCTCAGCCCGTCCCCGTATACACCCTATGGAGCCACCGTTACCTCAGCCCGTCCCCACATACACCCTATACATCCACGGTTACCTCAGCCCATTCCCATATACACCCTATAGACCCACGGTTACCTCACGCCCATCCCCACATACACCCTATACATCCACAGTTACCTCAGCCCATTCCCATATACACCCTATAGACCCACGGTTACCTCAGCCCATCCCCACATACACCCTATAGATCCACGGTTACCTGAGCCCATCCCCATATACAGCCTATAGATCCACGGTTACCTGAGCCCATCCCCATATACACCCTATAGACCCACGGTTACCTCACGCCCAGCCCCACACGCCCCCCCCGCAGCCGTTTCCCGCCCGCCCGGCCCCGCGGGAGCCCCTTCCCCTGCGCGGCGCTGCCCGGTGCCCCGCTCGGCTCCCGGGGCAGCCCGGCCCGATCCCCCCGGCTGCGATCCCCCCGGGGCAGCCTCGGTCCGATCCCCCCGGGGCAGCCCCGGTCCGATCCCCCCCCGTACCTGCTCTGGCCGCTCCCAGCTCGGGGCTGCGGCTGCCGCGGGGTTGACATAATCCGCCCGCAGGCCCCGCCCCCGTGGGGAAGCCCCGCCCCACGGGGAAACCCCGCCCCCCGCCCCGCCCCCGCGGCCACACCCTGAGACACAGCGGGGAGCGCCCGGACGCCTGGGTCCCCGCGGGGGGATTTGAGCCACTCTCGGATCCCTGGGGAGGGGGCTGAGCCCCCCCGGACGCCTGGGTCCCCCGGGGAGGGGGCTGAGCCCCCTCCGGATGCCTGGGTCCCCCCGGGAGGGGGTTTAGACCCCGGGGTGGGGGGGGGTGCAGACCGAAAAGGCAGGGTTGAGGCCACCCCGGACGCCTGGGTCCCCAGCAGGGGGATTTGAGCCACTCTCGGATCCTTGGGGCCCTGGGGAGGGGGCTGAGCCCCCCTCAGATGCCCGGGTCCCCTACCTGCCAGGGAGGGGGGTGGAGACCCAAAGCGGGGGGCTGAGGCCCCCCCGGACGCCTGGGTCCCCTACCAGCCCAGGGGGGTGCAGGGACACCCCCTTTCCTGGTGGTCACCCACGGGGTGATGGGAACACCCCCTGCAGGAGGACCCAGGCGTCTGGGCACCCCCCGCCCATGAGGTCAGAGCGTTTTGTCGCTGATGACATCATCACTGGCTGGGCGGGGTGTGACGTCATCAGCCCGGACGCCTGGGTCCTCAGGGGGGTTGGGGGAGACACGCCCCCCGCACCCCCAAATACACACAGGGAAATAAGGGGGAACCTTTATTGGGGTACAGACATGGAGGGGGGCACTTGGGGACACCCCCCAGCCAGGAGCTGTGGGAGCAACCACCAGTTTGGGGAGGGCTACAGGCAGACCCCCCTCAAACCCAATTTGGGGTGCTGAGGACCCCCCCACCTCGGGGTTCCCCCCTTTTTGGAACCCTTCCCCATGGGGTGGGTCCTTCAGCCCTGCCCCCCAGCACCTGTTTGCGGGAAGCAGTTTTTGGGGTACCCGGCTCCCCCCCAGGACTTGTGGACCCGCTGGAGGGGCTGTTTTGGGGGGGGCGGGTTTTGGGGGGCCCATTTTGGGGGGCCTACGCCTGGATGCTGCTCTTGGTGCTGAATGCCAGGTAATAAACGACGAGGCCGATCGCGGCCGCCACCACCTCGGTCGACACCCAGGGACCGTTCCAGGCGCCCTGCCGAAAACGGGGGGGTCAGCACCCCAAAAACCTCCTCTCCCCCCCCCGGCCCCCCAGTGCCCCCAGGGCACAACTAAACCCCACCCTCAAATTCCACACCAAATTTCTACCACAAATCACCCAGCCCCCACTAAGACCCGGGGGACCCCCCAAGTTTCCCTCTAAGAACCTGGGGACCCCCCAAGTTTCCCCATAGAGCCTGGGGACCCCCCAAGTTTCCCCCTAAGACCCGAGGGTTTCCCCCTAAGACCCAGGAACCCCCCCAAAGACCCTCAAAACCCCCCTCAAAAAACTGACAGCCCCAGATCACCTAAGAACACTTTAACACACCCAAAACCCCCAGTTTCACCCCAAAACCCCACGTGCCCCTCGTGTTTGAAGCGCCGAGAGCCCCCCCAGCGCCACGGGACCCCCCGAACTCACCCTGTGATCCACGTTGACGGTGAAGAGGGGCCGGATTCGGGACACGTCCTCATTATTGCGCTGAGCCTGGGGACACGGGGGGGCAGAGAAAAGGGGGTTCAGATGCGGGGGGGGCACCCAGCGGTGGCGGGGGGGCACGCAATGGTGGCGAGGGGGCACCCAGCGGTGGCAGGGGGGTCACCCAGCGGTGGTGGGGGGGGCACCCAGCGGTGGCGGGGGGGGCACCCAGCGGTGGCGGGGGGGGCACCCAGCGGTGGTGGGGGGGGCACCCAGCGGTGCCGGGGGGGGCACCCAGCGGTGCCGGGGGGGCACGCACACACACCTTGCGCAGGGAGCTGTACGACTCCTCATCAAAAAACTTCACCTCGTAGGTGCCGGATTGGGCGCTGCGGTGCTCCAGGCTCCAGGACACCTGCAGAATTGGGGAGGGGGGTGCGCTGAGCCCCCAGACCCCCCCACCCCGGTCACCCCCCCAGGACCCCAGACTCACCTGGTAGCGCCCCACGTCCTGCCCGCGGGTGACGGGGAACTGCTTCCCGTTGACATCGGCGTAAAGAGCCACGTTCTGCAGGGATGGGGGGTGAGAGCTGGGGGCGGGGGGGTGAGAGCTGGGGGCGGGGGGGTGAGAGCTGGGGGCGGGGGGGTGAGAGCCGGGAGGGGAGCGGTAGTGGGAGCTGGGGGGGGTTGATGAGAGCCGGTGGGGGCAGTGGGATCCTTGGGGGGGTGGTGGGAGCCGGGGGGGGAGGCGGTGGGAGCCTGGGGGGGGCGGTGGGAGCCGGTGGGGGGGGCTGTGGGATCCTAGGGGGGCGGTGGGATCCTGGGGGGCGGTGGGATCCTGGGGGGGGGCGGTGGGAGCCGGGGTCCCCGCAGCTCCCCCCACCGGGCCCTCACCTGCGCGCCGTTCTTACACACGAGCGAGATCTCCACCACGAACACGCTCTCGGAGGCGATGACGGCGTCCGAAGTGGTGTAGTAGGAGGGGACGATGGCGGGCTCGGGGCACGGCTCGCCTGCGGGAGCGCGGGGACCGCAGAGGCCCCGGGTCCCCGTCACGAACCGCCCGCGCCCCGGAGCCCCCCCGCTTGTCCCGGGACCCGCCAGTCCCCCCGGGGCCTCCCGCAGCGCCCCCCAGGACCCCCCGTACCCGCGGCCCCGAGCGCCGCCGCCAGCAGCCCCACCAGCAGCGCCAGCACCGCCATGACTGCCGGCCGCACCGCCCTCCCGCCGCGGACCGCGGCTCGGCGGCCAATCAGCGCCGCCCGCCGCCGCGACGAGCCCAATCAGCTCCCGGGGGCGGGCCGCCGCGCGCCCTGCCGCCAATGGGAACCGCGTTCTGCCTTCGCGGGCGCCCGCAGCGGCGCGCGACGTGGCCGTGCCGCCGCCGCTGCGGGGGCGGAGCCGAGCGGTGCGCCTGCGCGGTGCCGCGCCCGCCGGACAAAATGGCCGCCGCGACTTATATGGCGCAGGAGGCGGTGCCAGGAAAGGCACGGCCGCGCCCCGGCGCATGCGCAGCGGGCCCGCCGCGAGGCATTCTGCTCAGCGTTCCCACGTCAACCGCTTCGGGGCGGGGCTCTCCAGCGGTTTTTCAGCATTTTTTCGCCCCAAAACAGGGATGAAGTGCGGCCGGGAAAGGGCAGGCGCCGTCGGTCCGAGACAAAATGGCGGGGGGCACCGCCTCTCTGAGGGAGCCAGCGGCCTCGCCCTGCGCATGCGCCGCACCTCCCACGCACAAAATGGCCGCCGCGACTTTTGTGGCGCTGCCGGCGGCGTGAGGGAAAGCACCAGGCGGACGGGCGAGGCGGGAAGTCTCGCGAGATCTCGAGCCCCGCCAGCCCCGTCCCCGGGCAACGCCGAGATCTCGCGAGAGCAGCGCGGCGGCCATCGCGGGGAGCGGCCATGGCGGCGGCGCTGGCGGCGGCGCGGCGGCTCCGGGTCCCGGCCGTGCTGGGGCCGCGCCCGGTGAGTGCGGGCGCCGCGGGCGCAGCGGCGGGACGACCCCCCCCGCCTTCCCGCCGGGCCCCGGGAGCGGAGCGGCGGGCACTCTGCCGGCGGCGGGCTGCGCGCTCCTGATTGGCTAGCTGGCGGGTGGGCGGTGCGGGGGCGGGTTGAGGCGATCTGATTGGAGTCGGCGGCGCGGCGGGGCGGGACTTGCCGGGAAGCGGCCCGCGCCCTGGTTGGCTCCAGACGCGGAGCCACCCGGCTCCGCGAATGCTGATTGGGTCAGCCACGAGCGCCGTGAAGCGCATTGGGCGCTGATTGGTTGATATTTATAGGGGAGGTGGGTCCGTGCGCCTGAGCCGCTAGAAGTGAGGGGGGGGAATAAAGCGGGGGTCGGTATTCAACCCCAGAATCCTCTGCGATTGGCCGAACTGGGGGGACCCAGGTGTGCCCCCAGGGGACCCGCTGACCTCCAGGTGACCCCTGGGATCGTTGGGCTCAGCCCCTAATTAGCGGCAGCCGTGTTAATGAGGCACCTGGGGCTGCCTGAGGGGCCTCTGGGAGGGTCCTGGGTCCCTTTGGAGGGGCGGGGGGACACACGGGTCCCCGGGCTGTGACATCTACCCCCCCACCCCCCCCCAGGCCTGGATTTCCCATGATGCTGAGCGGCGCCACCTCCCACCCGTAAGTGCTCCCCCCCCAACATCCCGGGGCCCCCTAACACTGCGGGGGGCTCACGGGGACCACGACGTGTCCCTTGTCCTCACGGGGGGGTCCCCAAACCCACCCTGTCCCCTCCAGGGGGCAGGGGGATGTTTGGGGGCCCCCCCTGTTTTGGGGTCCATGGGTGGGGGGGCGCATGCTGTTTGTGCTGTGTGGCTCTGGGGGCAGGTTTGGGGGGCCCCCCCCCCCCCATCGTGACTAACCGCCCCCGTTTCTCCCCCCGCACCGCGGCCGCCACCCCCGCAGCAGCCGAGCATCGTGAGTACGGGGGGGGGGACACCCCAAAAGCATGTGTGGGGGGTGCATGGGGGCACCTGCATGATGGGGTTCCCTGGGGGGTGGAGGGGGGGAAACACGCACCGGGGGGGCCCGGACGCCTGGGTCCTCATCCCCACCCCGTGTCCCTGCAGCCCCCCCCAGCGAAATATGGGGGCCGCCACACGGTGACGCTGATCCCCGGCGATGGCATCGGCCCCGAGCTGATGCTGCACGTCAAGGAGGTGTTCAGGTGGGTGCCCCCCCGAGCCCCCGCCCCGCCCAGGGGGACCCAGGCGTCCGGCGGACCCAGGCGTTCGGGTGTCCCCCCCAGGCATGCGTGTGTCCCCGTGGATTTCGAGGAGGTGCGAGTGGACGCGGAGTCGTCCGAGGAGGACGTGAACAATGCCATCATGGCCATCCGCCGCAACGGGGTGGCCATCAAGGGTGAGGGGGACACGGAGACGTGGGGACAGCCCGGGGAACACCTGGGGACGCCCCAGGGCCACCTTGGGGACATTCCAGGGGACACTCTGTCCCCTCCCCAGGGAACATCGAGACCAACCACAACCTCCCCCCCAGCTACAAGTCACGGAACAACCTGATCCGGTGAGACCGGGGTGGGCGGGGCCGGGATGGGCGTGTCCGGGGGGCGTGTGCTGACCGGGGTGGGCGGGGCAGGACCAGCCTGGACCTGTACGCCAACGTGATCCACTGCCGGAGCCTGCCGGGCGTGGAGACGCGGCACCGCGACATCGACATCCTCATCGTGCGCGAGAACACCGAGGGCGAGTACAGCAGCCTGGAGCACGAGGTGCGCCCCGCCCTGCCTGGCCACGCCCCCCGGGGGCAGGACACGCCCCCTGGGGGACCGCTGCCACCCCAATGCAGTGCCACGCCCCCGAGGGTGGCCACACCCACATGCAAGTACACTGTCTTAGCCACGCCTCTAAATCACAGCCACACCCCCCACACCAGTCACCTGCCTTGGCCACGCCCCCAGGGTGATGGCCACACCCCCCACCAGTCAACTGATTTAGCCACGCCCCCAGAGTAATGCTCGTATCCCTTAATATGCCACATTGGCCCCGCCCCCTACATGCCAGGCCACACCCCCAGCCTGGGCGTTCCCTGTAGCCCCGCCCACTGAGGCCCCGCCCCTGCAGAGCGTGGCGGGCGTGGTTGAGAGCCTGAAGATCATCACGGCCGGGCGGTCGCGCCGCATCGCGCACTACGCGTTCCGATTGGCCCGCGCCGCCTCGCGCCGCAGCGTCACCGCCGTGCACAAGGCAAACATCATGTGCGTGGGGGCGCGGGGCCAGGGGGGACACGTGGGGACGCTCCCCATGACCCCCGGTGGCCCCGCAGGAAGCTGGGGGACGGGCTGTTCCTGCAGTGCTGCAAGGAGGTGGCGGCCGAGTACCCCGAGATCGCGTTCCAAAGCATGATCGTGGACAACACCACCATGCAGGTGGGTCCGCGGCCCCCCCGCCGCGTCCCCCATGGCGCCAGGGCCCCCCGTGACCGTGTCCCCCCAGCTGGTGTCGCGCCCGCAGCAGTTCGACGTGATGGTGATGCCCAACCTGTACGGGAACATCGTGAACAACGTGTGCGCGGGACTAGTGGGCGGGCCCGGCCTCGTCCCCGGCGCCAACTACGGCCACGACTACGCCGTGTTCGAGACCGTGCGTGGGGGCCCTGGGCCCGGTCACAGCCGCCGTGGGGCGGGGGGGTCACACTGAGAACCCTGGGGAGGTTGGGAGGGCCATGGGGGGATAAAGGTGAGGGTTGGGGGGAATCTGGTGTCCTGGGAGGGTCCTGACCCTGCTTACAGCCACCATGAGTCTGGGGGTCCCAACTGGGGGGTCATATTGGGAGCACTGGGGAGGTTGGGAGGTCCATGGGGGGGCCCTGGTGGGGAGAAATGAAGGTTGGGGGAAATCTGGGGTCCTGTGGGGGTCCTGACCCTGGGTACAGCCACCATGAGTCTGGGGGTCCCAACTGGGGGGTCATGTTGGGAGGGCCATGGGGGGTCCCTGGAGGGGGTTCCTGGGATTTTGGGGACCCCCCAGTGACACCCCGCCCCCCCCCCGCAGGCCACGCGTAACACGGGGAAGAGCATCGCCAACCGCAACATCGCCAACCCCACGGCTGCGCTGCTCGCCGGCTGCATGATGCTGGATCACCTCCGGTGGGCGGGGCCAGGGCTGGGCGGGGCCAGGGCTGGGCGGGGCTGCACCCAAGGGGTGGGGTTACCCCGAGGGGGAGGGGCCCTGGACAAAGGGGTGGGACACCAGGCCTGGGGGTGGAGCCTCAAAGGGCAGGTTGCACCTGTGGGCGTGGCTGATGTGGGCGTGGCCTCCATCTGTCCATCCCCCAGGCTGCACAGCTACGCCTCCACCATCCGCCAGGCCGTCCTCTCCTCATTGGACGACCCCCGGGTAAGTCCTGCCCCCCCCAACCTCTCTTAAAGGGCGGGGTCAGCGTGCGCCCCGCCCCGACACCTGACTCCGCCCCCAGACGCACACGCCCGACATCGGGGGCCAGGGCACGACCTCGGGGGCCGTCCAGAGCATCATCTCGCACCTCCCCCGCTCCTAGGCCGGCCGGACGCCGCGGTCCCCCCGCTGGGGGTGGGGGGGCACACCCCAGCGCCCCCTGTGAACCCAATAAACCCCCGGAGCGCTCGGCGGTGACGCACCTTTATTGCGGCGCGGTTAGGGGCGGAGCCAGGGGTGGCGCAGGCACTGGGCGGCGGTGGCGCGGCGCGCGGGCTCGAAGGCCAGCATGGGCCGCAGGAAGCGCGCGAAGGCGGCGGCGGCGCCGCGGGGCCACTCGTACTTCTCCTGCAGCACCGCGCGCAGCCCCCAGGGCCGCAGGTGCCGGATGTGCCGCAGCTCCCCTGGGGGAGGGACGGGGGGTGAGGGACACGCGCGGATGTGCCCACGCCCCAAGCACCCAGCCCCTGCCACGCCCAGTTGTGTAGCCCCACCCCCAGGCTCACAGCTCCACCCCCAGCCTCACAGCTCCACCCTCAGGCTCATAGCCCCACCCCCAGGCTTATAGCTCCACCCCAAGACTCATAACTCCACCCCCAAGTCTTTAGCCCCACCCACAGGCTTGTAAGTCTACTCTCAGGCCTGTAGCCCCGCCCACAGGCTCATAGCTCCACCCCAGGCTCATAGCCCCACCCCCAGGCTCATAGCTCCAGCCCCAAGCCCATGGCTCCACCCCCACCCCTGTAGCCCCACCCCACATCTTGCCCCGCCCCCCGCCCGGCCCCGCCCCTCACCGCGGCGGTTGAAGAACTCCCGGGAGTAGCGCCCGCCCAGCGCCACGTGCCGCGGGATCTCCCCCAGCAGCTCGATCACGTGCGCGATGTGGTCTGGAGGGGCGGGGCACGTCAAGCCACACCCCCTCAGTCCCGCCCACTGCTTCCAGCACCACCCCCTCCTCCCAGGAGACTCCGCCCCTTCCCTGCCCTCCATGGTCTGTTAGCGCATCTGCCCTCGGGCCACACCCCTCCCGAGGCCACTCCCCTCCCGAGGCCACTCCCCTCCCGAGGCCCCGCCCCTCCCGAGGCCCCGCCTACCCTCATCCCGGCTGTAGTCCTCCCCCGAGTGTGGCTCGAACAGGTAATCGCCCGTCGCCAGCTCGAAGGCCTGGGGGGAAGGGGGCAGGTTGGGGGCGCTCTGTGGGTCGGGCGTGGGTCGGGCGTGGGTCAGGCCGTGGGTCGGGCGTGGGTCAGCCCCTCACCATGCAGGCCGTGCTCCAGATGTCGGCGGGGGGGCCGTACCCCGCCCCCAGCAGCACCTCCAGCGCCCGGTACTGCCGCGTCTGGATGTCCTCGGTGAAGTGACGGTGCTGGGGGGGCACGGGGCGTCACCCCCTCGCTGGGGCATCCCCACCCCCCACACCTCCCCAAACCGCCCCCACGCCCCCCAGACTGCAACCCCTATCTGCGGCAGAGCTGCTGCCCCACATCCCAAACCGCCCCCCCAAACCACCTCGGGGTGCAGCGAGCCCCCCAGTCCCCCCAGTTCCCCCCTCACCACCCAGCAGCCGTTGCCCAGGTCGGCGATCTTGATGCGCAGCTGGGGGGCACAGCGGGGGTCCAGGGGGTTCTCCTGCCCCCCTGGAGCCCCCTCACCTGTGTGGGGGGCAGTGGGAACATCAGTGGGGACACCCCGAAACCCCGCCCCCACCCCTGGCCACCCCAGGCCCCCTTAGCCCCAAATTGCTCCTCAATCCTCCCCCACCCCTCAGGACCCCCAATAACCTCCCCCCAAACTCCCCGTAAACCCAATCACCCCCCAACCCCCCCGTAACCCCAACCACCCCCCAACCCTCCACATAACCCCAGCTGCCTCCCCCAAGGTCCCATGTAACCCCAGTTGTCCCCCAATTCCTTCCTCCACCCCCCACTGCCCCCCCATAACCCAAACTGTCCCCAAATTCCTCCATCCACCCCCAATCACCCCCCCAAAACTCCCCCTGTAACCCCAACTGTCCCCAATTCCTCCCCCTGCCCCAAACACCCCCCAAATTCCCTCCCCATCCCATTCCCTGCTGACCAAGAGGGTCGGGGGGCCCCCCCGAGCCCCCCGAGATGAGGGAGCTGGAGGTGGGGGTGAGCAGGGAGTCGGAGGCGGAGCTGGGGCTGGGGGGTCGGCGGGGGGGGGCCCCCCCCGAGGCGGAGGAGCCCCCCGAAACCCCATCGCTGGCCCACAGGGTGTGCACCCCCGAGGACGAGGCGCCGCTGGGGGGGCTGCCCCCCCCTTCCTCGGGCTCCGGGGGGGCTGTGTCTGTGGGGGGAACACCCTGAGTCCCCCAAAACCTGGGATCCCCCTCCAAAAGGGAGGGGGCAACACCCCAACCCCCGGGTTTCCCTCCAGGACCCCCCACCCCAGCCTGGGGGGTTCAGACCCCCAGGGACCCCAAAACCCACACCCAGGGATCCCCAATCCCCCTTGGAACCCCCAACCCCTGCCCAGGGGCCACAATCCCCCCAGGGTCCCCAAAACCTCCCCCAGGGTCCCCAAAATCCATCCTGGGCTCCTCCCCCAGGACACTCGTTCTCCCCTCTTCGGGGTCCCGGCCCCGCCAGCCCCCCCCCATTGAGCGTCGGTGTTGGGGTCCCCTGGGGACCCCTCGTTGTCCCCTCCCAGGGGTCCCAGCCCCCCACATCGACTGTTGGTGGTGTTGGGGTCCCCCGGGGAACCCTCATTGTCCCCTCCCAGGGGTCACAGACCCCAGGACCCTCGTCGTACTCTGCTGGGGGTCCCAGCCCTCCTGCCCGCCCCCAGGACCCTCATTCTCCCCTCTTGGGGGGCCCAGCACCCCCAGCCCCCCCCCGCACTGACCGTCGGTGTCGGGGTCCCCCGGGGACCCCCCGTTGTCCCCCATGCGCTGCAGGTCACGCAGCCGCTGCGCCAGGAGCTGGTTCTGCCGCCGCCGCCGCCGCCGCCGCTGCGCCCGGGTCAGCCGCTCCTGGGGGGTGGGGGGGTCACCCGGGGCGGGGGGAACACGAGGGGACGTGCGGGGGGTCACCCCCAAACCACACACTCACGGGTTCGTCCTGCGGCGCGGAGCTCACTGCGGGGAGAACGGGGGAGTCAGAGGGGCCCCCTGGCGGGTGGGGGCGGGTTTGGGGGGCGGGGGGTACCTGCGCTTTTGGGGGGGCGGCCCCCCCGGGCCCAGCGCGCGGCCTGGGCCGCCAGCTGCCGCACGAAGGGCTCCCCCACCCGCAGCAGCACGTTCTCCGGCTTGATGTCCGTGTGGATGATCTTGCACTTGGTGTGCAGGTAATCCAGCCCCTCCAGCACCTGCGCCCCAAACGGGGGGCACCCCACATCAGGACGGACACCCCCACATCACCCGAGACTCGGGGGGGGCAGTGACCCACCTTCCCACCAGCCCTGAGGGGAGCGGGGAGGATTTGGGGGTCACCGTGCAGGGATTTGGGGTCTTGATGGTGACATCTGGGGTCTCAAAGGGATATGGGGAGGATGTGAAGAGATTTGGGGGGCTCTAGAAGGGCTCCCCACGTGGATCGAGGGGAGCACACAGGGCACTGGGGGATCCCATGGGGCCGGGGGGGCAGCAGGGGGATCTGAGGGTCCCTGGCGGGGGCACTGGGGTATTTGGGGACACTGGGGGATCCCATGGGGCCGTGGGGGCAGCAGGGGGATCTGAGGGTCCCTGGCGGGGGCACTGGGGTATTTGGGGACACTGGGGGATCCCATGGGGCCGTGGGGGCAGCAGGGGGATCTGAGGGTCCCTGGCGGGGGCACTGGGGTATTTGGGGACACTGGGGGATCCCATGGGGCCGTGGGGGCAGCAGGGGGATCTGAGGGTCCCTGGCGGGGGCACTGGGGTATTTGGGGACACTGGGGGATCCCATGGGGCCGTGGGGGCAGCAGGGGGATCTGAGGGTCCCTGGCGGGGGCACTGGGGTATTTGGGGACACTGGGGGATCCCATGGGGCCGTGGGGGCAGCAGGGGGATCTGAGGGTCCCTGGCGGGGGCACTGGGGTATTTGGGGACACTGGGGGATCCCATGGGGCCGTGGGGGCAGCAGGGGGATCTGAGGGTCTCTGGCGGGGGCACTCGGGGATTTGGGGACACTGGGGGACCCCATGGGGCCATGGGGGGCAGCAGGGGGATCTGAAGGTCCCTGGGGGGTCCCAGGGCCCCCTCACCTGGCGCACGATGCTCTTGACGCAGGGCAGGGGCAGCCCCTGGTAGTTGGACTTGACGATCCAGCGCAGGAGCTGGTGGCCCAGCACCTCCAGCACCATGCACACGTCTGGGGGGGTCAAGGAGCAACCGCACCCCCAGGACCCCCACACAGGACAGGGGGGAAGCGGGGAACCCCCCCGGGATCCCCCCCGGGGAGAAGGGGCCGCCGGTGTCCCCAGAAGGATACGGACACCGTTGACGCCCGAGATCTTGAAGTCGTCGATGAGCTGCACGATGTTGTCGCGCTTGGGGTCACTCGGGTCCGAGTCGCGGACCTGGGGGGCGCGGGGGGGTTATGGGGGGGTGGACGGGGCTGAGGGCGGGTCTGGGGGCATTTTGGGGGGGTCCAGCACTCACGCATTTGAGCAGCTTGATCTCGTCCAGGGCCGTCTCGGTGTACTGCGGTGCGCTCTTCACCACTTTCAGCGCCACGAAACGCTTCCGCCTGCGCGGGGGGGCGCACGGGAGTCCCAACCCCTCCCCCGAGACCCCCCGGCCCCGCCAGGGACCCCAGACCCCCCCGCACTCACCGCATGTCCCAGCACAGCCAGACGGTGGAGAAGTGACCCCAGCCCAGCTTGCGCACGACGTGGTAGCGCCCGTTGAACACGTCCCCGATGCGCACAGGGTAGTACCCGCCTGGGGGGGCACGAAATGGGGGGGGGGCTGGCACCCCGCTGCCTGCACCCCCCCACACGCCCCCCGCGGACCCAGGCGTCCGGGCCCCCCACCTTGGCAGTAGTCGCGGGGATCCTCCTGCTCCCCCTCGTCGGAGCCCGGCAGGGACAGGGGAGGGGGGGGCTCTGGGGACACATCCTCGGCGGGGCTGGGGGTCCTGGGGGGCAGAGCCACGTTTGGGGACCACAGTGTCCCCCCAGACCTGGTCCCCTCGTGGGGAGCACGGGGTGATCCCGAAGGGGTGAAACTGGGGGGCGGGTCCCAGGAGGTCCCGCTGGCCCCCCAGGCTGGAGCGGGGGGGTGCGCGGCACGCGGGGACATCACCCCCCCAAAATAGAAATGACCTCAAGGCCCCCGGCGCCGCGGGGGTAAAAATAGCGCTGGCGGGGGGAAGGGAGACCGCCAACGCTCCCCCGCGAAAAGGGGGCTCTGCTGGCCCCCCGGGATCAGGGACACCCCCAGCACCCGCCCAGCACGGGGGTCACGGGGTGGTCGTGACCCCGTGCCCCCCCCGTGGCCCCCTCACCGTGGGGGCGCTTTCCGTTTCTTGTCCCTTTTGCGCTTCTTCTTTCTCCTGCCTGGATCTGGGGGGGCGGTGGGGGTCACTGGGGCCCCCTCACACGGCGGGGACCCCTCATTCCCCCCCTTTCCTCTCACGAAAAGCCCCGAAACGTCCCAAAGCGCTTCCCTGCCCCCCCCATCCTCACGAACCCCCCGGGACCCACCAAGGGTCCCCCCAGCCCCGGGACCCCTCAAACCCCCCCGCTGCCCGGGAACCACCTGTTCTGTTCCCTCACAAAACCCCCCGGACGCCCGCTCGGGCCCCCCCGGGACCCCCCCGCCCGCGACACCCCCGGTTTCCCCTCACAATCCCCCTCAAAACGGCCCCAACGCCCCCCCATCAGCCCCGGCGCCCCCACTTTCCCCTCCCAACGCGCCCCGGACCCCCAGGGCAGGGTCGCCCCGGTTTCCCCTCACGACCCCCCCGTTCCCGCCGTTTTCCCGCCGCTGCCCTCACGGGTCCTCGCGCCCGCCGCCGCCCCCCCGCGCAGCTCCATGCCGCGCGCCGCCGCTCCGCGCGTGCGCCGCCCCCTCCCACCGACGGGGGTGGGGCCTGCATACCGGGGGCGGGCCAATAGGAAACCCCGCTCGGGATACAGCCCCCACCTCCTGCCCCGCCCACCCCGTCGCCATGGAGACGGCGCCGCGCAGGTCCTAGCACCCTCCCCCCCCCGCAGCTTCCAGCACCCGTTTTGTCGCGACAGAACCACCCCAAAAGAGGCCCCCGATATCCTCTGTATCGCGACAGCACCAGAGAACACCAGCAACCGCCCAAAAGAGCTTTGCCCAACCCCCCCATACAGCCTCAGCACCCCAAACCTGCCCCTGGGCAGGAAGGGCAGCACCCCCAAAGCAGTTCTAACCCCCCCCGGGGGAAGACACCCCCCCCCAAGTGGCCCCAAAAGGGACGATGAGGCCCCCCCCATGAAGAGACGGGGCCAGGGGGTGCTGGGCATCAATTTAATAACGGGGCACAGAGGGGTGCGGGGGGGGCAGCACCCCCAGCCCACCCCCTTCTCCACCCTGGGGTGCTGGGGGGGCAGGATGCTCGGGGAGGGGGGGCAGGGGGAGAGAGGGGACCCCACTCCTCCCCAAACAGCAAAAAATCCCAGTGGGAAAGAAAGGGGAGACCCTACCAAAATATAGGAGCCCCCCCTCCCCTTCCCCCAGTCCCCCCCTCTTCTTTCCAGCTGTCATTATGGGGGGGCGGCTCCCCCCGCTCCAAAAGTAGCCGAGGTTCGTCCCGCGGCGTCCAGCGCTGTGTCCCCCTCCCCGGGTCGTAGCGGGGCGGGGGGGGTTCCCCGAAATAAAACAACCCCCCCCCGAAGCCTGGGCCAGCATGAGGTCCCTTTTTGGGGAGGGGGGGGCGCGGGGGCGCAGTCCGGGGGTTCAATATCAACTCTTGTCGCCGGGGGGGTCTCTGTGGCGGGAGGTTTTCATGGTCTCCAGGTACTCCTGCTGCGACACCGCCAGCACCGACGCCAGGATCTCGTCGTCCTCCCAGTCGTTCAGGCCTGGGGGGCCCCGAGACGGGGGGAGAAAGAGGTTAAAGGGGTGACCCCAAAACCCCGCAGGAGGGGGAGCGACGAGCCCCAGATTTGGGGGGGGTGAAGGTTTGTGGGCTCCTCCCCAAATATTTGGTGTCTGTGTCCCAAATTGCAACAGAAGGAGACAGACCCCCCATTGGTACAAAAAGGCAGATACCCCCCAGTTATAGAGGAGAAAGAACCCCCCCAATCGTAAAAGTGACAGACCCCCCCATTATGCAAAAAGGAACAGATCCCCCCCCAACTGCAAAAACAAAATGAAACAAACCCCCAAATTAGATAAAAGAAGATAGACCCCCCAATTATGTAAAAGGGGACAGACCCCCCCCCCCGCTACGCAAAATAGGAGGAAAGACCCCCCCAATTACACAAATGGGGACAGATCCCCAAATGGTGACTTTTTCCCCCAAATCCAGAGCTGCTGCTAAACCGAACCCCCCCAAAACTTACCCCCCCCCCAAAGCGCCCCCCCTCACCGAAGGCGGTCGGCGACATCTGCTGCATGAGCGCCCGACACTCCAGCGCCGGGTACAGCGACACCAGGGGGGGGGTGGCCCGGCCCCCCCCCGCCCCCAGCTGGCTGCTGGTCCCTGGGGCGGCAGGGACGTGGGGGGGGGCTCGGACCCCGGGGGCCCCACAGCCCTCACTATGGGCTCCTAACACCCCGTGGTCCCCGTTCAGGACCCCAGGAGCCCCCCAGCACCCAGTTCGGGCTCCCAGGCCCCCGTAGATCCCAGTTTCAGCCCCCCCCCAAACCCCGTATGTCCCAGTTCAGGTTCCTTGTGCCCCCCCCCAGCCCCCCGTTTGGTCTCCCTGCCCCCCCAAAACCCCCAGTTCGGGCTCCCAGGACCTCATAGCTCCCAGTTTCAGCCCCCCCAACCCCATAGGTCCCAGTTCAGGTTCCCTGTCCCCCCCCAGCCCCCAGTTCAGGTTCCCTATCCCCCTCCCAGGTCCCAGTTCAGGTTCCCTGTCCCCCCCAGGTCCCAGTTCAGGTTCCCTGTCCCCCCCCCAGCCCCCAGTTGAGGTCCCCGCCCCCCCAGCCCCCAGTTCGAGCCCCCTCTGATCCCCCACCTGGGGCGCAGGGCGAGGGGGGTTTCCCAGCAGGGGGTGCTCCAGGTGACGGGGGTTTGGGCGCCTCGGGGTGCAGGCCGGGGTGCTCGGGGGAGGGGGCGGCGCTGCGGGGGCGGGGGGAGCGCCCGCTCCACTCCTCCAGCCCGCTGGCCGCGGCTGCCGTGGCCGAGCTGCACGTGGCGCTGGCCTTGCGGGGCTGGGGACACAGGGGAGACGGGGACACGGGGGAGACAGGGGACACGGGGGAGACAGGGGACACGGGGGAGACAGGGGACACGGGGGACACAGGGGACACGGGGGACACGTGTCAGCCCCCGCAGGACCCCCTCAGGGAATCGGGGCCCCTTGCGGGGCTGGGGACACAGGGGACATAGGGGACATAGGGGACATAGGGGACACGTGTCACCCCCCAGCAGAGCCCCCCGGGGGTCCCAATCCACGAAGGGATGTCAAAGGGACACCAAGACCCCCATGGAGGGGGACACCAAGACCCCCATGGAGGGTCTCTGTCCCCAGGCGGTTCAGGGGACACCAGAGCACAGATCCCCATCCCAAGGGGGGGTCAGGGGATACTGGGACTGCGCCCCCATCCCAAGGGGGGGTCAGGGGATACTGGGACTGCGCCCCCATCCCAAGGCGGGGTCAGGGGATACTGGGACTGCGCCCCCATCCCAAGGGGGAAGTCAGGGGATACTGGGACTGCGCCCCCATCCCAAGGTGGGGGTCAGGGGATACTGGGACTGCGCCCCCATCCCAAGGTGGGGGTCAGGGGATACTGGGACCGCGTCCCCATCCCAAGGTGGGGGTCAGGGGATACTGGGACTGCGCCCCCATCCAAAGGGGGAAGTCAGGGGATACTGGGACTGCGCCCCCATCCCAAGGGGGGGTCAGGGGATACTGGGACCGCGTCCCCATCCCAAGCGGGGGTCAGGGGATACTGGGACCGCGCCCCCATCCCAAGGGGGGGTCAGGGGATACTGGGACCAGATCCCCATCCCAAGGGGGGGTCAGGGGATACTGGGACCAGATCCCCATCCCAAGGGGATACTGGGACCAGATCCCCATCCCAAGGGGGGGTCAGGGGATACTGGGACCAGATCCCCATCCCAAGGGGGGGTCAGGGGATACTGGGACCAGATCCCCATCCCAAGGGGGGGTCAGGGGATACTGGGACCGCATCCCCATCCCAAGGGGGGGTCAGGGGATACTGGGACCGCGTCCCCATCCCAAGGGGGGGGTCAGGGGATACTGGGACTGCGCCCCCATCCCAAGGGGGGGGTCAGGGGATACTGGGACCACGTCCCCATCCCAAGGGGGGTTCAGGGGATACTGGGACTGCGCCCCCATCCCAAGGGGGGTTCAGGGGATACTGGGACTGCGCCCCCATCCCCGAGGGAGGGCTCGGGGGCCCCACCTGTCGCGCCTGCTTCTCCTGGTCGCGCAGCCACTGCAGGTAGGACTCGCGGGCCACCTGCTCCTCGATGGCCTCGTTGGTGGCCTCCCAGTCGGTCGCGCGCTTCTTGTCCTCCAGCATCTGCTGCTCAATCCACGACTCCTCCGAGGTCTTGATGGCGCTTTTCATCAGCGACTGCTCCGCCAGCTGGGGGCGGGGACACCATGGGACACGCCCCCTGAAAGGCCATGCCCCCAGAGGCTCCACCCCCGCAGTCAGGCCACGCCCCCTCAAAAGGCTCCCCCCCGCAGCTCTGCAGCAAGGTGCTTGCAGGGGTGGGTGGGGTCACACTCAGACACGCCCACCGGACAGGCCACACCCCCCCAAAGAGCTCCGCCCCCATACTAGAGCTGACAGCTGCGGCTGCACTCAGACACACCCCCTCTGCCAGATAAGGATGTTGGGGCGGGGACAAATGTGGCCACACCCCCTCCCCGGCCCCACACACGGAGGGGCGCTCAGGGACAGTCCTGGCGTCCTCAGGGCCCCCCAGGACACCACCCCGCCCCATGTAAATTGGGGTACCAGACCCACAGACCCCCAGCGCCCCCCGTACCCCCGGTTTGAAGGAGGGCAGCCCCAGCCCCACGCCGATCGTGGCCTTGTTGGGGTTCACCACGGAGTTGTAGTGGATGTTGCGGTGGTAGCTGACCCTGATCGGCTCGTCCTCGTTCTGCTGGATCCCGTGGAACGTGTTGATGGGCTCTGCGGAGACACCGGCGTCTGTCACCCCCTGTCCCCTCAGTGTCACCCCCAGCAGTGCCCACGGACCCACAGGGGCCACCTGGGGACCCCACAGCAGCACCTGGGGGGCCCACAGGGACCCTACAGCCCCCCATTACACCTCGGGGACAGCCCCCCCACAACACCTTGGGGACTCTAAAGAGCACCACAGACACCCCCCAACACCCTCGGGACCCCCAAAAACATGTTACCCCCCAGCCCCCTGGGGAACCTCTGAAAACACCAGGGACCCCCCAGCACACGAGGGACCCCAAAAAATCACATTAACCCCCACCGGAACCCCAGAAAACCCCCTCGAGGGCCCTGTGGCCCCTGCTGGCAGCCTGGGGACCCTGGTGTCCCCGCGGTGTCCCCGTACCGGTTCCGTACTGGTAGACCTCCACGGGCCGGTTGTACATCTCGGCCATCGCCTGCATCTCGATGTGGTTCCCGTGGCACGTGCTCTTGCGCTTGCGGCTGATGTAGGTGGCAAAGTCCTCGGTCACGTAGTTGGAGAAGTAGTCGGCGTTTTTCATCTGGGGGCAGCGAGGATGTCACTGCTGGGGGGGACACCCAGCTGGGGGGGCCCTGGGGACACTTCGGGGTGCCCTGGGGACATTGTGGGGGACCCTGGGGACACTTCAGGGTGCCCCGGGGACACTGGTCGGGCCCTTGGGACACTTCGGGGTGCCCTGGGGACATTGTGGGGGACACTTCAGGGTGCCCTGGGGACACTGGTCGGGCCCTTGGGACACTTCGGAGTGCCCTGGGGACATTGTGGGGGGCCCCGGGCACATTGCAGAGGGTGAGGGGACAGCAGTTCCCCCCGTTGGGCTGTGGGGACATCCCCGCGCCCCCCAGCCCCTCACCAGGTAGTCCATGCAGTGTTTCCGCACGACCTCGTGCATGTCCTGGTCTCCGTACACCTGGTCGGCTGGCGGTACCGGGGGACACAAAGGGACAACGGGGGGTGTCGGCGGGGACCTGGGGGTCACCACGGGGGTTTGGGGACACGGGGGGATACGGGGGGCTCACCCACGGCACGGAACAGGCAGGCGCCGTCCTCCTTCATGCGCTTGATGATGAAGCCTTTCTTCTCCCGCAGCGCCTTCTCAAACCGGTGCTCCTGCTGGAGACGCGGCGGGGGACGTGGGGTCACCGGGGGTGAGGGGGACACGGGGGGGACGGGGGGGGACAGGGGTGACGGGGACACCCGTGACAAGCGCAGACGGACACGCACATAATGGACAAACCCCCTGTGATGTGCACAACCTGGGGGGCCTTAAAGCCCCCCAGCCACTCAGGTCCCCCAGACCCCGGTGCCCCCCAGCTCCCAGCGTCCCCAACTCCCCACCCCCCAGTTCTGGGCTCCCACAGCTCCCCCAGCCCCTTCAGTTCCCGGCCCCCCTGGTTCCCCCTCCCCCGGCTCCCGCAGTTCCCGCTCCCCTGGGTCCGGTTCCCCAAGCCCCCCTGGTTCTCACTCCCCCAGTCCGCCCGGTTGCCGCTCCCCCGGTTCTGGCTCCCCCGGCCCCCCCGGTTCCGGCTCCCCCGGCCCCCCTGGTTCCCGGCCCCCCGGGTTCCCGCTCCCCGGCCCCCCGTTCCCCGTGCCGCCCGCACCTGCTCGGCCGTGGCCGGGTCCATCTCCACCCTCCCGGCCTCGTACTCGTCCTCGCTGTTGTAGCCGCCTCCCGCCTCATCGTGGCCGGGGCTGCCGCCGGGGCCCATGCCGAGCCCCAGCCCCATGGCGCCGGGGCCGCCTCCCCCGGGGCCGCCGCTGGGCCCGGCCCCCCCGCGCCGCCGCCGTTTGCTGTGCCCGGGGCCGCCGCCGCCGCCCCCGCCGCCGGGCCCGCGGGGCTCGGGCAGCCCCAGCGCCGCCGCCTCCAGCCCCAGCAGCGCCCCGGGCCCGTCCCCGGCGCCGGGACCGCCGCCCACGGAGCCTCCGGGGCCGGCGGGAGGCGGGGAGCCGGCGGCGGGGAGCCCGGCCCAGCCCCGCAGCGGCGGCGGCGGGGAAGCCCGAGGCCGCGGGCCGCCGGGGCCGCCGGGCTCGCCCACGCCGCCGGGGCCGCGCTCGGGACAGGGGTCGGCCCCGCGCTCCGGGCCGGCGTCCGGGCCCGAGTCGGCGTCGGCATCAGGCGCCGGGACCGGCTTCTTCTTCGGGAGGATCGTCATGGCGGGGCGCGCATGGGGGGGGCGGGCGAGGCCTACCGGGCCCCGCGGGGGCGCGGGGGAGCGCGGGCGCCGGGGGCGGCTGGGCCGGGCCCCCCCGCGGGGGGCGGCGAGGCCGGAGCTGTGGGACCGCGGAGCGCGGGCGCTGCCGCCGCCGGGCCCGTGTCAACATCAACAGCGGCGCCCTCTGACCCCGCCGCCGCGCTTCCGCCTCGCCCGCCGCCCGCCACGCCATTGGCCGGCGGGGCCGCCGCCGCGCGCTCTCATTGGCCGACGGGTGGATCGGAAGTCCCGCCCTCGCGGGGGGCCGGCGGGGGGGGGAGGCGGGAGCGGCGTCGCCGCGGAGACGGCGCGGCGGCGCGCGGATTGGGCGGGGAGAGCGGGGGGACGGCGCGCGGGCGCGGAGGGGGCGCGCTGATTGGGGCGCGCGTGGGGAGGCGGGGTCGCGCAGGGAGCGGGCGCCGATTGGGCGGCCAGCGGAGAGGCGGGGCTCCGGGAGGCCGCGGGTGCTAATTGGCTAGCTGGGGAGGCGGGGGATCGTGAAGGAGAGGGCTCTGATTGGGCCGCGCGGCGGAGGGAGCGGACGCTGATTGGGAGACGGGGCCAAGGCGCTGACCGAGGACTTAAAGGAGCCGGGAGCGGGCGGGAGCGGCCAGCCCGACTCTAGCCACGCCCACCGCGCCCTCCCATTGGCCGCGGCAGGCAGCCTAATTTCCCACTGGCTGTGGAGCAGCAGAGGCGGAGCCGAGGCCGACACCACGCCCAGCAGCTGTCAATCTCCAGCAGGCCACGCCCCGTTCTTCATGGGCACCCAGGCGGTCGGGGCGCCCCCCCCGCCCCCGAGCACAGACCCACGGCTCCATTTCCACGTAATTTATTAACACCCATCAGCCCCGGGGCAGTAAAGAGCGCGGCGTCCCCCGGAGGGGACCCAGGCGTCCGGGCACCCACCAAATCATCCTCCAGAGCCCCAAATTCACATTGAGAAGCCCCTCGGGGGTCTCCCAGCGGGGACCCAGGCGTCCGGGCTCAGCGTGCCTTGTGCGGGGGCCGGTCGAGCGCGCGCTGGGCCCGTGCCAGGTGCCGGCAGGCGTCGGCCAACAGCAGCGCGGGCACCAGCACCCACAGCCCGTTCAGCCCCACGAAGTAGCCCCAGAAGTAGAAGGGCCGGGGGTCGCTGTGGCTCCAGCCGGCCCGCGCCTCCGTGGCAAAGTACAGCACGTCCCCGTAGAGCTGCCCTGCAAGAGGGACGGAGGCTGCTCCAGGGGTGTCCCCGTCACCCCAAAACCGCCTCCTGGGGGTCCCGGCCGTACCGAGGGACACGAGGAGCTGCAGGACGTAACGCGCGGGGTGCTGGCGCAGGAAGGCGAGGAAGGTGAGGAAGCTGAGGGGCCCCCAGGCCCAGGCGGTCACCGTCTCCATGACCACCGTGAAGTCATCGCTCCTGCGGGGACACAGCGGGGGGTCAGCCGGGACACCCGGGGTCCCTCAGGAGCCCCCGGCCCCGGACTCACGTCATGTAGCGGCTGTCGGCTTTGGCGTATTCCTTCCCTGCGGGCAGCGGGGTTCGGCGGGGGACCCAGGCGTCCGGGGTACCCCCACCCCCCTCAGTTCCTCCCCATCTCCCCAGGGAACCCCCTTGTCCCCTCAGCACCCAGGGGACCGGGACCCTTCCCACACCCCCAAAACCACCATTACTGCCCCCAGACCCCCTTTAGGAGCCCCAGCACATCCCCAGACCATCGTTACCCCCCATGACCCTCCTTTACGAGCCCCAGCATCCCCCAGACCCACATTACTCACCCTGGACCCCCCCTTAGGAGCCCCACCAACCCCCCAGACCCCCCCTTAGGAGCCCCAGCACATCCCCAGACCATCGTTACCCCCCATGACCCCCTTCAGGAGCCGCAGCATCCCCCCAGGCCCCCATTACTCATCCTGGACCCCCCCTTAGGAGCCCCAGCATCCCCCAGACCCCCCCTTAGGAGCCCCAGCAACCCCCCAGACCCCCCCTTAGGAGCCCCAGCAACCCCCCAGACCCCCCCTTAGGAGCCCCAGCACATCCCCAGACCATCGTTACCCCCATGACCCCCTTCAGGAGCCGTAGCATCCCCCCAGGCCCCCATTACTCATCCTGGACCCCCCCTTAGGAGCCCCAGCAACCCCCCAGACCCCCCCTTTAGGAGCCCCAGCACATTCCCAGACCATCGTTACCCCCCCGGACCCCTTCTCAGGAGCCCCAGCCTCCCCCCAGGCCCCCACTACCCACCCCGTCCCCCCCCTCAGGAGCCCCCAGCACGGCCCCCAGCCCCCCCCCCCCATCGGTACCCCCGGGACCCCGCCCCGGCGCTCACAGACGTCGGCCAGCAGCCCGGTGGCGGCGGGCAGGTCCCGGTGCCGCAGGCTGAACCAGCCCTCCAGGACCCCGTGGATGCCCGCGCACAGCAGGAACCAGCCCTGCGCGAGCCGGCGGGCGGGGCTCCGCTTGGCCCCGCCCACCGCCCAGCCCAGCGCCAGCAGCCCCGCCCCGCTCGCCGCCACCGCGCCTGCGCTCTGCCAGCCGGGGCGCGCGCTGGCGACGTAGCCCGGCAGCGGCAGCGAGCGCGGCCAATAGGGATGCGCCGTCGTCGCCATGGAAACGCGCTCTGAAGGTGGGGGAAGACGGAAGTGGGGTCAGTCAGGGAGAGCGGCCTCCCCCGGCGCTCCCGCACTGGCCGCTGCTCCTTCCCGGCCCGACCCGCTCACCCCCCGCAGCGGTCTGGCCCCCGCGTTCCCCCCGGCGTCCCCCGAATCCCGCCCTGCGCCTGAGAGTTGCCGCTCTCACCTCAGCCGCGCCGCTCTGCCGCTCTGCCGCTCGCCGCCAGCCCGCCGCCGCTCTCCCCGCGCCGCGCCTCCTCCCCCGCGGCCAATGGCAGCGCGCCGCCGCCCCGTCTGGCCAATGGCGGCGCGCCCCGCTCACCGCCCCCGCCCGCCCATTGGTCGCCACGGCCGCTGGGGAGATGTGGGGCCAGGGGGCGTGGCTCCTCTTGGGGCTGGGCGAGGCTTCACGGCGGTGGGCGTGGCTTACAGCCATTGACAGACCCCGTGTTACCCTACAGAATCTATAGCGCTTTACGCAGGCCGCGCAGCCACCCCGCTGCCCCCCAGGGGCACTGTGGACCCCCCCGGGACCCCCTAAAATATACAGAGTCCCCGTGGGGCTGCACAGACCCCCCCTCAGGGACATATAGAGCCCTCCAGGAGCGTTTAGGCAACCCAGGGCTGCTCGGAGCCTCACCAGGGACGTACAACGCCCCCCCTCCGTGAACCTTCCCCACGGACGCATGGATTCCATACAGAAACCACACCGACACCGTACAGATGTCTCCCCAAAACATCCGTGTATTGCAGCCCCAAACCAGCGCCATTCTCCCCTCCCGAGGGGGGGGCACGTGCCGGGACCCCCCCAAACCAGCCGCTCCCCAGGAGCAGCTGAGGGGGCCCCAGTTGGGGGTGTCCCCCCTCCCAGCTGGGGGGGGCAGGGGGGTGGGGGTCACACCAGGGTCCCGGGGGGCTGTGGGTCTGGGGGGGGAGGGGGGGCGGCCGCGGGGGGGTCCCCTGAGGCCCTGGGGGGGTGGGATAGAAACAGCGGGAAAGAGAAAATAAGAGAAAATACACAAAATAAAGACAAAAAGCACAAAAAAGGGGAAACAAAGGAGAAAAAGAGAGAAAAGAGAGCGATTAGCCCCCCCAAACACAGCCCCCGCCCCCCGCCCGGACGCCTGGGTCCCCTCTCCCCTCCGAGCCCTGGGACCACCCCCCAGGACCCCTGAGAGCGAAAAAGAGAGGAAAACAGAGAGAAAAGGGGTGGGGGAAGAGAGACCCCCCCCAAAAGGGACAGGGACCCCACACTGGGGCGTGGAGGGAAACTGGGGGGGACCCCCCATATGTGGGATTGGGGGGGCACTGGGGGACCCTGGACTGAGACACTTGGGGGGCTCGGGGGGGGCAGCTTTAGGGTGTCCCCCATGAGGGGCCTCTGTGGGGTGGGAGTCCCCAATTTGGGGACATTGGTGGGTCCCTGAAGGATGGGGGGTTGGGAGGGGGGCCCCAAAGGATGGGGGGGTCCCCAGAATTAGGGATATATGGGTGTCCCCAATGGACTGGGGGGTCCCTGAGGGACTTGGGGGGGTCCCCAAGGGTCAGGGGGATCCCCTAAAGGATGGAGGATCCCCAATGGACTTGGGGGGGTCCCCTAAGGGATGGTCCCAAACCAGGTACTTCCCGGGGGGGGGCTCCCATTGCACCCCCAACCCAGTGTGTGTCCCCCCCCTCAGAAAAGGGGTGCGCGGGCCCCCCCGTACCTGGGCGCCAGGGCCCCGGCGTAGCTGAGTGAGTGGGGGAGCCCTGGGGGGGGGTCCCGGCGGCGGGGGGGGGGCGCCCAGGCCGGGGGGGGGCGCTGCGGGGGGGGCCCCCCCGCGTGCCGCAGGTACCAGTCCCGCAGCCCCTCCAGCGCCAGCCACTTCTGGCTGCGCCGCTGCTCCGCCGAGGGGGGGGCCCGGGCCTCGGGGGGGCCCTCGGGGGCGCCGCCCCCCCCCCAGTCGATCAGGGCCTCCGAACTGTTGCTGCGCCGGGTGCGGGGGGCGGTTTGGGGGGGGGGGGCGGGCGCTGCGGGCCCCCCCAGCTGCGAATCTTGGCTGCCAGACCAGGGCCGGGGGGGCAACCCCAGCGCTTCAGGGCTGGGGAGGTGGAAAGGGGGGGAGATGGAGGCATTGGACCCCCCAAAACCCCCAAACCTGCAAACACCCCCCGAGCCCCCCCAAACTCCCTTCACCCCCCCCATGCCACCCACACCCCCAACCTCCCCAAAATCCCCCAACCCCCCCGTCATTGCCCCGTGCCCCCCCAGTCTGCCCCCCCAGTCTGCCCCCCGCCCCCTCCTGCCCCCCCGCCCCGCTCACCGGCAGAGGGGGGGCCCGCGGGGGCCCCTGGCCAGGACGGGCGTGGCCGGGACGCTGCGGCCCTCGAAGCTGGATGCGCTGCGGGGGAGGGTCCGCGCCGGGCTGGGGGGGTCACGGCGCCCGTCAGACCCCCCCGCGGCGTTTTGGTGGCGGGGGGGGGGACACACACCCACCTGGCGGGGCTGGCGAGGGAGCTGCGGCGGCCGGGGAGGTCGGGGGGCCAGGGGGGGCGGCGCTCGGGGCTGACGGGTCCGGCGCGGGGGGGCGAGGGCCGGGGGGCTGTGCCCAGGGGGGGCTTCGGGGGGGGCAGGGCTCCTGCGGGAAGACGCGGTGTGGGACCCCGGCGTCCGGGGGGGAACCCAGGCGTCCGGAGGGACCCCGGCGTCCGGGGGGGAACCCAGGCGTCCGGGGGGACCCCGGCGTCCGGGGGGGAACCCAGGCGTCCGGGGGGACCCCGGCGTCCGGGGCGGAACCCAGGCGTCCGGGGGGACCCCGGCGTCCGGGTGAACGCCCCTGGGGGGGAACCCAGGCGTCCAGAGGGACCCAGGCGTCCG